>NW_020884874.1:11172077-11499883 GCF_003945725.1 Corapipo altera
CTTCCTTTCTTTTTTTCTTCCTTTCTTTCTTCCTTCCTTTCTTCCTTCCCTCCTTCCTTTATTCCTTCCTTTCTTTTTCTTTCTTTCTTTCTTTTTCTTTCTTTCTTTCTTTTTCTTTCTTTCTTTCTTTCTTTCTTTCTTTCTTTCTTTCTTTCTTTCTTTCTTTCTTTCTTTCTTTCTTTCTTTCTTTCTTTCTTCTTTCTTTCTTCCTTCCTTCCTTTCTTTTTCTTCTTTTCTCCCTTTCTTCTCTCTTTCTCTCTTTCTTATTTTAAAAGATTTTTTCATTTGCTTTTATTCTTTTGCTTATGAATCTTTAAGAGCCATACAATGTATAAAGCATGAAAATACTACTTTCCTGAACTAATTTCTTGTCACTTATTGAATGGAAATATGTGCTATATGTTTATATCAGTACTAACAATACTGTAGGTGTTTTCTGGAGCAGGTGTATGCATAAACAGATGAAAGCAAAGGTATCACAACCAAAGTTTTCTTTGACTTCTGAAGTATTACCCTCTCTTTGTGATGAATTCTCTATAACCCTGCTTCTAATTTTATCTGTCTGTTATTTTGGTTTTAATGAGGGCTTTGCTTTTTTGATATACCTGGTTACAGCAGGCTTTTACTGTCATTCTTTAACCTCGTGGGCTACTGCAACTGAATTAATTTTAGCAAAGTGCTGCAATAGAACAGCAATAATGTTCTTTGAGGTTTGCATTACACCAGATTCCTAGATTGATGAGTTTTTTAATAAACTCCGCTTCACCACATGTATCAGTATTCTCAAATGTCTAGAAACCAAGTTTAGATATGTAACTCTCTCACACGCATAAATATGATCTAAGGGATCACACTGATGTACATCAAGCAAACATGAAAAGCTCTTGCACATAGAGGTAATTTTAATCCATTCCATCTTTAAATACCACAATAAATTTAATTTTCACAATAAATTAAATAGCCATATTCAGTTTACAAAATAGAATTACTTAGTGTGAAACCAGTATTTACAAACATTGTACACTATGTACACAACATTTAGCTTTGCCGACACACAAGTATAGAGAAAAAAATCGTTTGAACTTTTTTTGACACATGATTGACATGCTACAAGTGACATGATGGTCCATACAATAAAACAATAGTGCAAACTCACCACAGGAACCCTAAAACAATGTAGTTTGTATGAGATAAGATATTAATTTAAAATAATAAGAAAATAGTACTATTCACTCTCATTGTAAAAATTAGCACTGTGTTTAAAGGGTCAGTATTCCTTTAGCAATACACATACCAAATATAGCCTCAAGATTATGCTTACTCACAGCTTTACAGACTTTTGACAAGAATTTTAACGGCATAAACTAATGTTTTGCTTGGATCAATAGGTATGTCACATAAACACTTCACTAAGTGAGAGGAACACTGACCCTTTTAACAGTGTCTGACTTTGTTTCCCTAAATACCTCCTTTTCCTTTATTATTATATCGTAAAAGATGCAACTATATTGACAGTAAATTTATGTTAGTTTCTATTCTGTAGAAAAAAATCGATCCCACTGTATATTTGGTCACACACTGCATTATGTACACGTATGCATGAAAAAAAGTTACTTTGCTAGCCATGTCTATGAAAAGTGCATATTTTATCAGAGACATCTATTGCATGTCTCAGGTGCAACAGAAAGTGTTGTATGAAATTTAGTTTAGGGCCAGTTAAATGTCCTTCCAGTGATCTGGTAAAATTTTTGATTAAAAGGATGAAAGAACTTTCGCAATTTGGTAATGACAGAGGTATCCACCTCTGGATGGATGCGTCCCTTGCTACCCGCCAGGCACTTGTTAAAGACAATGTTAAATCGCAAGCAGTAAAACCCTCTGGTGGCATTGAAGTATAAATTGTACTGACTTATCCTTGGAGGAAGATTTAGGAACTTCTCAACCAGCTGGAGTTCTGGCAGTGGTTCTGTGATGAGCCGGTCTCCATCCACGATATGAAACTGTTCAATTGGGAAGTATTTTAACCACCTCTCCAGATGTTTTGTGTAGATACTGGTTCTCACTGCCTTATACTTAGTGTTCACTTCGCAGGTATTAGGATCAATAGCCAGCTTCTCAAATTTGTAGTAAGTTTTGTTCTTTCTTTCCTTGCCTTCCAGCACCTGAGTGTAATCAGAAATTGCTCTTGTGGTAGGTTCCCTGACAATGATCAATAATTTGATAGATGAGTTCATTTTGTAAATCCTTTCAGGTACTTCCTCAGTGATAAAATATGCGGGGCTTTTCTCAATTGTTATTTGATGAGGGTAAGAAAAAGGCATTTTTTTTCGGTACCACTCAATTCCCTTGGCATAGTTTTCATCATTGTCAAAGAAGTGAATCTCTTGAGAAGCTTTGACCACTGAAGGGTGAAGGTTCAGCATCTCCAGTAGTGCTCTGGTGCCTCCTTTCCGCACCCCAATGATAATGGCCTTAGGAAGCTGCTGAACAAGATTGTGCAGTCGTATTTGTTCCTTAGTGGCATTGCCCTTTCGAAATTCATGGAGCAGACCTCGCTTGAACTGCAGAGCTCGCAGTGGGATTTCGTCCTGGCCGCGGGGTCCAAAACGACCATCGATGGGGCAGAGGGGCTGCAGTCTGCAAGTGAAACAAGAGGTATTTGTAAAAAGAGGATATCTCTTAAGGCAAGTTTTCTGTATAAGGTAATCATGCTCTTGGAAACTTTTTCCAATGTAATGTGATGTGCCCATCTTTCAACTTTTATTTTACTCTGTCAGTGATTAAATGGTTTGTAATTTTTTTTACTATTTAATCCAGTACTGTGCTCTGATTTAGCTGGGTAACTCCTAATTCCACCCTTCTGCTCTCTGCCAGCGTAGGCACTATAATTGCTGTTCTTGGGTCTTCTTGAATGTCGTCTAACTTCCCACATTCTTCATTATTTTCTGATTGATTTGGCATTTTTTAAAACATTCTAAGATGAATTATATTTAGTCATTTTGATCTGAAAATCCAAATAATTTAATTCATCTCTTTCCCACACTTTTCTTATTCTAGCCTGAATTCTTTCCTGTGCTCTCCACTGTGTTGATCTGGAGCTGGCCTTTTTAGTGAAGACAAATAAAAGTGATGCTTTCTAGGCATCATTTTTCAATGTTTCTCTTTCTCTTTAGAATATGCCCAGTGTTTTCCCTACCAATTAGAACCAGAAAGTCCTAGGTTCCAAATCAAGCATAATTAACAAGGTATAAAAAGAATGGCAAGAAAAGTTGTTAAAAATGCATTTATTGCATTATTACCTCAGTGATTTTCTTATCCTCACTTATGTATCCTTCTACTGAACCTTATTTTGTGCCTTATTCGTTCTTCTTTTGCACCTGTATTTCTGTGCTATTCTTTTATATTCACCTATTTTCCCTCTTTTCTACTTCCGTAATGCTTCCTTCTTGTATCTGATGCCACTGAATCCAAGAAATGATTCATTAAGAAAAATACCAAAATTTTGCTACTACAGAACCTTGAATAAACCCTCACCTCCACTCTCAAATCAGTGCTTTGGACATCATACAGGCCACTGTTTCATTGAAGATTAAATTGGTATGTCACATAGGTCACATAGAAAAATATTATTACTAATTTTGTGGAGCCATGCTCTCCAAAATTAAGGATATGTATGAACAAAGGTTGCCTAGGCAATTTTTTGTGTGAGCTTGCTGTGCATATATATTATGATACAGTTCTTAAATTACACGGGTGCATGCTATTATTTTTCACAGGGCCCCTGCCTCAGCCGGTATACCAGATGGGCAATGCTCATTAATAGCTGTTTAGGTATTCAGTATTTATTCTGGTTTCTCAGCATGTGGTCCCTCACTCATTTTCTATATTATTCAAACCCTGCTTTCAGGACATAATTATTTATTTCTTTATGGCTTTTCCATCCATCACTGCTTGTTGGGGTTTCTAATTTGACACTGATGCTAGGACAATGGATGGTTGGGACAAAGTAAGTTTGATCTCCCTGGCTGACCTGCTAGCTGTTTCTCTGATGATCCAGATGCCAAGAGATACAACCTGTCTGGACAGAGTTGAAAAAACAACCCAGATGACATTGCTGGGTTTACATGAGCTCTAGATAAGTCCTGCAAACTAGTTAGAAAGTGTGATGACAAGTGAGTTCCTCTTATTTCTTTTTTCAAGTTTCTAATTTCTTCTTTCCCTTTGCTCTCTGTGATCTACTGAATAAGCCCGACTTGGTGGCAAAGACTGAATCATTGAAATGCTGATGCAAACTGCCCATATGAAAAAAAAAAAGGAAGAAATGTCTTGACTTAACAATGGTACAATTTAATCAGACTGTGGTGTGGCTGGTGAGAGTATTTCTGCATCAGCAGGCGGCAGTTAAGAGCATAAGAAACAGAAGCTGCAATTGCTATCTCTGTTTTTCTTTTCCCTCTCCTTCTGTGTATTTGTTATTTGTTTTCAAGCAAAGAGGATTCCACAACAGCAGTTCCAGACCCATCTCCACTAATTTTATCTCTTGCTCAAAAATACAGCTAGCACTGCCTTCAGTGTAACACAACAGCTTGTCAAACAGGGTGGTTTCCTTTAAAAGTAAATAAATACTCAAGATATCCTCTAGCCTAAGGGAAAAGATTGGATGTTGTTAAAAGTCCTTCCTCAACACTTTACATTTCAGGTTTTTTTACTCTTTCCTCCTTCTCTTCTTCTCTCTAAACAATAAAAACATAACTTTTAAAAGATTGTGGCAGTGGTAGTATAAGGCAGATCTTGATAGTTTAATCCCATCACTATTTACTGTTATATTGCAACATGCTAATATTCTTAATTCTGAGTAATTTTTCCATTAAATAACAGTCCCTTGCTAAGAAAGAGTATATGACATTTATTATGTCACTGAGTTGCTCCCCCAAAACAGACGATTTGTCAAGCTGCTACAGAAAAACTCCACAAACGTTCTTCTTGAGAAAACCCACCACAGAACAATTCATCTCAGGGAACTGTATTTCTGAAAAATTTCAAAACAGCTAAAATAAGTCTGGGCAATCTTAATGAGCTGTCTCTCCTGACCCGGAATACTTGCTAATTTTCTTCCAGTGGAGATGTCACAGTGGCAAAAGATTATAAGCCTAGTTCCAGCAGGAGCAGTTTGAAATTAGATCTGGATGCTCCAGGTACTGTCAATGATGGAGACAGGTAACTCAAAGACTGATCGAGTTATTCTCATAATTGCCAGGCACAGAATCTATTTGGGCTTTAACATGTGAAACATCTCCATGCACTCAGGAGCTGACTTACGGATGCCTTCTCTGGAGGGAAGTGCTCAGCTTATCAGACTTTATGATTCAATGAATCAGATAAGCTAGTAGTAATTTCCCTTCGGGCCTAAGAAAACTCAAGACACTACCATTGAAGAGCCTAATCTGAGGCTATTAAAAATGAGCCATCCCCAGCTCTCTTGTTCAAATTAGATCAGCATAAATTAAGCATAAATGAATCTGGATTTCTTCCTGAACAATTAGTTATTCCAAAGTCTATTGAAGCCACTCAGCATCCTTTTACTGACAGATTCAACAGTGATGAGGCAGAAGAACATTTCTGGATAATTCATCTGTGTCTTGTCTTTTCCAGTACTTTCTCTCTCTATTTCATAACAAGTCCATACACAGGACTGCTTTTTAGCAATGTGGTATTCTTCACACTGGGTAATGTAAGAGAATGAAACTGAATTTTGCTGCCATTGGCAACATTATATATGAAACCGGCAGAATTCACTGCCACAGAAGGTCAGCAAGTCAAATACTGTGGCGAGATAATTTTATAGCTATCAGTAAATTCTATAGATGTGCAAGCATAGATAATAGCAGAAGGTTAATTAGATTTCATGCTTCTGGTCATAAAATATACATTTGCAGGGACCAGTAAGGATTTCTGCCTCCTTTACAGAATCACATTAGTCTCAGTGAAGTTTCTACCTCTGAAGTATCAGAGATGTTTTGGCCAGCAGGGGAAAGAAAATATAATTTCTGGAGTGTAATTTGCAGTGCAGTTGGTTCTAGCTGAGTACATGGTCTCCTTCTTCTTCTGGAGTGGATTTAAGCAATTGAAGAAAGCACCCAGTGACCTCAGATGGAGCCCAACATAACCTAGCAATGGACACAGTAGCTACGTTTTCAACTAACTTTTCATGCACTGTATACTCACACAACATTGTGTCACTATTTTGGACTCAACTATCATTATTCTGTCTTTTAAAAGAAGGACACTAATATAGCATTAGCACTTGCAAAGCATCTACCAGCTTCTGGAAATCTTGCAGCCTTGTGTTTCATTCATTCTTTTGAAACAGTTTTTTTTTTTTTTTTTTTTTTTTACATCTTTTGTGCCTTTGTGTGACGCCTACCAGAGCAATCCCAGGCCATTTTGGAGGTGACAGAAACAGCAGTGTCAGTGCAGGTAGCACTAGTGTTGTACTGTTAATAACCAGTCAAAACTCAGCCTGGTCAGAAGTGCCAAATACTCCTTGATTTTCTCTGCTGTATTTTCTACTACTCTCTAGGAAATCATTTGCAGAGAAACCCCACTTATTTAGCACATTCAGCTACAGAAAATACCAGCTAATTAACATAGTTAAAATTCTCAAACCCTTAAGCAATCTTTCAAGTGAAATAGTATTCAAAACTTGACAAGCTGCTCTGCAGGCTCGTACTTAATTTTAACTACCACTGTAGCACATTAATTGCTTGCTCACAAATTTAGAAAGGGAGATATATAAATACATCATAACTGTTTTGCTGAAACTAGAGGTCAACACAGATGCACACAGAAAAAAATGAGCTACTGTAATGACATTTTTACTGGATGCTGGCTCATTTCTTCTCTGAAAACAAGTGTCAATATGCTTAGAATACAAATGGACAGACAGAAATACTTTGTCAGGGATGATTTGTGGCTATTTTACTACTCTCTCTTCCAAAAGGTAGGAACAAATAATGAAAACCACTACTAAAATAGACAATCTTCCTATACATGAGGAACATAAAAAAATCCCAAAAAACAAAAGAGAAACAAAGAATAAAAGAAATAAGACCCTTGAAGCAAAAACTCAGACAATCTTAGCCCATTCTAAATAGGAGAGCAGCTACTTAATGACTTACCTATCCAAACTCCCAACTCTGGCAACTAGATATAGGAGACTTCCAATAGCAAGGCTGCCTAGCACAAAGAGCTTCTGCCTCAGCAACACCTGCTGTTTGAATAGCATGGCCCTCCATCAATCTTCAGGACTTCTTCAGTCTGCAGAGACAAGAACACATTTATCAGAAAGCAATATGTAGGGTAATGTTTAATCAGGTGTTGCAGCTGATTAAGCCACACTCGCAAAATCTTTTCAAAACTGCAAAAGAAGTAGTTAAACTTCTTTCTTTTGTTACTGGTTTTCTGTCCCACATGGCAATGTGTCTGGGATAGGGTGATAATTCTGGAAGTGACAATTCAGTTACACCCACTGTTGCTAAGGCTGTCTGACAGTCACACTGTGTGGTTTGGCTGTAGAAGCTCATATTGTAATAGAATCTCCTGTTCGGTAAATATGTTTAGATTTTAAACCTTTCAGAATCAACCCAAGCTAGATTTCAACAGAGATTTGAATGCTCTGATTTCAAGTAAGGCAGAAGTAACCAGAAGTTAGGCTTGCAGGTGTAACTGTGTACACAGTATACATGGGCGTGTTTTATGTGTCTCTATGATTATTAGAGTGTATGCTGCAGAGAAATCTAAAATTCCAGGATATCCTGATCCATGCCAGCAAGTCCAGGATAACAAACCTGAGAATCATGTAGCTGGGGTGGGTACAACAATGATTTTTTGACATCATGTTATCCTATTAGCTGTCTCTACGGTGAGCGTCAGCTTACGCAGCTCTCTTAAGCTCCTCATCCTGACACCAGCCTTTGCTGTGACCTCAAGACCTGATGGGACACAAACTGGCATCCTTGAAACAATCATGCCTATATCCCCAGTTTTTAGTAGCACCAAAGCATATACTTACATTTCTTTTTCTGATGTGCTCCAGAGATCATCTAAAGCCCATAAATGAGCATTGCTTCAAATACTTTAGATATGAGGCAGGCAGAAGTAAAAAGATTTGACGTTGTGCCAAGAACACTCAAATTTAACCAGGAGGTCCCTAGATAAGGTAGAAGGAAGTGCTGAGTAAAACTGTTTGTCTTTATACTGACTCTTCCTCAGACATGAAGTTTTTGTTCAGGACTGCAGATGTGTTTGGGAGACTCAGAGCTGGATGCCTAATACATTCTTACAGGAACTAAGGAGAAAGATCAGCTTCCCCTTTCAGAACACAGCCAAACATGACATGGTTCTTCACAGATCCTTTCAGATCCTTTCACTGGCTCAGGATATGTAAAGCCATATTATCTACCTATCAAATGAATGCTTTAATTACCAAATTGATCCTTTTGATATAAAAATCATAAACATGAACAGTAATCACCTGAACTACTGATCCATCAGGGAATGCTTACTGTATTATGGAGCAGTTTGAACAGAAACTTTTTTCCTGAATTTTGGTTGGACTTATTTCGAACAATTTTTGGTGTCGAGTTCCTTATGTTTTATTACAGCAAAGTTCCTTTTTTCCCAGCTTTAGGATTTACATAAAGTAAAACTGGGGTAGATTATTAAAAGTATATAACTATATAAAGAAGCAGAATGGTTAACAAGACTTCAAGGATTGACTGGCCACTGTTAAACAGAGCCTGCAAATGTTTCTTCGTCTTGCCCATGCTGTTAAATTTTTGGCCCAGAAAGCTCTCACAGGAAACCAGGATACAGTTTGGGAGATACTACAAGCTGGAGACCATTCGCAAGAGACAGCATTTATGCAGCCTTCCTTAGTGCTGGCTGAGTTTAAAGGTGCAGATGCAGGTCACTCCCATACTGGTTTTCTTCAAAGGTGGTGGAATAGGCATTTCCAGGCACATATATTAAACTGCTATAGAGAAAGACCTTTCTAAGACCAACCTACCATCTCTTGATAAAATAGCCACACAACACTGAAGCTTTAAGTTGACTTTTGCTAAAAAACTTCTGGTGCCATAATATTAGTAATTCCTTATACAGCCAGGTCATAGCTCAGGGTAACCTATCATACAGGATAATTTATCATACAGAATTTATTGCTTTTTACATAGAAAAAAGCAACTCTACAATAAGAATTCTTAGATAAGATCTTTATTGCAACAAGAGTAATATAAAGCACAGAGTAAAAGGAGTTTGCAATGTAAATACAGACACAGAAGAAGTATTATCATCCTTTAAAAAATAGATGAGGAACAGAGGTACAGAGAGATTAGGTGATTAGCTCAAGGTCACAAAGAAAACCTGTAGTATCAGTGGGATTCAGTGTGAAATAATTTGTTTCTAGTGTTTTAACTACATGATAAACTTTTGGCTTTTTGTAAAATAATTTTTCTTCATAAAAATGATACATGAATGAGGAATTCTGTACATTGAACAAGGTAAAGCTTAACTATTAAGAAAAATGCACAGATTCTCTCTCTATGTCAATATGCTATTGTTAATTATACTTTTAATTATTTAATTAAAAAAGATGAAAGAGAAGGACATGATGATGATGATGATGATGATGATACATTTTCATAGGTTCCCAGTTTTAAATCTTCCCATGCTGGTCTCTCTAGATGAAAGTTCCACTTCAGTGTTACGATTGGTTCTGAACTTCATCTCTCAGAAAACATATACATATACAGGACTCTATACATGAAACTAAAGTGCTTTCCATG
The DNA here is from genome assembly GCF_003945725.1 of Corapipo altera. NCBI lineage: Eukaryota > Metazoa > Chordata > Aves > Passeriformes > Pipridae > Corapipo > Corapipo altera. The sequence goes on from NW_020884874.1 coordinate 11,181,923, forward strand.
TGTTCTCCCTTATCCAGGCTCTTGGATTTCCCAATTAAGTCTTACCTGCAGACCTCACTAAGGCAGTGGAGGTCATCAGGTCAGAATGAAATCAAATTAATGATAAACTGTTTCCTGGAATAGATTCCACAAGGTCTCATGACCTCAATAATAATGTTTGAAATAAGAGACAATGCGAAAAAATCATGTGAAACAAATGCAAAGAAAGTCAACCAAGCAACCAAAAAAAGCCCAAACCCAAACCAATTCCAGTTGGTGTATGTTTGCATGTACCTGAGTACAGAAAATTTTTCCACAGTATGACAAGTATTAAGCATGTGCTAGAAATATAAACAGGACATTATTTATATGTTTGTTTCATTTTTGTTATCACTTTTAGCAGCTAATTTAAAGTCCACAGAGGGGGCTTTATTCCAGAGGAGTGGTCTTGATAAAGCTTTCCCCAGATGCTAGGTATTTTCATGAAAAAAAAATGTAGAGAAATAATATCTCAACTTTGGAAAAGACTACATCTTACAATGGATGTACTGAGATAGCTCTGCATGCCAGAGGAGAGAACCAAGGAAACATTTCTATGTAAGACACGGAGTTAATACAACTAGAATGTGATTGAGGTGAAGGTCCCTAGGGCAAAAATGTTGCTGCAGACTGACATGGTAACACCTAAATGAAATGGAAAGAAGAAATTAAAAGAAAGAAATTAAAATTCTGGGATATATTATAAACTGTACAAAGTTTTCTGCAAGGAACACGTACTTTTAACTTAGGAAGCCAGAAGGCAAGATAAAATGTAATCCAAAATGACAAGATTTTAGCAGTTATTTGAGGTAAATAAGGGTGTTTTTAAAAAAATTTTGCTCTCTTTTAGGGACTACAGCTGAAGTGGCACAAAAGCTGCTGATCAGTAGGAGGAGAGTTGGAAAAGCCCCAGCAAAACTTTCCCAATAGCAGAATGTGGAACCTCCCACCAAAAGAGATGACAGCACACTGTTACACAGCTCCAGTGGGCTTACATCAGAAATATCTGTCTTGAACAATCTATTTAAATATGTATACGAGAAAGTCCATTCCTGGCTATCTAAGAAAGTTGCAATGCACACAGAACAACACAAAGAACTCATAACGTGGAATTCATAATTTGTAGAAAAGACAGTGTGTGCAACATCATGCAGATTAAAGAAATGTAATGTGCTTTGTGATTTCAGATGTACATCTGATCTGAATTGTTAGATTGACATGGTAAAGTTACATAAAGAAATGTATATTAGTAACAATGGTATTACTGATAAAAATCTGAATTTGATAACACTACAAGTTGTGCAGAAGCACAGAAAGGAGAAGCTGCTGCTGTAATCAGTTATTCCAAAAAAAAAAAAAAAGGCAGTGAAACAAGATGATTACCAGGAACATGTTTGAAAATGATCAGAGGGACATTTTTGGACATGTGGAGTACAGATGAGAAGATGCTATGGATAAATAAATAGCATGTGGTTGATTATGGAGAGAAGTATAAGGCAACATACAATACTTTGGCAAACAGGATGAAGAAATACAGTCCTGAGTGATGTGATTAATCAAAATTAAGTACAAACCACAGGCAAATATGCACAAAGAAGGCTGGAAAACTAATAAATAAGAGGGGTTTTTTTATTAGTAAAATTTATTTTTTGGCATGCTTTTATTTTTTTTTTTTTATTTTACACACCAGCAGGGGTCATCTGTTGACCAACAAATATTTGTCTTCATACTCTGCAGAAAGATCTTTGAGTTTATGTGGGATTTAAACACAGTGACAAAAAAAAAGTCAGGGAACCTATCCCTTGGCATGTTTGCATTATGTTCCTTGAATGTTAACTACAGCTTCTTGCATTTGTCACTGTGACTAAATTTCATACAAATCAAACACTTAGATTTTTTCTGGGATAGGAAATCACATGATGTTTGGGAAAGAAGGGAATTTATCCCTCAAACTGTGTGCATTCTCATTAGTTCACAATCTTTTTTATGGTTTGCCTGGAATAGCCAGTCATCCTACTGCTCCTGCTCCTCCTGCAGGTCATCCCCTTTTCCTTTGTTCTGTCCTACCACCGATGAAGGTCTGGGCTAGAGTGGCAAGGAAAAGCTACAATGCTGACATACTTTTTCCCCAGTAGCCTTTACTTTGATGGTTTGCTTAATAGCAACAGTACTAGTGCAGCCTGTGAACCGTATTAAAGAACTACAATAATCATGATAAAGCAGAACATGATTTTTCATTAGAGATAGGATTTTTCATTTCTAATAGCATTGAATAGTCTAACAACAGAAAAAATTCTTCCCTTTTCTGACACAGTAAAATTAAATGGATAATAAGAACTGAAAGCTTTGACAATACCATATTTTTTAGGGAATGGTAAAGTGCTGACTCTGCATAAATGGAATTTGTTTTTTTAAGATTTTCCTTAATAGTTCATAATTTCAATATAAAAAAGAAATTTAATTCTTATGAGAATTCTTAATCCTTCTCATTTTTCAATTTTTTTCTCTATAGCATAAAACTGAGATGGGATGAAATAAGATTAATGTACTCGATCAATTCATGTTGTAAAGGAAGAAAAGAAGGAAATACGTTCATAACATGGAACAAGTTCACAGATTCATGGAAGTGTCCCTGTGTGCTAGGCATGTCCTTTTCTCCTCATGACTCATATTGACTGAAACGATGGAGAAGAAAATGTTAGCAAAGTTGATGAAAAACAATAAATAATGCAGATAAACTCCAACATAAAGATTTCCTATAATTTTATGCCACAGCTGTGACAATAACTTAAACCCACCTTTTTTGTCTGCTATTGTAGAGTTTTGAGATTTTGGACTGCCTTTAAGCAGTCCTTGAAGCCAGATTTTTGTGTAAATAAGTGTAAAACCCTATCTCCAGAAAGGCTGAAAGGTCTCTCTCTGGGTGACCATCCACAAAATGAGCATCTGTATGTGGATACTAGATAAGAAAACACATGTTAATTTCTCAGAAGTTAGCACAATATCAGTGTTGAAAGAGCATTTGTGACTCATAATCCCCCACTTACACAGATATCTGGGTTCTCTCGAGCCTATAGAGAGTGGTAATGACTATTTATTTAGTCCACTGCCCACAAGACATTTATCTTCAGATACAGTCAAGACTCAATCTATCCACAGTTGTACTATCTCTAGGAAGCTGCTGTGTCAAGTGACAACAGTAGAGAAGGCCATAACCAGCTCTTCATCACATTCTGTTTTCAGTCTGACCCCTTCATTTTTTTTTTTGAGTCTTACTGAAAGACATTGAGCAATATGGTGTTGGGAAGAGAGAAACAACTCAAAAGCTTGCTATTGACTTTGCAGTGCCCTGTGCCAAACAGATCTGCTGCCAGATTGTCAGGGTAGTTAGGAATCTCAGGCGCTTTGATGCCCTTGAGGTCTCACACACATCTGCTTAGGAAAACTGCCTTATTGTGTCTGAGCTGGCAAGGCAAGCAGCCGTGTTCTGCTGAATGATGACTAGGTTGCCACGATCCATGCGTAGCTACAGTGCACCAGGAACATTTCCAAGCACATAGATCTTAATAGGACTTCATTAGTCCAAAATACAGATGCCTGTCTCCTTGCCAGCATCCTGAGTTTATTACCCTGCACTGCTCTTCATAGAGCATGAGATTAATCTGATCGGGTTGGCCCTTTTCTGTGGATTAATGGTATTTCCCCACCTACTTCCAAACTTTTCTTCTGAAACGATCACTATGATCACTTTCCTTGTCTGCTATATTTTTCAGGAATGGTGGAGCTGATGACACCTGTGGAAATCCAATTCTGATTGTAGAGAGATTATAACAGATACTAATTTCACAGTCCTAAAAAGACAACATCAGTCTCTTTTCCTCAAGCTGGCACTACAACTACAACCAAAAATAGCAATCATAAAGGAAAAAGGAAGTTGAGGAACAAAATGCAAGGAAATGGAAGAAAGGGGAGCAGTGATTACAAAAGCCAAAAGAGAAATCTTAAAGGGAGGCCAATAGCCCTGTCACATTAGAAATAAGTAGCTTGGTTTTCAGCTCTGGGAAAGACTTAAACAAGAAGATTATGAGTCCTCTGAGGGAAAGGTAAGCAGGTAAATATCCAGAGTTTTTCTTTTCTCCTTCATTTAGAGTCCAATTTTTGTCATGAACAGTTTCACTTCATTGAGTAGGATAGGAAGGCAGAGAGGTATTGCTCAGTATGATTCGGTGTGAAATAAATTTACTTTTTTTTACATACTAGTAATTTTGAAATGTTCTTTCCACTACTTAGAATCATATCCACAGATTATTGCTCCTTTTTTTTTTTCTTGGAAAAAGTTACCATTTCCCAAATAATATCATACCTTACCTGAAATAAGACATACAAAAGGCTGTTTGAAGGTTCCTTAATTAATTAAAACCGGCAAACAATTTAAGTTAAATTTGTCTTAGCTATCAGACAAAATCTAGATGGCTTTCTGCAGCTCCTTGTAGCTCTGTTTTCTGTGACTTCTCTTTAGAAAAGCAGCAAAACTGACTTAAATGCAAAACATTACTAGAAGTCAAAAACATTGATGGGAAAACTAAAAGCAAAAACTTAACAGAGTTGCAAATATATTTTGCTGGTACACTGCATTTACAGTAAAAACCATCTGAATAGATTTTTGCTCATGGTTTTGACTCTCCAGTGAGAAAAAATACCAATGTATGAGATAACACCCTCCCCATCCCTCTGTGTATATATGAACATGTTATAAAAAAATTAATTTGACTGAATCTGGACATTTTTTGCAGCCTAATCTTAATCATTGCTTCCCAGGTCAGATACTTTGGCCTAGCCAGACTGCTGCCAACCCCATGCTATGCATACTGTAGCATCACCTACCACCTGCACAGTTGTGTCTTGTTCTAGTTGCTCAACTGCAATAGAGCAGCAGTGATAAAAGTCCTTTCTGCTACTATTGATGCAAATGAAGAGGTGCAGTGAGATGATATTGCAAAATATGACAAGATAACTAAATATGAGGATGTTTTCTTGCGGTCTTGTTCTCCTTCAACCTCTGTGACGTACTTGTCAAGCAGCCTCAGCTTCCCCTGTTCTGTGGAGTAAACAATTCTCTCTTACCAACCTACATATCTTTATATACTACACTTGCTCATCCAAACTCATATTCTGGACTACCCCACTGTTGATGAATAGACATCATACTGTCTAATACAGAACATCTACATTTGTTCTCGACCTGTAGCAGTCTGTCTTTTCCTCACACCCTTAATCTGAAACATAATCAGCTCAGACTACTCTCCATAACTTCATATGCAGGTTAAATTCCATAACTTCTTTACGCATAAATGTCCCAAAGATTCAGTCTGTTACGTACCTATATGTCTAAAATTTTCCCATGTGTTCCCTTCACCACTTTATCCCAACCACTGCAGTGGTCTTTGTTCTTGACCTATATAACTATGCTTCATTGACATTCATTCTTAACAGCACTGCCAAGAACATTCTTTCAATCCATCTCTCTGACTACACCAAATCTGAGTAGGCACACTTTTATTGCTTTTCCATTTTATCTGCCATATTTATCTGTATATTTCTGTGTCTGGATATTCCATGGTGATGTCTGCTAGGAGAACAGGGAGATATGGAGTTTAAAACCTAGACCCCAAAGACCACTTAGTTATTTTTCAGAATGCAAAGTCTCAGTGCTTCCTTTGTAAGTCCTGACCATAACACTTCCCTAAGAAGTGCTACTTGTTTTAATGTGGAAATCTAAGTGAAAACATTAATGACAGCCTAAAGAAGAACTTGTTACAATGCCTCTGTGAAAAAAGCAGACCTATTAACACTTTTTTCTGAAAATGAAAGAGCTGGGATTTTCTACTGTGTGTATGCTTTAAGCGCCAATATTACACTGCTGTATTCACCTGAGTGACAGCTCACTGCCCCCATTTGGGTGGAAAAGAAAGGGGAAGCAAGGAGAGACAGCTTATGTCTGCAGCAGCCCAGTGTTACAGAGCTGTCTGGTGCTGGAGAGTTCCCCATAAATGAGTTCTCTGAACACTAAACAGTTCTGCTGCCCTGGCATAACCCATTCATCTTCCTCTCATTGGGAAGCCTGAGCTGTAGAAGTAACTGCTGTCTTGGGTCTGTGTTCACTCCCATACATGTACCCAGCCTGGTATATATGCCTGCTTCATGGTTTTTAATTAAAAATAATAAAAAAAAAACCATAAAAAGTTAACTGAAACATCTTTACACATGCTTTACTGATGGGTCTCTGAGGCAAGAACAATGACAGTAGAGAGGTATGTGCTTCTGATTCTCACTGGCAGTCACACCTGAAAAATTACAGAAAGGCTGCTCCTCTGGGACGAGATGTCTTCTCTCTCTGTGTCTTTCTGAGCAACTTCTTAGATAATGCTTTGCAGTGTACTATTCATGGTCCTTGTACTGATTTCGTGCTGTTGCAACTTGATTGGCTTGGTGGACTTAATTTAACTTGGGCTCTATGCAATAGAGAGGATCTAATCCTTTCTCTGTGGGTGCTTGTGACTTAGTATCACTTTTCTAGAGATGTATTTTTTTAACTAACTTTTTTTTTCCTTTCCAATTGTAATGATAGTCACCACATGGACTATTCATATTTTTGGATGTAGACATATTTTACCTGCATAGTAAGATATGCTAGAAATGCTGCCACTAGAAGAGGTTGTCACTAGAAGAGGCTGTCACGTGTTTGCTACATAGTTAGGGGTGAATCAGTGAAAGAAGAGAGAGAAGCCATGGATCTAACTAGATGTAAAACTCGTGTAATTGATCCAAGAACTTGGAATAACCTCTGGCCTATGCAGTTCATGTTTGCATTGGCCATTAGTCAAGGTATCTGTCTGGTTTGGCTTTGCTCCTGATGCTCATTTACAGCACCCACATCCTAATACCTTTTGGGATCATGGGCTGGATCAGCTTCAACCCTGACTATTTAGTACAAATATAGAAAACCGTAAAATAAGCTGTTCTATTCAAAATATATTGGTTGGGTGAGAATTAACCCCAGAATATCTCCGCATTTTGTTTAATTGGCTGTGAAACCTAGAAAAAACACTTCCTTGTGTTCTAAAGGAACTGTCATATAACTATACAATAAAGTAAACTAGTTCTGTTTGTCTATGAAAAAATAGGTCCTAAAGGGTCCTGCTTACAAATTGTGTAGTTATCAGAGGGAATGACATCTTACGAATGTCTCAACAGGTGCAAGAGTTGATCTAATAATGAAAAAAGAATACTCACAAATAATTTATTTGTCATATGGTGGGGGAAAAGAAGAGTGAATAATTTATTTGGTCAATATTATTCAATCATCAATAGAACTGGTAGAATTATTTATAAATTTACTTATGAATAATTTATTCATCAATTGATGGTAAAAGGAAATTAATGAAGTAAGCAATATTCAAATAACACTCAACGGGCTCTCAGAGGCAGACAGGACAGTCAGGGAGCAACTGGGAAAATGGAACCCTTTTGTCAGCCTCATGACAGCCTGTGCACAATCACAGGGGATCACGAGAGGGCAGCTGACCCATAGTCACTTCTGTAGCTTGCTGACAATAGTGACCTTCTTTCTCATTTACCCACCCAGGGCAACAGATTTGCAAAGGTACCCTGAGAGCACTGTGTGGTTCTTTACATCTTTGATGGTGGTGGGAAACTGCATGGAAATTCTTGCTCTGGTACTCCACCGGCTCCTGCTGTGATTGCTCGAGCCAGATGCTGCTTGCTCTGACATGGGCCAGCAGAGGCTAGGGGGCCACCTCAGCCTTTCAGCAGCTTGAAACTTTTCATGTAGCTGAGAAGTGTGCTGGGTTCTGCTTGTGTACACAAAGTAGGAGACAGAAGGTTTCTCTCAGGAAGCCACAGGACACTGTCCCTTGTTTCTAGACAAAAAAAATGAAAATCCAAAGATATTTTAGAGAAAAAAAAATCTTGTTTGTGTAACTGAATTGTACTGTGCCAGATGATATGTAAGAAAATGCTGACACGTAGAGTTGAAAATAACCCTCTTGCCCACCATGTGTCTTCAGAATATGACTTCACACAGCTGCGACCATCAAAATAATTTCAAGGCAAATCTTATCTGAATGTGATTTTTAGATTTCTTTAGTTTAGTAACATCTTTCAAATATGTCTGTGGCAGAGGGAGGTTTCTTGCTATGCAATGGATCCAGAAATATCCCACTGCCTTCAGATAGCATCCACTGGTTTGCTTTGACTTTGCTCTGCTACCATTGAATGAACCTCTAACAAATCCAGTCTGAACATTAACCAAGAGCCACAACAGAATAATTTTAATACAAATTACCCAAAAAATGGTTTTTGTTGTGTTATAATCTCACATTGTAATAGCTGTCATAAAAATACAAAGTAGACATAAGGATTTGAGAAGGGGTTTTTTTCTGTTTTCAATATATTAAGTTTAATGGCACATATATGTGCAGTTTGGGACAACAGATGCCCTTTATGAATAGATTAAGTGGAGGAATCAGCTGGTTTATGTTCTCCTTTCAACTCTCACCAGGATTTTTCCACTCTGTTCCTTTGTTAACTATAAACTGTAAGCACTGAAAATCAAAAAATGAGGGAAAGTTTATAGAGTCACAGAGTTTATTAGGGCTCTGTGTTTATACTCTTGAGAGCCACTGGAGAAAGGGTTTTGAGCAATTTCCAAATTTTTAAATGTGTTCTCTATGTCTTTATCTCATTCAGCTTTTGATATGATGCATACATTATTTATCAGGACTACCATTATTTTGTTAGCTCATGTTGTCCTCTGGCACTGTATCTGCACAATGATATTCATTTTGCATTTGCAATTACTAAACTTAAAAGAAAACAGTTAATTCTTCCTCTATTCAGCTCTCTCATTTCATAAAATGATGTAGGAAGTACCAAGGTGTGGACAGAATTTCATTTTGACCTTGAACTCTAATTACTGTTTTCATTCTTCCATTTCACCAGAAGATGTAAAAAAAGTTAATGTAAGAAATATTTCTATATTTCTTTCTCTCTCTCTCTCTCTTTTTCTTTAGGTGTGAAGAAGAGACAGGAAATCAATTTTTCCACATCATAAATTCGTCATCAGAGCTTAGTGAATTATGTGCTATGCTAGTTAAGTTCAGAGAAGGACGTTTTTTTAATATATTTTAAGTCTATCTCCAGCTAGTTAATTTTTGAGGCCATCTCATAGCTTCCCAGTTGTAATAGCATCTGAATGGAACACCTCAATTACTTTGCCTTACAGCGTGTAAGAGAGAAACTAGTCTTTTTCCACACCCAAACGTACAATATATCCTTAAGCAAATGTTCGTTATGATTGACTTCCTCCTGTTTTATTTCCAAACCATGCTTACATCTCTTCCTGCCATCTCTCACCCTGCACTACTGATGCAATTACCAAGTAGTAGGCTACCAGGAAGATTTCCATTTCACAATATGTACAGGCAGCTTTACACTTAAAAGAATGTGCTAAAGAACTGGAGCCAGATCATTGCTTAGCCTAGCGGAAAACTTAATCCTCACTGTTTGGTACAAGAGCAGACTCAGATATACTGGTCCAAAATAGTTTCCCCTCTGCTGGAAAGCACCAATGCAGCACATCCCTCTCCTACCCCTTCCACGGATTCCTTGACTGAAGCCCTCTTGCAAAAAAGGAGGAAGAAGATATTCTAGTGGGAGTGGGCTTGTGGTCATTTCTGTCCAGCTGTGGTTCACTTTGTGCAAAGAAGACCTGGTGATATCTGCTGTGATACCACGTCTGTGAGTTGGTAACCATACTGAACAGCTGGCTGTGAAAGATTGTGATGGAGCTGCCTGTGCTTCAGAGCAGTGACACATTCCCACCTGAGGTCCCAGGCAGGATGGAGGATGGATGGCAGTGCCACACTCCTTCCCTTGTGCTGAGAGCCACTCAGACAAACAATTTGCCTCCTGGTACCTCTGCAACATGCCCCGTTTTCTGCAAATCTTAGATCACGACCTAGAATCAGTACTACAGTATTAGCTCACATTATTTTTCTAGTACCAGCTATGGATTAATTCACTGATTTCTTTCAAGTATCACTCTGTCCTATCTGCAGGTTCACTTTAATCCTTCAGTCTTTGAAGATGTTTCTCTCATGACTGTATGAACATTCTTGCTGCTAACTAACCAGCTTATTTTTCTCTAGATATATTTGTGGGTTGTGTGCATTAATATACTAATGTCCTGTATTACTTCCTTGAGCAATTCCCATTCTTGAGAATGGCAGGCACTTTTACTCTTCTGTGTTTGATTAAATTTAATATGTTTAGTATGAGACTGATCACAACTAAGAATCCAAGTGGGTGTGATGATGTGAGTGTCCATGTTGCTGTGATCAACAGAATGAGACTTCAGAAGAGTGTTGTATGAGATAGAGCACCTCTTACCTCCAAGTTAATGGTCCTAATGTTGTCTATTTAATAGTTGCCTAACAGACTTCAGTTGTAGACATGACTTAATGTTGTATTAGGTGAGGTAAATAAGTCACTAAATTCTGTTTTATAAGATACATGTATATATTAGGTAAAAAATGTACCATGGAGTTGAAGTTTAATATATGCAGAGAACCTTGTTCTCCATTGTAATGCATGCTTCTATCTTCCCCCCTGGCAGGAATACTTTTTTTTGGCTCTGAAAGTTGTTAGTTCCCTGTTGTCCCCACCAGCTAAATCTACCTTCAAAAAATCTGCCAAAATAGTATCAGTAATAGCAAGTTTATCAAACTACCCCATATCAGAGGAACCAGTCCCATGGTCTTGCTGTAACACCAGGAGTAAAATGTTTAGGCAAGTACAGGTGTCCTATTGACTCTTTGCTGTGGGGTGACTGCTCCCCACTAATCTCTGATTCTCCCTACCACATGTGTGTTGGTAGGAACCCCATCCAATGGAGAAGGTGTCAGGCTCCTGCAAGTCTACCCACACTCTCAGGCCACCAGGGACAAACCATATAGCTGGTTCCTCTGCTGCCAAGTCCAGTCTAGTAAGATCCAGTGAGGGAGCATTTCCCTGCACCTTCCCACCTTGAGATTCCTAGGGGTTCCCTGTGCTATTTATATATACGGGTTGTGGATCTATGCAGGGATCCTTAGGCTAGTATTACTTAAGACTGACACTAAGCATCATTCTGCCTAGCTTACCCAAAAAGGTGCCATTCCACATCAGTTTACACAACGCCCAGCTTCAGGCTTTATTCACACTGTTGTGTGAAGAACAGGGCTGACTAAAAAGAAACCAACACTCCATGTACATTCACACTCCTTGTCCTAAATTCTCACAGCTCTACAAGAATATGTTGGAAAAAACAGATGTAAAACTATGAATGTGTTTGTACCCTTTGATGCACCAGGCAAAAAAAAAAAAAGGAAAAAAAGTCTCTTTTATCTCTAGGACTTCTAACAATTTCTTTCCATCTATGAAAATAACAAATACTTGCTTTCAAATTAAGTCTGTCAGCTGAACATTAATGAAATACTGAAAAATGACTAGTATTTAGTTTGCAATATAAAGGTAAAACAAAGGAAAATTAAACCATCCACTCAATTGTATCCTGTCAGTGAGAGAGTGCTCTGCACAGGGCTGAGTATCCTGCTCCTTCTGAGGTCACTGAAGGAACCAGCCCTGGCACATGGAGCCTCTGTAAAGATATAAACACTATGTCTGTTATTGCAGCCTCTGTAAAGATATAAATGTTACACAACTAGAACAGCTGCCAGGCTTATCCCTTGAACAAACATAAGATAATGCAATTGAGTTTGCTTTTGGCCAAGGAAGGTCTGGCTTAATGCTTTAGACAGAAATGTGGATCAGATGTTTGATACCAGCTTAATACCTGGAATTCTAGAGCAGCTCTAGCCGCTATCTTGCTGCATTCCCACACGTTTCCGGCAGTGCCCCAGCATCCAAGCCTTGATGGTTGCAATGCTGTGAGAATGTGGCAATCTCTCCTCCTTGTAGCTGTCTCTCAGGTTACAACTCTGAAAAGACAGACTCATTCCACTGACAACTTCTTCCTTTGTTCAGGGTCACCATTTTCTTCTACCAAAGCCTTCGCTTTCCAGATAACAGAACTAATGAAGCTGAGATATCTGCTGTGACTCAGAGTGCTTTGAGCTGCACCAACTATCTGCTTACAGGAAGGCAGATCAGTTTCAAATTCCTATACAAGAACAATCTTATTATTATTGCTAATTAATAGTAGGTGAGGACACAGACCCACTCCAGATCAAACTAAGTTCCAACCAAAAAATGTCAAATGTGATTTTTAATTGATTGCATTTTAAAATCAATCAGTCAGGTTGTGTGTGTTTTTTCACAAGAACCAACATCTTACTGGTGCTAGTCTTTTTAGGGAGACTGAGATTGAAACAGAACTGTGGAGGGTTTTTTTCGTTGTTTTTGTTTTTGCTTTTTTGTTTGTTTGCTTGCTTTTTGTTTTGTTTTGTTTGTTTTCTTGTTGTTGTTGTTTTGTGGTTTTTTGTGTGTTGGGTTTTTTTATGTTTTGTTTTGTTTTGTTTTTTTCTTAGTGTTTTTTTTAATGGCATCAATTTTTTAAAAGGAAAATCCATTTAAATTAAAATTTTACAGTGATATTTGTCAAGCTCGTGTTCCTCTGGATGTTTATTATGAAGCTATGTGGAAAGAAATCTGCTCTATGTGCTTACTATCTCCCAAAAGGCCAGATGAAGTTTAAATGAACCTCTGTGCCTGCTAGCATGTACAGACCCCATGGGCCTACTAAACTCCTGCTCAGCAAAGGTTGCTTCACATTGAGAAAACAAAATATCATTGCCTTTCTTCAGAATTGCAGATTAAGTTTTCCCTGGTTCCCCCTTTCTGAGAATCAGACTCCAGCATAACATATATGGGTGCTAAAGAGCAGAGATGGCTGGTGAAGTTTTAATAACATCAGCACTCCAGTCAAGTGCAACATGATACAATGAAATTTGTTCACCCTCACCCCTTCTGTGTGTTACACTCATAGTTTAATTAGGGTTTCTCACTTTCCTCTTGCCCAGCTTTCAGGGAATTGTTGAATAGCAGGTACCTACAATTGGCTAAGAACATTCATAATTAGAAGGTGGGACATTCTGCGCTGCACCTTGATTCAAATTGTGATGCAAACTCTTGAGAAGTTACAATAGTATAACTAATAATATTGGAGTTAAATCTTTAATGCTACAGGGAACAGCTATTGCAAAAGTCTAAGTCTCCAGACTCCTGAGCTCTAGGTAGCTCATGACTGTATTTCAAGAATAGGTTAGTAAGGAAAGAATACAATATAGACCAAGCACTCCATATTATGAAGGATGAATGAAGGCATCCCAAATAATAATAATTTTGGATCAGGAGAAGTCAATACAATATGACAAATGCAACACTGATACAGGTAAATCTGTTGCTGAGTGAGCCTTTGGAAAAACAGATCAATATTAAACCAATCATTCATTAATATGGAATAACCATAAAAATCATGGGGTTCAGTATCAGAACACAAATATTTTGGATAAAGACACATTATACTCTTAGTAAAAAAACCCCAAATCTACATGTCATTGAGACTGAGCAATCAAATTTATGTCTCAGGTACAAGAAATATCAAACTCTTTGGGACTTACCTGATGGAAAGAGTGTCTTACGCTGGTATGTACAATAACAGAGAGGTCTTCTCTACCTGGGACCCCAAACAGATGTCCTTGTCTACAATATACATTATTTTTTCTATCTTTATTTCTCCATGTTCCCAAAACACAGTAAGTTGCTGAGGAATTACTATTTATCTCTTTCTTGCTATTTCCTTCTAAATATAAGGAAGGACAGAAACTGGCTTTGATGTGTTACGTTCCAGCATTCCTAATCAGGTGACATCTCTGCTGTGAGTTGAAGGCCATGCTCCCAAGAGACACTATGGTGCAGACATGTCTGTAACTTCAGTGCAGCTCCAAGACCCACCCTCCAGAATGCAATTTTCCTCTCTGAAGAACACACCTATCAGTCAATAACTGCTCTTCTCAATTCTTGCTTTTAGGAGAGGTGGAAAACTCATTATATTCTTCTTGCACTCTCTCTGTTTTCTTTAACTAAATTATATTTGCCACTGTAAAAGACCTATTGATTAATTTAATAGGTCTTTTGTTCTTTCCACAGGTTAACACCTTACTTTTCATTTTACTTTCATGTGCAACCTTCACTTCAGTCTATTTAAGCATTCTGAAAGCTTTATAGCATTTTTTTAAACTCTTCATTCTTTTGTCCCTTATGTATAACTCTGGGCAGGGGTGAAATCACAGAAGCACTCAGCAACTACCAACCACAAACAGACCCCTTCTCCCCCTAGAGTGGTATCTGGTGCAAAGATGACAAGTGCCAAAAGTACTTGTCACTCAGAAAGCTTGCGTCACGATCGCTGGGCTAAAAGTTGACTCCAAACCCCAATGGAGTTGGGTAGGAATACATATAATTTTCCTTTTTCATTAGCAGAAAAAATTCTGACACCACTTCTTGTTTCTCATCACTACTTTGGCTAGAGCCTTGGGAAGTCAGTCTTGGTGTGAAGGTGCAATAAAATATGAAGATTTCAGTGGAGGCAACAAGAAGACAACTAAAATACAAGTATGATAATCTGGTGAGCACTATGTCGGGGTAGGAAAAGCAGGATGCAATGCTTAATGATACAAGTATCTCCTCGGTCAGTGCCCTAAATGCCAAAAGTCTCACCAAACAATTTAATAGAGACAGAAATTTTGTTTCAGAGCCACATGGTGGAAAGCCATATTTCCCCATATATTAGCCTTAAACCATGACCTCGCAATGTGCACTGTTCACACTGAACTGAATATCTAGACTTTTTTACAAATTTCCCATCTGCATACAGCAATTTGTTTGTTGATCTTTCGACATGATTGACATAATTTGACAATCTGGCTTATTAGTTTGCTTTGTAACTATGTAAAACATTGACAATGATTATCCCAGTTGACTGAGGACATGCTTCTTGTGACACAGTAAACAAATGTAGCAAAGGAGGCTTTTTCCAAATGATTGCTCCAACCTCCTAATGAGAATGCTAACTTATTTCATCAGGCTCGCACTACACCGAGCAACTTAATGAATCCTCAAGTCACACAGCTCCATCTCTTGAGCCTGAGGTACAGTAGCTAGAATTGTATGCCTATGGACTTTTCTCCCATTTTGAGCAGCATGCTGCATTATAATGAACCTATTTATTATACTGGCAGCAAAAAGACATTCCTTTGAAAAAAAAAAGTATTTCAGAGATTTGGTTTCAAACCCTACCAAACTCCTTAGAGGAGTGCTTCTTCCTATAAATCAGTGCCCCTTAATGGAAAGAACATGATGAAAGAATGAATAATGGTAGGTAAAAAAATAAGGATAAATCAGCCTTCTCATTAACCTGCTTGCACAGTAAATTCTCCGAGTTCTGAAGGCCGGGATTTAAGACAGTTCCTCTAAATCAAAGGATTCTTATGAATCCTGTTCTCCAGTTCCCTTCTATAAGTTACGTTTGGGTAAACAATGACCATTTGTAGGGGATGTTTTTCAGGTCTTCACAAATATCAGCATTGACTTATTTGGAGAAAATAACACATGGTGTTCCCAGGTGAAAAAATCATTACCTTAGTTTTGGTGCACCTAATTAAGATAAGTCTCTATCATACTCACCATCTACCCTAACTATCTGGGGAATTGGCAGTGTTTAACAATGAAGAAAAGAGTGCTCCAGTGTCCAATTAAGGTTTTCTTTGTGGATTAATAAATCATGTCTCCTCAGCCCTACTGACTCAGAGGTGTTAATCTTCACCTTATCGCTCTAATCTTAAAGCCAAATTCTGCAGATCAAGAGCAGCAGAATGGTTGAGTTAATTGTTCCATTAGGCTGATGAAGTCTTTATACTCCTATCTAACCATACAGTATTCCCTGAATGTGTTTATGTGCTCCGTTACAGAGCAGAAAACAAACAATAAAAAGACTGCTACAGCTATTTGGGATAGATGACCAGTAGCTTGGACTTTGCTCCATACTCAGGTCTTTTGCTAAAACTATGCTGCATTCACATACTGTAACAAGGTACTGAGAAGATGATAAACAGTCAAGAGAGGTTTTAGCACATCTAAATGCAGTTGCAAAAGGAATTAAATCATGTAGTCAATAATGGAAAGAAGACTTAACAGTTATCTGCCCTGTAAACAATATCCTTGATTAGAAGGCATAAACAATACTGTTTTATTTAAGGGCAAGGATCCAGATATTCCACTGTGAAGAGTTTTTCTCATTGACATGTCTAGAGTAATCATGGAGAGCATGGTAAATTGAGTAAAAATATGCTCCTAAGCACTACAATAAATTAGAAATCACATTTTAACTTGTTCCCAGCCTACATTTATTTGCTCTTGTTTCTAAGTAATCAGACAGGTTAAATTCTTTTGGCACGAACATTCACAAAAACTACTGATCTTACATTAAAAATCCATTTCATAACCATTGCTTTTCAAACAGTTCCCTCTCCTGATCTGAGTTAAGCAGGAAAGGAAATGGCAATTGATACCTTTCAGGGTCACATACTCTGTGTCACTGAACAAAGCAGGAGAAAGAGAGAGAGAGAGCGAGAGAGAGATATGGGATCAAAGCTGGAATAATTTCATGGGGTAGGTAAAGGGAGGAGAGATAAATTTCTGAAAGGCTTTTGAATGCTTTATTCCTATTCACACAATATTTCCTTCCCTCTATCTGTCTCTTTTTCTTCTAAACAAAACACAAAACTTTGCTTTCCCTCTCCTCACTCTGTCACACCACCAAAGCAATGGGACTCAAACTTTTCCCTCTTCCAGGCGTGAGAGACTAAGTAGTTTTTTTTAATTCAAGAGGACAGAAGCATGTGCTTGAAAGTTTTAAAAGAAGGTTAAAGAGTTGGGTTAGAGGAGAGGAAAATGAAAAATGTTTTCTTTTCCTGTTTCTCTTTTCTCTAAAATGTGTCATATATGTTATTTTCTGAAACTCATGCACAGCCTCTTCTTTTATGCCTTGAATTCACTCCTGAATGTAACACCTGAACAAGCAAAGAAAACATTAAACAAGAGATTTGTTTATATTGTTTGTCATAGAGATTTCTCAGAGAAAGTGGAGCTCTTGGACAACCACTGTTTCATCCATATTATCATTTCCTTTCTTTTGCATATTGGAGATATTTCAAACAGATTCATTTAAAAATAAAAACAGATAAGCTATTATCATGTGTACCCCCTGTGTCCTGTTCTGAGAAATGGGACATATCATTATAATGACTTCAGAGCATTTAATCTGTAAAAAAGACAAGTGACTTAACATAAAAGTGTGCATTTTATAAAGCACATAGATTGGATCATTTAAATGATTAATTTAACTAATACAGTTTTGAGATAAATTGATTTGCCTCTTTTCCTCTACTTAGCATTCTTTATTCCCTTCAACAATTTAGCATTCAACAAAATACTACCAGGCATACAGCATTCCCAAGGTCACTCTTCTAACCCTCCTTCAAGACCCCCATTAAAATCCTCTTCTAGTATAAGACTATGAACAAAACAAAATTAATCTTCCCTTGCCCTCCAGCCTAAGAGGATTCAAAATCACATATCTCCCCTCCCAAGAGAATTGCAACCTCTTCATCTATGTGCTGGTGTCTTTTTGTATGCACATGCATATGTGAATACCCAGAGACAGAGAGATGGACAGAGCACTCTGTGAGCTGCTCCTAAGCAAGCTTTTTTGTTTTACCTTAAATAATGAAGAATTTTTTGAGCCAGAGAGCATGATCATAGGGTAGCATGATCATGACAGAGCATGATCATAGGGTAGCAATTAGGGCACTCATATGGGAAAGTGACATATTTTTTGCTCTTCGCTTCAAAGATTACTTGCTTTTTAAACCCATGACTGCTCCGAGTCCTTCCCTCTGCCCTGTCTGGTGAAGCATGTGAACCCTCACCTTCCAGGTGGCTGGTTAGGTGAAGCAGGAAGACTCCAAGGAAAAGAGATCTTGTTTGCTGCAGCTTGTGTCTGCATTGGAGCAGCTTCTGCTACTGAATGTCATTGTCTGGTCAGGTCATTATCTGGTCAGGTCACTGCCTCAATGAATACCCCAAAAAGTCAAACAGTGTCTCAGAAAGCTCGGGACTCAGGTACAACTGCGTTGCTTTTATACTGTACTGGTGTTAGACTGGATTCTTTTCTCATGGGTTGAAGGAGATGTTAGAACTGGGACAGTGTTTTTCTTTGGGCAGGCTTAAAGAAAAGTGTTGGCAGCTTAGGTAAGAGTCCTAGCACAAACCAAAGATCCCTAGTCCTTAAAGCTGAATTCTCAAACAAGGCAACTCCCCATCGATTTTTCTAGCCATGCCATTTTACAGAGGTACCTTCAGAACATGTGTGAGGCTATGGTTAATTATTGCCAACAGCTAGGTCATTCAGCTAGGTTAGATTCTAGTTCTTGCTCCAGAACAAATAATTAATCACACTGTGTGAATGAATGAATGAATGAAAGAAGTATCAAGGAAAAATGTGAAACACCATTGTGTCTGATTCATAAAATACACAAACAAGGCTTGACACCAAGCTGTAGGGCAGAGTTTGCAGTCAAGATTATCAAGAGAAAGGAGATATTTGTCTGACCAGAGGCAGATGCTTCTTTCCCGTTCATTTCATTCCTGGTTAGTTCACATGGCTTCCCGCATAGTTCCAAGATGGAACACCACACCAGGGAATTAGAAGTCCAGGACATGCTAGTTAAATCCTCTGCATATCAGTACCTGTGTTCTACATGCCTGAGCATCTAAGTGGGTCTAATTTACAGCTCTTCTCCTGTGTAATTCTTAAGATCTACAGAAGAAGTAGGTGTTTCCAAAGTTGGCTAAAGTCACCGATATTTAATTGTTGTGTCCAGAACAGAAGTGTGAGAGAGCACTGAAAATTTTGGTGGTAACAAAATCATTTACACAGAGAACATTATTGTGAGACAACTAAAATGTTTGGAAAGTAGTTAACGTCAGATCATTCCCATTCATACATTTTTAAAACAGATTTATAAAATGTATCCATTTCCTAAGTGTTTTGCCTTTCATATTTCTTGTTTCTTTTGCTGTAGAATTCCACAGAGTGAATATCTCTGCACATTATGTACAGAACATATCAGTGGAATAGTTTTATATCTTCACCTGTCTCCCTCTGCCTGAATTTTAACAATAATAAATATGAATGGTCATAACACAAAATTGAAAGCAAGTTGCCTGACAAACTAGGCAGAATGCATGAACAACTCAGTATTGCCTTATTTTCCAGATTTGTGACAAATTGCATCTAGTTTATACAGAAGATGTTACTACACTCATGCTTCTTCAAAAAATGAAAAAAAGTTACTACATTATGGTTCTCATTCTGTTTGGTAACTAAACATTAAAAAAAAAAAAAGAAGGAAAAAGAAAATAAAGGATCAAAAGGCTGTCTGACATGATCAAAAATAAAATGGGACCCAACCATGTGTACATCTCTCACTGAATAATTTTCAATTCATCAGCCCGAATAAGCAGGCATCCATTTATAACTCAGTTGCAGCCTCTAATAGAAGGCCAAATTCAATTTGCTGGAGTATTAAAAATGAACTTTCATTTTAATCAGCTGAATCTCATCAACAAGAAATTGATCGGAGTACTTTAACACACTTAATATGTTAGGAGTTGCACTTTTGATGTGCCAAACATTTTGCTAGTTTGGGGCACTTTTTTCTGCTAGTAGCTGGAACTGCCATTTTGCTGCTGAGGTGCTTGGTTTGGTTCCCTCTACAGGTTACAATTTAATGTCTCCATTTATTTATTTTCAGTTTGAAATAGTTCTTTTGTCACCCCAGTAAGACTACAGTTGAGGTAAGGATTTTTTGTGACTAGATATAGATACAGGAGAAATGTTTTTTTTTCATGGAAAGAGGCCAGTAGAGATGGATGAATGGAGAGAAGGAAGCCACTACCATAGGTGGAGCAGTGTTTCTTCTGCCCAGGAAGCAAAGCTAGGAGCTGTGGGAGTGCCCAAAGCCCCTAAAAGTGCCAATAAAGTTAAAAAAAAAAATCCATCACAGCCTGCCTCCACACAAAATACAACCCTCCCTTGTGGATAGCTGTTCATTCTTAGAAGATCAGAGCTGCAATGGGCTGTCTGCCACATCCTGTTGTCACCTCTAAGTGAGGTGTAAGCAACTAGTTGCCAGATTTGGTGGCACAGATTGAGAAAAGCTTATCTTGGTTACAGAGAAGGAATTTTTGTCAGAGACCTGGAAGAATATTACTTGTTAAGAGTTAGCAAGGTAGAAATTTTAGTTAAAAGGGCATAGCTGCAGCTTGTAATCTAATAGAAAAAGCTATGACATTGATTTTGAGCACAGTGGTTATTGCAGTTTGCATCTGATTCTTCAGGAGAGAAAATATAGGTAAATGCTATCTGTATTTTCCTAAACTGCCTTGTATGTCCCAGATAAGAATGGTGCAAACTCAACAAATAGTAAAATTGAATTACCCTTCAGGGCTCACTCATTTCTCTTCTGCTAGCCTTCACTCAAAAGTGAGGCTTCTGTAGGTCTTCTACCTGAAAACTTCATCTTTCTGAAGGGAAATTCTTGCCAGGTCTACTCCAACTGAGTGCATACCTCTCTAGGGACAACAGGATGCCCTTTCTGCCCTTTCTTTGTCCTTGACTCTTGCTGAGTATAATTTATATTGCTACACAAATCTATTGCAAGCAAAGATTTTTTTGAGAAAGATTTTGGTCTACTCTGCAAGTATTAGACTGCAAGCTCAGCCCAGCAAATTTATCTTCTCTAACATTTGATTTCTTCTCTATCATTTCTTTTTCTACACCTAACAATTTTCTCAAAAAAACCAAATTTTGTCAATAGCTGCTCTCAGCATGCTGTCCATATTACCCCAGTAAAAGAAGTAAATTTGATGTCTGGACATATATAGTCTTGTGGAAAAGGGTCTTACTTCACTCACTGACAAGCCTAGAGGTATAGCTAACAGCATTTCCCAAGTGGGGTGGCCTTGCTTTAAAAAAAAGAGAAGAAGAAAAAGAAAAAAATCAATATTGACTCGACACATTTTCATTTACATCACTGCATGGCTTTCAGTCTGGGCACAAATCAATAGGCAGCTTTTAACACTGCTCAACTAGTTTGTTCTATGTAAAAGAAGAGACATTCGCCTCAAGTGGCTTGTTTTTCCCTTTGGGCTCTGGGCAGACTCTCCACCACTAACAGCGTGTGATTCTTCGAAATGAAGTTGAGTTTGTTTGACTGCTCTTTCTGTGACTGATCAGAAGAGCTCGAACTGTAATATTAATCACACAATGTTTTCTTCATCACCACTTACAGTCAATTGACTTTGTACTTAGTGAAAGCGTCTCAAGCAGCCAACTCAATGTTACCAGAGGGCAAGAAGTCAATAGGAGGAAGAAAGATGTAGTTTCAAAAACACACAGAACACAGCTTATGGAGCTGCTGACACACACACACATCAGGCACTTTATCACATTGCAGGTGTGCTGCTGTTGCATGTTTTTATTTGCATGATCAAGGCATCCACGTTGCCTTTTGCTCAGCCTCCTCAGTTAACTGCAGCTTTTCCTTCAATCTCAGGTTTACATGGAAAGTGTAGGGACCAGATAGTTTCTCCAAATTGCACTAGATTCAGCAACTATTTAGTTCAATTTAACTCTCTACATATTTCATCAGATAACTGATCCATGAAGTAGGGATCTTCTGTCTCAAGATATACTGATGACTGCTACTCAAATGCCAGGCATACGTGTGATTTCTTTTATAGGTCTCTGATACTATATACTTTCAAAATTCATTCTGAATACCTATTACACCAATACCGCCCATATTCTTAACAAATACCAATTTACCTAAGGTATGATTAATTCTATTTTAATAGACACTGGCATACAGTGGGCCTTCTAAAACCACATCTTCATCATACATTGATTTTTGAATATAGAAAAGTGGGAGTCAAGATACTCAGAGGTACAGCATTATGAGCTTTGTTTCCTAGAGTCTCAGCACACCACCTCAGAGAATTTTTAGCTCATGAAGCCTCCACAGAAGTTTTCACACTAAAGACATGCATGCAATATTGAAAACAAGAGCCTAGAGGATTCAGTTATTGCATGCAATACCTTAGAAATGTTCTTTTCTAGAAGCAGACTCCGTGTGAAGCTCAACATGCCATAAAATGGGCAATCATGTCTTTTCTATGGTACATTTTAGACACGCATGAGCAGAGTCTTCCCACTTGTATAAAGCAGCTCGTTGACTGCCCTTATTGCTTTCATGGGGATTCTCCCTAAACAAAATGGATTCCTCAGTAGTGCGGAACTGATGCAACACCCAGCACAATGTTGACTCCACTCCTCTGGGCTCTTCGGGATGAGGTCTCTAATTTTCTACATACACAGACACATTTAATATTAATATAATGTATAGTAAAAGAGGACATGCTCATACTAAACAAGTTTGCTATCACTTTATTAAGCAAAAGTATTGTTTTCTTCTCTGTGAATGAACCAAGGTTTATTCAAGACTCTGCCTTCAGTGGATAAATTTAGTCTCATTTGGATGAAACACACTGAGAATATTTTACTTTAGATAGATTTCCATAGAATGACTCACAGCTGTATGAAACAGCTGTCAATCTTAGACCATGCAAATCAATTTTGATTTAAACATCCAAGTTTTCTTGACATTTGTCTCTTATTAGTTTAGAGTTACAGGACAACCCGTGTTTCCTAATGGAAAAGAATCATAATCAGAATAAAGAAAGACTTTCAAGGACACTCACAGACAGTCAAGACTTTCTTTAAGTCTGTATTCTTATTCTGTTACAGGGTATTCAAACCAGGTTTTATCAAATCAGTGAAGGAAAAAGTAAAATTAACTCTCAATTCAAATGCATCCAAACATTAATCTGGAAATCAACTCTGAATACTAACAGTTTTACACAATTCTTTAGTCCTCAATTCCTGATGTAAACACAGTATCCACTTGTTCACAACTTTATCTCCTGACATTTGCAAAATAACAGGTAAAACTAAATTAATTGTTTAATTAAGAAGCATAAAATCGTATTTCTTATGAAATGGATCCATTTCAATACTGCGAACCAGTACCAGATACATAAAGCTTGTACCACTACTCACCAAAAAGCTCATTAAATGCCAAGTACATGAGCAGGCTCCAGCTGTTCTGTACTGCTCCACCAGTCAGAATTGAGGTAAATTATCCCTGTAAGCCAGGGGTTACAAATGTAGGCAGTGCACAGACATATCGGCCAGCTCTACGGAACAGCAGGAGGGTGAGGGATAAGGACAGGACTGCTGGGAAGTCTATTCTGTTCCTATCAGATGACAAACAGTGTGCACACCAGAAAGGTTGCAATCAGGCTGACCAGCTCCCCCTACATCCCTTCTAAAATTCATCTGCTATTTAGCTGCAAAATGTGATCAGTATTTTCTTCCCCACATCTGTAGCAGATATAAAATTTAGCACCCACTGGAAGAACAACTGAAGCTCCTGTGATTTCTTTTACAGGTCTCTGATACTATATACTTTCAAAATTCATTTTGAATACCTATTACACCAAGTAACAAATGGGTACTATATAGCTGTTGATAGTTAATACAAACATAAGAAATTCTGAGGTCTAAGATGAAAGATCACCAGAGTAATTTTAAATTTGACTTTTCTGTCAATTAAATAGGCTCATTCTAATTACTGAGGAATACACTAACACTGAAGATCTTTTGCCATGATAGAGGACCTTACCACTATCTTTTCCCCACTGTATAGAGGCACAGATGGGATGGAAAGAGGCTTGAAGCATCTTGTCTGAGTTCATCCATCAGACCAATGACCAAGAGATCAGAGAGCCAACCATTGTTTCTACTGGATCTGTGAGAAAATCCCACTAACTCAAGAGCTGAAAGATCACTGGGGAGAGCTGAGAAAAGTGATGGATATGTGGAGCTGGGTGTAGAAGATAGAGAGAGACTAGAATTGCCTTTTTAAAGCTTGCAGCTCTATCGGATTAAGCACAGCATGACAGACTGTGTTTCAGCTCTGACTGTTCTAGTTTAGCGGTACAGTCTAGCAGAGATAATACTAGGCAGGATTTCAGTGGCCTTGGGGTGAAAATAGATTGTTCTAAACCTCCTGTAACAGAGCCTAACACTGTCTCCCAGAGACCACACCACTGAAGTGCAGCATACGTTTAAGTGGACAGTCAGAGTTCAAACATATGCAGTCATGCTGGTATTTCACAAAGGACTCCATTTGGAATGAAAAAGAACATGAGGATAGGTTCATGGGAATTTTTCACCATCTGTGATAATAACTCAGAAAAAGCTTGGCATGCAATCTGCAAAAGAAAATTCTCTTTTGGGGATGTGATTCCAGCATTTACTTCCAGGATTCAAGTATTATATTTTTTTAACGCCTTATGATCATTCACAGAGGTAGATGATTTCTGTGCATGGCACAACTCTTTGAATGAGCTGCTAATTGGTGTAAAATATTTGGCACAATGTATTTTGGCCCAATACTCTCAAATGACCATACTTAGGCTGATTTCCAATACGATACTCTACTATAGATTGTCTGGTTCTTTCACATCACATTTTCTGAAATGAGAGATTACAAGCTGATGTGACACAAAAAATTTTACATCAATTGATTTTTTGAGTATTTTTCTTTACACCTGTTTATATGCACAAAAGTTTAATAATTGTTAAGCAACAAATCTGTGCAGGTACACATGAATTAAGATTACCAAAATTCGTTACATTGTTAAAAATCCCAGAAATTGCCATTAGGAACAGGGATATTACCAGACTAAGCCAAACTGATATCTTGCCTAGGTAGTGGTTCTCTTTCTGCAGTCAGGGTAGGGCTGTGCAGGTTGGAAAGTTCAGTGCAAGCAGCTGCCACCACCCCAAGCAGTGTCCAAACTATCCAATAAAACCTGCCTCTGGTACCTCCTGCTCCCCGATGCCACTGCCCCATCATAGGGTCTGCCTGACACTGTGCTAACTCTGCTGCCTCCAGGCATGCAGGATTAGGACTATTTCCTCTGGATTCCAAAGTCTACTTGCACTTTATTTCTCCCTACTTCTCCTTGTCCCTGAAAATGAATGGAACAAAATGAGTAAGAAACAACATAGTGAAATATAACCAAAGTGTACATTTGTAGAAGAACCTGCTTAATGAGGAAGTTAGTCCCTAACTCTCTCAATCAATGATTGGATTGTGCTCAGGATATGGTACTTTTCTGCTTACACGGTTTAAAATTCTAATGTCAAATTTAATCCTATTCAGTTCATGTCCTCAATCATTTCTTTGGCAGTAAGATCCATTCACTAATCATTTATTCCTGAGTTGGTTTGGGCTTGCAACACACTAGTTATTAATCAGATTGGGTTCTGTATTCATTAATGGTGAAATGCAAATGAAAAAACATCCCCCATCTCAACCAGCCTAATTCCAGTACAAATGTGAATGTGGATTGAAATGAAACCCCCACGGTGTTGAGCAATTCTGGCCTCGGTGGGAACATCAGAGAACCCAGGACAAAATCCTGCTCATGACTCATTCTCTGTTTTGGCTTTGTCTGAAGTTCAGAATTGCAACAACTCCTATCCTGAGACCATAGGACAAGCAAGATACAACTAGAAGAAAAGTATTTGGGGAACATCCTCTTTTCCTTTCTTTACAATCATTAAACAAATCTCATCTTTCAAATTTTTGCAGTTGACTACAGTACATTATATTGGATCATTAGAGCCAGGAAGTTAGAAACAGGAGCACTTTGTGTGAAGCCATGGGCACTTTAAGGTTTAGGCAACACTGAACATTTGAGTTTTGTTGGCCTGGGTGTCTGGTTCTCATCACTGATGTCTGCCACTTGTTCCTCTCAAGCCAGGCTGGCACAGCACCCTTTCACAGCACTGTGCTACTTCCCTGTTTTGTGGCCCTACATGTCAGGGTCAGCCTCAGGTACCAACAATCTCTGCTTGGCACAGAGCGCCCTGGAGCAGGAGAAATAGTGCTGACCCTTGCTGCCCACTGGTGTGCACTCCTGGTATTTCCCTCCTCTTCCACTTGTGAGCAGCTGGCCCTCCAGTGAGATATTGCAGCCTTGTGCATGGAAAAAGGCAGATAGGAGAGATTTGCCTTTGAAAAGCCAACCAAGCATCTGCCTATTTATATTTAAAATCCTGGCACAGATGCATGATGGTAAGCAGGTCTACATGAGTGTTACAGGTAAGGACATAAATAGGTAACCAGATGCAAAGGCACAAATGAATGTTACGTATCCTATGTCTGCTGTGATATCTATGTCCTTTGTTATCAAGTAAAATGTATGAAGCAAAATAAGGATAACAAACATCCCAGCATAATTACCCAGCAATGGAAACATCTACAAGGGGAACATATTGGGGTAATTTTAACATGCTTTTATGCAGAAAGATAGTTTTCAAAAGACACACAATTACCTGCAGTCTATATGGGTTTGGAACAATTAAACGTCTGATGTTGATGAACAGGTCTCTGTAGAGTAGTGACAGAATTGCAATGGCGTCTCTTCAGAGTCCAGGAACTAATGACGATAGCTTTATTTCTTTTATGCTTCTCAGGTGTAAGAGATTAGGAGAACAATTTTCTTGCCACAAAGAGTACTAAGAATTACTGAGCACAATATTGCATCTTTATGTAGCTAAAAAATATTTTAAATAGCCCTCTGGAGATACAATTTAAGAGAGCTGGATTTTCTACTAAAAGGTGCACATACTTGCCATTACATAAGCATTTCTCCCTGTATATCCATAGCAGTGACACACACAACCACACGTCACTGCATGCACAATTTCTTCATGTTAAAGGCTGATATTTCACCATATGATAACACTACAAAGCAGAATGCACATGTTAAGATGTTAAAGTCGTGAGGTGTCATTGCTATTGTGGTATCCCTGTTGTTATCAATTTCTTGCCACAGTCTCAGTCCAGAGATGGATATTTTTAAAAGTAAGGTGCATGTAAAATAGCTGTTTTATCTTGTATATCCTAGTTCTTATAAAACTACTGCAATTGTTACTGTTCATGCAGCCACTGCCAATTCCAGGCAAAGACTTTTTTTGTCATCAATATTGTGATTAGCTATTTACAGGGTTCTGTGAATGTAGACTTGTAGAAAATATAGAATCACAGAATCATAGAGGTATAGAATCATTTAGGTTGGAAAAGACTTAAAATCATGGAGTTCCAATGTTAACCCAGCACTGTCAAGTCCACCACTAAACCATGCCTCTAAGTGTCATGTCTACACATCTTTTATATACCTCTGGGGATGGTGACTCAGCTAGTTCTCTGGGCAGCCTGTTCCAATGCTTGACAACCACTCTACATGAAGGAATTTCCCTAATGTCCGATCTAACTGGCAAAACTTAAGGTCATTTTCTGTTGTCCTAACATGATATGGTCCTTGTCTGTAGAATGATAGAAATGAGGCACCATTCCCTTCATACTGACAGTAAACCTCGCAACCTGATCTCATTATCCTGAAGTTACCAAACTATCAGGTATACATAGAAGGGTGATGCCAGCACTGTCACAGCAGGAATTCCTATTTCTCTCGACAGCCTTTACCAAGAGCAGAGCGTGTGTACGGGAAGCAACAGAAGAAGCTCTACCAGCAGCACCCTGTGCTCTGTAGTTTCCTACTTTGATTTTTCCTTGGTGCACAAGGGTGCCACTTTCTTTTGCCTGTGACAAGGAAAACAACTCCTCCAAACAGGCTTGCTATGCTATTTTTACACAATAGTGCATGTAACTTT
This sequence comes from Corapipo altera, assembly GCF_003945725.1. Classification (NCBI taxonomy): domain Eukaryota; kingdom Metazoa; phylum Chordata; class Aves; order Passeriformes; family Pipridae; genus Corapipo; species Corapipo altera. The sequence continues at coordinate 11,209,953 of NW_020884874.1, forward strand.
TGTTTTCCCCTAAGCTCCTGAAATTGCAACTGGTGCCAGAATTTGGAAATTTGCTCTAAACAAATTAGGTATCCAGTTTCTACCGTCCTTCTTTCTTTAAGGTACTGTCGCTCTCAGTGAGAGCAAATGATCCCCCATCCCTCTATTGCTAGGATCTCAGTGAGTCCCAGGCTGTCATTGCCTTGCAGCCCAACTGAAAGGCAGATGGAACAGGCACGTTCACATCAGCAAGTGCAGAATTTAGCCCACAGCCTTGAATTTTCAGAAGACAGTTGTTTTCTAGGAAAGATATTTTGATAAATTAGTGTGTGGTGGGAGGGTGAGATTAGGATTTGTAATGTATCAGATTCTCAGATTTTCCTCTGTGAAAAGTAGGGAGGTCATAATGGACTTCATATATGTACATATATACACAAATATATATGAAGAAAGATCTGTATATATTTTAAAAATATTTGTTTAAATAATTATATTTGCTTCTATTGAATTCTGGAGACACATCGTTCCTATCTCATGCCAAGATCTGTTACAAAAATATCATGTAATGCGGATATATAATAATATTTTTTAGCAGATAGCAGTACTTAGAAACACAAGAAAATACTCCTAAATTTAGTTTTAAGTGACTTCAATATGTGCTACTTTCTTCTTTATCTCTCATGTCATTTAAAATGCTACATCTTTAAAAATATATACCTTACAAGAAAGTAACGTAGCAGAATTAGCTTCTGCTAACACAATGACAAGACAGGTATTTGTTTTCTACTATCAGTCTTCAGGTTCATACTTACTGCTCACCTTTTATCTTCTGCCTCCCTCCCCTTAACTATTTTCCCCTGTACTTTCTGACACAACATGTGCTTACACTAATTGAACATCTAAATCACAGTAAAAAATGTATATGTTGTAGGCTCTACCTTCAAAAATGCCAAATATGACTAGCTGAAATGACAAAAGATGTGGAGACAAGGGAGAAAAAAAGTATCTTAATAACAGAGCAAGGAAACCTTTTCCTGATCTGATAGAATTGTGACCATTTGGATAGAACAGATTATTTGGATAAAATACAGCTAAAGAAATAAGGTCTTTTTCTCAAAAATTTAGCAGAAAAAATATTCTATAAGGTATAGCTCCATTTGAATCACACCTGTTGCCCTTACAAGCATAAAATTTCTGTTTCAGCAGGAGTTGATTTTTCTTCTCTATCTCACCTTCATCTTTTTATGGTGCATTTGATAATATTCAGTGATTACATTTTTTTATAAAACCTCATTTCCTAGATCCATGAGTATAAAGAGGAGAAACAGAATGGAAAAAACCCCACTCAATGTGTCAGCAGCCAATTAACCAGCTTTAATGGCTGTGGAAAATCGCTTGCAAACATTATTGATGTGTTGCCCAAAAGGTAAGCTCAAAGCTGATAGAAAGCCAATTTTTTTCAGTATTTTTAACCAATGTCATGATTTTTGAGGCCTAACTAGGTATTCTGGCTGACCATGCTGAGTCCAAGCAAATCCAGTGCTAGAAGGCAGCTACTGAGCAGGGTAGGACTGTGAAAGGCTTGTGGTGGTGCTTTTGAGGGCATAAGAGAAGGCTTTAAAACCTCTTCCTTGGCCCTGGTGCCCAAGGGTATGTCTCCAGTGCACATCTGAGAGACCACAGGACAGGTGAGATAGAGCAGTCCATTGGAAGGCACCCCACAAAAGACAAACCTGCAAAGCACTGGGATCATGACGATGCTAAGCAACAGCACTTTGGGCAACATCAGTCAGTTTGATGCCACTGGCTTAGTTGCTTAATCTTTTGAGGATGACTGAGGGAAATATAAGTTCCCTTTTAGTTCTCTGTTGACAGATCTGTAGTTAAATTTAAAATAAATTTAAAATAAATAACCCGATGTCATCAGCTTGTTAATGCAAGTTCTATCCTCTGGCACCAGTATTACCTTTGACTATTATATATTCTGGCTGAAGAAAAAAGTACAGAGCTGTACAAAATAAGATAAAAGGGGAATAACACAATAGGATGTACATTAGCAGAGAAGGATGGTCATTGAATTTAAGATACTTCATTAGGACTCAGAACATCCAAGTCTAGTTTCCCCTGTTTACTGATGGGGAAGTGATTAAGTATATCTGTGCCCCAGCACCATATCTTAAAATATTTCCTTTCTCTATTTCATCTAATTACATTCAAACTATTCAAGTTAGGGGCTTTTTCTAGCTATGTACAGTGATTCACATGAAAAGATGTGTTATACTGAGTGCATTTCCTACATAGGTACTAGTAAATTAAATACTGATACCTATATCTTTTATAATATTAATGTCTAATAGTGTTCACATATGCCTTTAAATGATGCTTAACATAAAACAATATTGTCACAGTCTACATAAGTCACATGTAAGATGAAACATTGTCATAAGGCTGTATAGTATACTCATACCTTTTTGTGCATTGCATATAACTACATGTTATATATATGTATAAAATTGTGTATTAAATTAAGAATATGGAACAATGCACCTTACACATACCTCTTTTTTCCTAGCTCAAGGTGCAGAACTAGCTGTCTAGCCCTTACACTTTTAAGTTTTGTAAGAAGTGACAGTTTATCTCATTCCAGAATGTAAGACAGGATAATTAACTGCATGTTATTAATTCTACATATGTTACTCTCATTTGTATTGTTTGTTTAGAATTGTATTTTACCTTTTAATATTTCTTAATCTAGAGAAAAAATTCCTTTCACTAAGATAGTGTTGGACATAAAAGGAATATGTTTCTCCTTTTTGTTAAATTAGGCTTTGATTTACACACAATTACAAGAATTCTCTCTCTGATATAAATAAACCCACAGTGGTTGCTTGGAAGATATTGTTGGAGCTCCACATCGAATTTTGTGCAGTCATTTGGGGAAAGAATTGAAGTGATTTTCTGCCCCCTAAAAGCAGCTTCTGATACTTCTCCTACTTCTGGAAAAGACTGTGTAGTGGTACGGATTTGATTAGGTCATCTCTTTTCTTTTGAGTCAGGGACAGCGAAAATAATTAATGACTAATCACTTCAGGTTACTGTTTTTTACACTGAGGCTATTACAGAACCAATTAAAAAAGTCATACGAAAAACTATATAGATGTGATTAGGTTATAATGCTAATGTAGGGAATTGTGTATAGATAATTATTCTGCAGTACAAATAATTTCAACAAAGACTAATCAGAAGACATATAAAACACCTAAGAATCACAATTTTGTCTGAATTCCTTTTAAATGTCATTTAAAAAGCTGCAGATATATTGTGACTTTTTAAACAAATATGCTGGGCTCTTTTTTCCTTGCCTTTCACAACCTTGTCATGTAGCTTTCATAGAAGCTCAGTTCATGCTACATTCCTACATTAATCACAGCTGGGGTGTAATTCAAAGCAGCTCTGGACCTTCTCTAAATTCCACCACCCAGTTTTCTAAGGACTAACCTGGAACTGCAGACACCACAGCACAGACCATAGCTCACCTGATGGAGGGAATCACACCTCTGCATCAGGAGCTGCTGAATGAGACTTGGAGGCCAGCAATAATGACACACTAACAGCAGCCCAGATGCAAAAGGGAAAATGGCAGACTGTAAATTGAGGTAGTGGTACGCCACCCTTTGTGTTTGATTTCTAGGAATGGAGAGAAGGTCGGAACAAATTTGTTTGTATTGTTCTTATCAAATATGGCCACTGTGCTAACATCACATTTTGAAATGCAGAAGAAAAGTGCTTGTCATGTGTATGTGACTCCTCTTGACCTCCTGCATCATATCTCCTTCTCCCCTCCCTTGTCACCTCTCCTGAGTCCTCTCCTCTGCAGCTGTGCTCAGAATAGGTTCTGCATCTCCCTGCCAGCAACTCGTATCTTATCTCCAAACATATGACTCAGTATGACATCTTCTCTTTTTCATTATTTATATCATGTGCCCTACACAAAGTTGTGTTACTCAGTTCAGAAAAACCCTGTTGCTATTCAATCCACATCAAAGCAGCCAGTTTGTCAGCTTCTCCATCACCTAAAAGCTCTATATTCACTGCCTGACCTCTCTGAGTATATCTGCTACTTTCCTGCCTTCTGCCACATAAAAAACCCCTACACTGCTGCCATGCTCCTTGCAAGGAATTGACTGATTTGATATATAAATTGTCTGTCGTCTTCCCTTTTTTCAGTGTCTGCTGACTATTTAGCTGTCTTCTCTTAGTGTGCTTGTTCCTCAGGGCAGAAACACTGCTCAGAAATCATTTAGCTTTAGAAGTGCTTAAGTAATGATTACTAACTTCATTGTGTGGCTGCACAAGGCAACATCTATAGTTTCTACTTGATTCCAAAATGTATTTTTAGATAAGTCCTTAAAATGTTTCAAATAACAACATTTTCAGAGCAAATGATGCCCTGTACATGAAATAAAACCTTTGAAATAAAACCTTTTAAGAACTGCTTCTTGGGATCCGTGAATCAACAGACATGTCCTATATAAGGACAATTTTAAACATTCTTAGCATCAGCCAAACCCCTGTGAGCTCAACAGTGTTGTCACATCCTGTTTCTTGAAGTGTCCAACTGGAAATCCTTTTCTGGATGAGCACAAGCTGTAGTCTGAATGGCTTCTGAGAAAGAAACAAGTTGCAGGATGAAATACAGTAGCAACCTAATAAACGTATAGAAAATTGCAGTCTTCTATCTTCCTAAGGTCATCTAAAAAGATAAATTCTAAATGTAATTAAGCCTTGATTTGACCCATTTCATGGACTTTATCTTTCAGTAATTTTTTCAGTCTTAATTAGTATTTAGCATTTATGCAAGTCTGTGTGATTTAAGATGCTGAATGATATATGAGTTCAACAGAGTCCTCAGCTGAAGGACAAGTATTTTAGTGAATGCGAGACCTGACCCAAAGGCTATTTGCAGCAGTTTGTCATTTAGTACAGGGAAGGTTAGGTAGGTTACAGTGATATATGATCTTTCGTGTTCCGAACCTAACAGCAAAGCTGAGCTGCTCCTATGACTTTCATTAACTGTATGCAGCTCTTTTCATATACACACTGAAGACGTGACAACCTCTCTCCCCATGACTGAAAGAAAAGTGAAAACTTCTGATAGGTTTGGTCAGTCCGTCAAAACTCCATGCTCAGTCCAAGAAAGCCTGAATGCAAATTTTTGCTGAGTTTATTTTGCACTCATCTTGCACTCATACCAAGGGGGAGAGAGGGGAAGTCTTGGTGATTACTCCATGTGGAGCCCTGCCAGCATGCTGCATTAAACAGTCACCCTGGTGTAGAAGCAGCCCAGGGAATGTCAGTGCAAAACAGCACCTGCAAGTGTTCTGCAAATGGCATGGGGCTTTGGAGGGGATGCAGAAAGGATGTAAATGGGAAAATACGATGAAAAATAGCCAGGAGCCATGGGCAGACAAGACATATAGGCAAGCTTTTGTGCTTAAGGGGACAAGTTAGTGGAACAATTCTTCTCTTCCTTTCATTTATACATAAGAATTGGAGCTGTTAAAATTTCACAGAATGAGAAATGGGCATTTTTTCTAAACAAACAGTATTTTGAAAAATATTGCTTTTTTTTTGGCATTGTTTGTCATTTTTCTCTTCAACATTTTTCACCAGAAGACTAACAAAAAAAAAAAAAAGAAAGAAAATCTGGAAGATACTTATTTTCCTCTAGCCAGCTGGACAGATACCAACAAAACCAAATAAACAATCATATCAAGAGGTAATTCATAATATAGTTTATAATCACATTTTCATCAATAATGCTCCTGTTTTTACTGAAAATCTTTTCAGTTGAAAAATTTCCAGCAAACTCTAAGCATAACATCGAAGGTCTGATTCTCCCTCTAGGCTGTGAAACATTACGTGAAACTCAAGTTGCTTTGCATACAATCAAGTTGAATGTTGTGTGCTACTATGTCAGTTTAGGGGTTAATATATGAAATTTCTCAATAGTGGTAGCTCTTTTAAAAAGTATTCTGGTGTATGGTTACAAGACAAACAAATGTTCAGGTACGGGTAACAGAGTAAAAGGAAGCAAATGTATAGTAATCTTTCTTTCTTGAAAAGCAATGTTATAACCCCCCAGTAACAGCTAAAGAGGGAGACCAGTTTTCAGTAAAAAGGAAACCCAGTCGCAAAGGCAGAAAAATTCTAAGAGCTATAAATTATGAAAATCAACAACTTGTTTACAGAAAATGATATGTGCAAACAAAACTTGTGTACTTGCTTTCCATTCAGTCCACAGAGAGAGTGGACTGCGCCTATCTGTCCCTAGCCCAACTAATGTCCATTTCCATAGCAGGGTTGGAAGGAATTATTGATGAAAAACATAAGGATTCTCCCATCCATACTATAATGCCCTCACCAAGGCAAGACTGAAGGTAGCATGCTGGGAAAAAATGGTGAGAGATCCCTTTCTCTCCTACATTAACACACAGGCAGCTGATGCAGTCTGGTATCACCATCAGAACGGATCTGTCTGGTGAAGTTCTGGATGGCATTCACAGGGCAGCAATGTTTGTTTCATTCCAGCAAGTCACGTCAGTGAGAGCATGATTCAGGTACAATGTAGAGGGATACATCCCGGTTTATGATCTCTTCCTGTTGCATGACATCAATTTGATTAGGGAACAGTGCTTACGGTCCCTTTAGTCCTGGCTAACCATTTTCTATAATGATTTTACTAAAGTGACTAAAATAAGCTGGTCTTGCTTCTTAGTCCTGTAAGGTTGATTGTCACTAGTTGTGTATGACCTTGCTGCATGCAATCCCTCCTTCGCTCTAAGAGACTGATTTGGTGCCAAGTACAGGATGAGTCAAGAGCATTATGCAGTTGCCTTAACTTCTATAGCTTTGGAAAGCAGATATTCCACATTGCCTTCCACACCCTCACAACAGACATCTGCATTTCTTCTATATATAGACCAGAAAGAAAGCCTTTGAGGGAAGGAAGCACACTGGCATAGTGAGCAGCTGCAGGAACTTGTACTGGGAAGCTCCCCTTTGTATCACTGACTACTCCCCATGTCTGCAGGGAGTCCTTGACTGGCTGAACTTTTCTGATGTCAGAGGGGATTGTAGCAGCACTGACTACACCTCTAGTTTTCCATGAGGTTGACACCTGTAGCCAGCAGTAGCCTGAGGGGTATTGCCTTTAATTGTCTTGCATCAAGGTAAAGTTTTTGTGTGGTTTGTTTTTTTTTTTAATTTTTAGAATTTGTTTAACCTTAAGGTCAAAGTACAGTTGGAAGCATGATTCCTAGCTTCCTTTCCTGGCTCTGCTAATTCCATTATTGTTACTCGGGGTATATAATCCCCTGCCTATAAAGAGAGGATAATATTCTTTTCTTTCATACAAGGCAAGCCTAGCTCCTACAAAGACTCTAGCATGTGACTTTTCATGAAAAAAATTCCCTGTGTACTGGACCAGAATCTTAGCCAAGAAAAAACACCGGACAGAGCAACCCGTAGCTGTGGTTATCTGTATTGTTTCATGCAATGTGCCATTCATCATGGTTGGGGACTGCCAGTAATATTCAGTACAATGGTGAAGTGTGAGGGTCCTCCCACAGAGTGCTCTGGTGCTGCAAGACAAAGGGGAACCTTCTCTACCTCCACTGCATTCTTCTAGGGGGTCCAAGATGTTTTGTTAAGGGAAAAGCAATTGCATTCATGGAAATCTGGAATATAACTGTGATATGTCTTATTAGATTTCTTGAAGAAAGGTGTTGTGCGGAGATTTATAGGATCACTTTACTGGTCTACCTATGGAAGATTTAAAAAACAACACTTGATTGACAGGGCACTCCTGTAAGAATAGTACCAGTAACCCAAACCAGTGAAAACCACTTTTGAGGTCTCTGGAAATTAAAATCTGTCTCTGCTTTACTGTACTAGTCCTCCACACTGCTTTTAACATTCAAGAATTCTCTGAATTTCCTCTACCAATTTGTGACATTTTTACTATTTGCATGATATATTTGTTATTTTTAACCTAAATTTCCAAGACAGCTTTGCTGAGAAAATTCTAGCACAGAGAACAGCTTCATGAAATTAGAATGGCCTTCAGGAAATAACAAATCTACAAGGCATTAAATAATGTATGAAACTTTCTGTTTCAAATTGCCTTTTACAGCAGAGTGATAAGACAGATTATTCAGGGATTTCAGCTACTAAATATTTTTCAAAATTTCAGTAAATCTAAATTATTTCTTCAATTTTGGGGTTTTGGTTGGTTTATTTTTTTTCCTTCACCAAAAGAAAGTGAGTTGGTGTTTGCCAGAATAAAAAATACCTTATGTTTTCCGATAGATATAAAAAAAAAAAGAATCTAAACTAATCAGAGAAATTAACCCAGTGAATTATATTGCAGAGAGAGCATGTGCTATCTAAGGCCTTCTCACGTGCACATGCTAAATGGCACACCTGCATCCATCACACATGTTGAGCTGCTCTCACTCAACACCTGAGAGTGAAGCCTGGTGTCTCTGTCCTGTCCCATGGCACACAACCCCCCAGAGCATCGCAGTCATCCCAGGTGCCACCCAGGCAGCCTGTTGCAGGTGGCTATCCTGTGTGCTGCAGAACGGGAAGAAGTTGTAGTGCTCTAGCATAGACCAGAGATGTCTTCTGAGGAAACACGCTGCCCACCTTCAGGCAAGGGACCTGGTCTATTCTTGACAAGCACATCTCCAACCTGCTGATGTGGGATTTCACAGTAAGTGGCCCGAGAAGGTGTTGGGGATAAGAGGCTCAATTGGTTTTGTCCTTTCTTTGGTTTTGGGGCATGGGAGCTGGAAGAGTGTGCATCACGATCCAGAGACCTGAAGGCAGCCCTCGGCAGCTGGGGCAAATGCTGGCGAGGGTAAAGCTACCTCAAGTACCACACCTGGCCTGTTGCCAAATGTTGTGCTTATAAAGGAGTTTTCAGCTTTCCCAGGCAGCTGTTTTCCAGGGTGCCAACCCTGAAACAAACATTTTATCTCCAGAGAGTTGGATCCCTTGCCTGTAGGGATTTCTCCCTTCACTCCTATCTCTGCCTGGCCAGCTTATTTGTTAATGCTCACTTGTGGAAGGCGTTGAGAGTCATTAGCTCCCTTTGAACTCACTATGAATAAAAATAATTCAGCATCACAAGCCTGAGATGATTTTGAGTGAAATCCTGGCATATTTCAGGCAATAAAATGAATGGGTTGTTATTGGGTCTTTTGTCCAACAGATGCATAATTTTACCACCTGAACAGGACCCTTCTCATTTCTCGCCTCTTCGGGATCATACCCTGCTCAACTGGAAAGGAAGGACTAAAGGTGAGGTAGAAATTGCTGACATTAGTAAAAATTTCCTGATATTTCTCAACAGCATGACATGCTTTTTATGGCTTCAAACTTTCCTGAATCTTTGAATAAGCAGGCTTGATATTTGCATTGTGGTGTCTCTCAGCCTCATTTTTGGGTGCAGAAATTTCACAGTCAAAATAATTCAGCTGTTTAAGAAAACAACAAGAGGACCAGTACTGACTGAGCCTCAAAGCAGAATGAAATTGGAAAAACCATGGGGAAGCTATGATGCAAAGAAAGGGGCAGAAGCATAGAAGCCAACAAGGAAAGCGAATATGAAAGAAATAACTATATAGAGATGCAGAGCATAGGATCTGAATTGTGTGCTAGAGTGCTCATAAAATGAAAACAAATCATGTTGTCATTTTAAGAGTGCCATATACGTCTAGGAGTTATTTCATACAGTCTTTTATCAAAATCATGCAAGGTGACTTGCAGACACAAAGAGGTAGGCAATAAGGGAACGTTGTCTCATCATCAACTCTTCCTGCTTACATTTGAGAGTTTTAAAACATTGTTTCTTTTGCTAGTAAAACATGTCTCTGTTCTCAATCTATTCAGTTTATCAAATCTGTTGAAGCGGGAATGCTCACCTGCTTTTTGAAAGCAAAAATCATTATAGGTGTGCAAACTATTCATTTGGTGTCAGCATGGCTACAGACATCTTGGGGACTGCTCCAGTATGCAAACCATCTACAAGGTTTGAAAAATTGGTAACAATCACACGGAAGACTGAAAAATTCTGTTCAAAAATTCTTGAAGAGAAATCTTTTTTCCTGACTGAAAAAACTTATGTTAATTTTTTAACTATTTGCCATTGTCGCAAATATTAAACTCAAAGTTTTCATCTGAAACCTCTTATGAAATTTTACTCCACAATTTTATTTTGCCAACTGTCAACAGCAGTTTTTTAGATTAGTATTTTCTCTTAAAATCTCCTTTCCCTTTCCCACTCCCCACTTATGACTATATTTTATGTGTTCTACAAATTAAGAGGTGTTTGTACTTATATGGGTAGAGAAAGCTCAGTTCCTTCCCTTATAAGAGAGGAAATTCCCCTTGCTTATTGTATTTTACTTACAATGGAGTATTTTCATGACTTAAGCATGATGCTAATAACACCAAGGCTGTGGGTTTGATCCCCATATGGGCCAGTAAATTAAGAGCTGAACTCGATGATTCCCTGTGGGTCCTTTCCAACTCAGAATATTCTGTGATTCTGACTTCATCCCTCAGCACAAAAATCCTTTCTTTTAGAATGAAGAAAACTCCTTTTTGTAATCCCTAATGGCACTGAGCAAAGTCGTTTCACTCAATGTAGGATTTCTAAGAAAGAAAATAATCCAAATATTTACTTTCAAGGAAAAACGTTCTATAAGAACGACAGTGAAAACACCTGTAAAAACACCTGTGAAAGCAGAGTAATTAATTATTGTTAATGTGCTCTATTGTTGTGGGGAGCACACCTACCCATCTATCATAAGAACCTTCCTTCACCTTTCATTGTTTCTGTGTTAGCCAATCATCCTAAAATTATGAATTTGCTTTTCTTGACAACACTTTCAGGATTTCTGTTGACACGACACTGCACTGAAGAGATTAGAAGAAACACAGGGTGACAGAAACTGCCAAGGTAGATTGAATCAGAAGTCTATGTAATTCATTGCCTGCAAGAAGTATTAGATAACCTACAATCTTTAGGTAACTTTTCTTCCATGGAAAGTTGATGTCTGAGATCTAGCTTATGAAACAAAACGGATCATGAGAATGGTGACCTCTCTTCTTGAAATGACAACCAACATGTGAACAACAAATATTCTTTGGGGGGATATTATAATGTACACATTTTTAAGTATGAAAGCCTCTTGAAAGACAGTGTTATTTTTTAAACACAAACTCATATATATCATGCTACATACTATGAAGAAAATGACAGCTCTTTCCTCTGATGTGTGTTGGTTGCATTTCATACTTTACATGAAAGTAAATTCAAAATATGTTGCAATCTTCCAGAAAACACAGCATTCAATTGATAGCAATTCAGTATTCCTAAGAGGAAAAAAATATGTGGAAGACTTTAATAAAGGCTGTTCCTAAATGTAGGGTCAATTATGGTTTTACCATTTTGAAATATTTTCTTTTCATTTTTTTACAGCTGTTGCTGCTTGCACTTACAAGGTGCATTCTATATACCCAAATAATTTTCTCTTTGTAGCTAGAAATGAGTCTTCTACTTTCTGTCAAGTTTGGTTAAGTGTTTCAAAAATTAAGAGGAAGGCATAAGAGACTGCCAGAGAAATACAGCATATTTAAGTAAATCACCTTTTCTTCAGAAAAGAAGGGATAAAAAAGTAGATGCTTTCATTCATCTCAACAAGTAATTCACATAGCTTAGTGTGTTTGTTATCAGTTCTTGCTAAAGAGACATACTCACATACATGATGGTTTTTTTACTGAAGAAATGTACCACTCCCAAATTTTACATGCATATATAAACTGAAAAATGCTTCACAAGTTTTTGACTTTGGTCCATCTCTGGGAAAGAGTTGTTCCTCATCTGCTGGCAAGGCATATTTGTCAAATTTCAGGCAAAAGCATCTGACCATGTTTTAGTTATCTATTTATTTGCTTGCCAGAAAGAACAGATGATGTTAATCACAGCAGTGACAGAAGAGAGCATCCAAAAGGTCCACATATCTTTTGATTAAAGCATGTTAGACAGTATTGTAACTTCAAAGGTTTTATTGTCACAGATCCCTGCAGGGATGCACCTAATATATCTGTGCCTTTTCACCAAGTAATGTATATGGTATACTAGCTCTTTTGCTGTTGCTTGTCATATATCTTTTTCTATTTAAATGCCTTGATTCACATGTAAATCTTTATCCAAAGCTTTAAATGTTTTGGAAAGCCCCAGAACTGAGTTTGCTGACTACTTATTCCCCAACTACTCAACTTAAGAGATTCAGGATTCAGCTCCAGAGTTCATACTGGGACACAGAGAAATGCAGCAAAGAGCTCTCAGATGTATTAAAATCTTTATGGTCAGTGCAGAGAACAGAGTCCATCTTCACTGGAGAGTGGGACTGTAACCACTTGGAAGGATTGGTGTAAGGGTGTTTGGAGAGACTGGAGGGCATCACCCCAAATACTTGCAACCACCACCGAATGAAGCAAACACTGGTTTAGTCCCAAACTAATAATATGAAGGATGTCACCTACCTGGAGTGAGGGATCAGGTGAGGATGTATCAGAGAAAGGAGACTTTGAGGAGCTGGGACTCAGACAGAGACCTGTTACAGACGGGTGGAAAGCTAGAACTCTATAAAACTGCAGTTCAGTGACTACATCAAAATTCTGGTTCTTTCTAATGTGTAGGCTTAATAAATAATTAATCTCTCTAAAGAATGTCTATTGTGATCTATTATTACACATAGACAAAACTGACTTGAATTGTGAGGTTGAAGAGTGAAACAGTTGTTATCACAAAAATTTCATGTTAGTCCAAAAACCCCCCCTGATTAAGGAGAGTTGCAGAAAGAATTTTTGAGCATACTGGTCTAGTGGAAGGTGTCCCTGCCCATGGTAGAAGGGTTGGAACTTGATGACCTTTAAAGTCCCTTCCAACTCAAATCATTTTATGATTCTAAGAATTTCATGGCACCAAATGACAGGAAAAATGAGATGGCAGACAAAATTTAATGTTGAAAAAGGCAAATTAATCTATGTTGGCAGGAACAATTCTAAGTATATATACATGTGCACTAAAGAACAGTCATGAAAATCAGCTCTTGCTCATCACAAGAAATGGATGCAAATAGCTGTGTGCCAAATATCAGTCATCTTAGTGCTCAGGGCCATTGAAATAACAAAGAAATGGTAGAAAAGAAAAGGATAATAAGAGAGGAAACGTTGTGTCGCTCTATGTGTTCCTGGTGTGTCTACATCTTGAATTCTGCAAATAGTTCTGGTCATGTCACTTCAAATGGGACCGAGTAGAATTACAAGTTCTTCAAAAAAGAATTGTAAAGCTGAGCAATGACCTTCCTGTAAAAGGTAATTACATAAACTGGAACTCTTAAGGTTAAAAAAAATTTTGTAGAAGGAAAATATTATTTAAGTCTATAAAATTACAAACTGGGAGATACTGAAAAAGAGACTGATTATCCTTTATTTTTCAGGATGTAAGAACTAGGAAGAACCAAATGAGATTATCAGTAGGAGGTTTAAAATTAACAAAAGGAAGTACTTTTTCAAACAAGGCGTAATTCAGATGTGGAACTCTTTGCAAATGTCAAAAGTATAAGTGGATTCAAAGGCAGACTGAAGACTTTCAATGAAAAATCCATCAAAAGCTATTAAATACAGTGAAGTGATTACAACATACAGCTCACAAAGTCTCTGAAATGCAAATGGAGTAGCAAATGGAGTACCCTTGGAGTAGCAAGGGTAAAAGTTAAAGTATCATTCTGCATTTGCCCTGTTTCTATGACTTCTTCCATAAGCACACTTTATTTATACTTGCCAGAAATGGGGGTACTGGAGTAAATGCACTTTTGAGTTGATCCTGCATAGCTGTTCTGTGTGTAACATATAACCTAGCTTTCACTTAAGCCAGCAGGCTAATTTCACTGATTTTATTGGGAACTGAATTAGGCCATCTGAGAAAATGAGCCTTCCAGTAGGATGTTTTGCTAAGGATGTGAAAGCTAAACTTGTTAGATTGATAAATGTAAATTCAAAGGAAACAACAGTTGCTCAAACCACAGAACGCTTGGAATGTAGCTGTAAAGTGAAACCACTGTAGGGACTTATTTTAAAACTGTATGCAATATCTATAAGTTTATGATTGATCTATTCTTGAATTTAAGTGACTGGTCAGCTGACTCCTTTTGCTCTCTCGAGTGGTAGCTGATCTGGTTGTATGACTGTTCGTCTGAGATTGTAAAATTCATGGTCAATTCAAAGTCAGTCTATAGTTTTATGAAATTAAGATGATAATAGATATGGTCAAACTGAAAACATGTCACTGCGTTTTCCCAAATTATTTGCTGAGACACTCATTAGTTAGTGCACAATTAGATCAATATTATTTGATTTTCTTTACTTTTGGAGAAAGAAGAACTCTTTTAGAAAACAAGTCATGTATTTGTGGAAAGAATATGTTCTTAAAAAAGAAAGAAGATAAAACCAGACCAGAATAATTAATTTTAGAGTGTAAATCACAGAGTTATTGCTTCAGTCCTATTACCATGACTAAGTTTGTTACCTAAGGCAAGCTAAATACCAGTGAGCTATTAGGGTAGATAAATATACAATTATCTGAAAAAATATTTATTATTTTAAGGAAGAATATTTTTAATTTCAAGGAAATACTGGTTTACATGTTCTTTTCATGTGCAAGCATGTTCTCAAGACATCTCTCATCCAAGCACTCTAACATTGCTCTTGTGTGTGAGACTCATTGTATGCTATGCAGGGAGAAGGCAGAATTCCTTCCACTGCCATGCCCTAAAAACGTGAAGAGTAGTTCAGTTACCCAGCACAGGCATTTAATACCAATGGAAATGCTCTATGGTAATTCAAGATACATGCATGATGCTAACAGCTAGAGCTGCAATACACTGGGGCACCTCAAAATGTATTATGGACACATATATTTAGATATTTGATTATTTCCCTAGGTTTCAAGCATAAGAAAGCTATAAGGTCCCTCCCAATGGGGAGTAATAGGTATGTTGCAAAGGCACTTCATCTCAGCCTTGTTGCATCATTTTCAGATAGGTTGTTATCTGCCACTAGTGGAAGGTTGCCTTTATCTGTAGAGAGAAGATTTTAATGGGTAACTGACTAATTCAAGTTTGACTCCTAGTTCTTCTTCAGCCAGCGTCAAGAGAGGGAGTCCTGTAGGGTGACCATTACACTATTACAACACAAATATTAATAATGCAAAGGGGTTTTGTTCCTGAGCTCACAACAAGCTCTAAGGACTTAATGTTAAATGTTTCTCTTTCTTGACGGTGGAATAGAGTAAGGGGACCGAAGTGACGAAACCTAGTCAAGTTGACAGGTTATCAGCAGAGCTAGCAATGCAGTCCTTGATTGTGAATGGTTAACTGTGGTATATAAAAGCTACTTTATCCTAATAGCAAATTGTTATTAACCTGGCTAGAAACAAAGATGAAACTAAATAGATTTGTTTCATGTTTCATTTGTGAATTGAATATTGAATATAACTAATATAGATGAATGAATTAATATTAAGCTTCACAAGGATGTTTATTATAGAGAAATGCAGGATGAGAAGTTGAATGGGAAATAAGAGCAGTAAGTTGGTTTTACCACTACTGTCTGGACTTACTGGGAAGGTGTAAATATGTATCACCTCAACCAAATACCACAATGAAGAGAGGATATTCATTACTGTCAGAGGGAATTTTATTAACTTTATTTCAGTCTTCCATGACTCAGTAGAATATCTTTCTAGAGAAGTATATCAGGGTTTCTACACACTGGGAACACCTTGATATCCTAGGTACAAAGGAAAGAGGAAGGCTGGAAGGATAAGAACTTATAAGTAAGTGAGAAGAATATTTCTACCTTTCTCTGGGTAATAAAAATATATTTTACATTGATTTTACATTGATTAATAGTTCCTTTGTTTTTAACTTTTTTATTTAGTACACAGTGAGAAAGATGTTTTCAAAAAGATCTTTTATTTTTTAGAAGTAAAGAAAGAGAAAGATGTGATGGAAAATGTAATTTTTTTAAACAGTGGATGCACATGCAAAACCATACTGTGTCTGTTACAGAGAAAAATTATTTACTATGCATAGAAGTCTCAATATGAATATGCATGGTGGTGATATGTACATGACAAAAGTGTTAATACTTCCATCTGAAGTTTCAAGAGGTGTTAATATGATATCTAAAAGCAGTATGTGCCATATTTTTACCAATTTGAGGTTCACTAAATGTATGCTTTGAATATAGTCATACATTGTTCAAAACAGGACAGTATAATCTTGTTTCTCATCTCTATGTATGTTTTTATTTACTTGCACCCAGACACGCAAACTTATACCTTGCATATTCTCAAAGAAAATTATATAGCAAAATTAAAACAAGAAAAGGAAAACATCTAGCTTTTATTTCCCTATTCCTGCTTCTCTTCAGAAAAAAAATGAAAGAAATACTGTTTACAAACTAAATAATATTGAATAAAATGGCCAGTCAACACAAGATATTTTAGACATAAAAATTTGAAAAACTACTGTAGAAATCAAACAATGTCTTATGATCTGTAAACACAATTAAAGCCAAAACCAACAACAATTACTCCAGTTCTAAAAACTGAGTTAAAATATGGTCTGACACAGTCCTTTTGAATTCAAAACCTGAATGCTAGAATCACTCCAGATTCCAACAGGCCAGGGTAATGTGAACAGCAAAAATTTTAGGTGTCCTTTACTTCTTGAGTTTTCCAGATGTTGAGCTTTCTTGGATCCCTCAGTCAATCTTGGTAATTTTTTGGCATCTAGATGCCTCACTGGGTGACAGATCACACAGTATTTCTTATGCATTTTCTCTGAAGTTTCACTGAGACCATGATGCAATATCTCTATATTTTTTAAATAACTTTGTGATTATACATGTATATCTGTACAAACAAACAGTTCTTTAACTCAGTTTTTCTGCAAGCCCAGAAACCCATACTACTTCATACCAATAATGGGCTTAGCCAGCCCTGAAGACAGAGTGGAGCTCCTCTGCTGTTCTGATGCATCAATATGTAAGTACTCAATTGGCAGCTGGATTAGTGCACAGCATGCATTTTCTTCTTTGTGAGTATTTTTTTTTAAATTCAAGGGTAAATGTCAAAACAATGCTGTAAAACCAATTAAGGAGAAAGAAAACAAGATTAGAGGTGCTACTTGAATTATTTATTGTTGTTCACTGTTGCCAAGTCTTTAAATAAGTACTTAATAGACCTTACTGTAACTCTCTGAGCAATACTGTAATTTATTTAATGCACAGTTCAGCACTTTCTCAACATTGAACTGAAATAGTCCATATAGTATGTTGGGAGCCTTTTTGAAGCCTCCTAAATTCAGACTCTTCACCATTTAAGAAAATCTTCATGCAGAACTAAATTTATTAATTTCATTCAACAATCTGATATATTAAACAGCTATTGATCTCCGTGGAAGGGAATATGAAGATTTATTGACCAGAAAGATTAATTCTGACCAACTTAAAGCCAAGGTCAATATTTATCTTGAGGGGAAATAAATCTCATTATTCAGAAAAACAAGAGACTGCTATGTATATGTTGTTATTTATAGTCTCAGTGTTTTAGCCAGAAATATCTGGAAATCGCTCCTCCATGGATTTGAATTTCAGGTATATGACCTTTTTCATTGATATTACTATGATAAAGTGGGAAAAACATTTATGGGACTGGGGAAAACATCTTTCCTAACTCTTGTACACCAACATTTCTAAGGAATATGCTGAAGGAAGCCGGAAGCATTTACTTTTAAGAATCAACAGATTAGTCAGCATAGCCACAGATTTACTGATTTGTGGTCTGATAAAACCAGGAACATTGTAGTGCACATACAGCTCAGCACTGTTCAGCATCCTCATGAGAATATTCACAAAGGCCATATCTGAATCTTGTTGAGGGTGAAGAGGGTGGTACATCTTGGGGTTCTGCAGAGGGGTCCAGATTAGGTTGGGTCACGCACCTCCTTACGGGGCCCAGAGGCAGATCAACTCCACGTTTTCACACACAGTGCCCAGCCTGTGCCAGCTACAACAGGAACCATGCCCTGTTGTCCTGCAATATAACCTGTTTCTTATCCATAACACAGCATTGCCTTTTGTGAACTATTGCTTATATAGGACCTGTGGCTAAGGCATGAAGCAGGAATATAAACATTACATATTATAGACTTAAATTATTTCTCCACGTCACACATAAGACAAACTCAAAAAGTTGTACCCTCCACGCTGCCATGCAAATCAGCCTAACGAAATGTAGGATGAAAATCTGCAATACCTGTGAGGTGCTCGGATTGAACAGTAGGTTGCCCTTCACACAGCCGGAAGAAAAAGAGTTTCTGATGGTGAAGGGGAAGAAGTTCTGGGTTTGAGGGAAGATTATTTTTGATGCCATTATCTGACTATTTGAGCTGTAGGTGTCTTACTCTCTAAACATTTGGGCTGAGTTCCAAATCTTTATCTGTACATGCACCTGCTTGAAAAATACTGTCAGACACTCATTAGCAGTAACCTACTACTTTTGAAATTGACACCATTTACCTACAGGAAATTGTCTTTTTGAAATAGTACTTTGTACTAAACCATTCTGAGATAATTGTTCCAATTAAAAAATGCATGGGGCATTGCTGTGCACCTCAGGATGGAAACTTTATTGTGCTATGAAAGAAGTCAATGGGAGTTCAAAGTATTCAGCCACCTGCAGAACTGATGATAGAGAGCCAAAAAATTTGTAATTCATGCTGGAAAAAGAAACTCTTCTACATGCAGATACAGTGTCGAAAAGGATGGGAGTTTTAGCTGTTTCTTTTCCTCCCCCACCCTGTCTCCCCCTCTCTCAGCTTCCAAAACAACAAAAAAAAAAAGAAAATGAAACATTGAATTTCTTATGTCTTTGAGTATTGCTGAGCTCTACATAACTAGGAATATGCTCGCTGTAGGGAAACAGCGAGATTCAACCATTCCCATTAAAATGCTAATTACAGTCCTTTTATATATCTGTTGAGAGGATTTGGGGAACAAAAATAGCACCCAGAGATTACAACAGAAAGAAAAAATATCAAAGAAGAAAACATGACATTAAAAAACTTTGTTTCTAAATTTAGAATCCCACTAAAGTGAGTCTAACCATTTATTCTCATTGGAACTGCTCCATATATTAAACTGATACTGAGAAGTCATTAATTCCTGTGCTTCTAAGCACAGCTCACAATCTGGATTGTTGTACCTTCATATATTTTGTGTTCCATCCAAGCTATCACTGGCATCTTAAAAGAAAGTCCTCCAGTCCTTACTACATAGAAATAAATAGTGTGGGGCAACAGCATTAACCAGTATAATCATAAAATTACCTGTTATTAAAAACAGAGCACAATTTTTTAGAGGGAATATATTACTCAGCTGTAAAATAATATGTTTGCCATTCACTCTAATGTTTCAACATTATGATTCAATCTTCTAAAAAGCTGACATGGAAAATAACGGTGTAATAAACCAATTCATCATAATGTGTAAAAGAAACTACTGGAATAAATTGTAATAACCTTTCAAAAACTAGCAGCTTTTAAAAGTATTAATTTCTACTCCAGATAATTGGAAAAGACACCTGGGTGGCCAAGCAATATTTTTTATGGGATTGCCCTGTCAGGGACTCAGATTGTCTTCAGAGTCAGGAGCGATCGTTTAGCACTAAGTGACAGTGAATCTTGCAAATGGGTCTTCCTGGATGTTGTTTGCCATAAATTACCAAACTTCAAGGTCAACCACAAAAGAAGACAGGTATCAAATGGCCTTCACAGACAGCCAAGGTAGTATTAAGGCTTCATGTATGCAGAGACTGGTTATGTTGGATTCTATAAAATTGACTAAATAGACTGACAATATAAATTATTATCAAACTTTGAAGATATTATTGGGAACTAAATAGCTGAAGAACATAATTGGGAGTTGTAGTTCGCAGAAATAAGGACTAACACAAGTTACTCCTTATTACAGAGCAGTATGTGCAATGAAACTAAATTAATAGCATTAGAATTGAATATATTGGTATTTTTCAAGGCACACATGAAAAACAACTTCCTAAAGAAAAGTAAGACATCCTAAGTCTATCAACTTCTTTTACTTTTTACCTTTCACAAAATTTCTGGACATTTTTTTCTCAAAGCCATCTGTGTTTACACAAGCATTGTTAGTTCCAATGTTTCTGCTTTGAAGTCCTAGCTCTGGATTAATGAAAGTTTAGTCAGTAGGGTTTATAAAAAAGGCAGTAACAGATTTTCTGTTAAAAATAAACAAAAATAAAGGTTTGAGGATTTATAGAGAACTCCAGCTTAACTACCCCATCTCAGCCAAATATCCTCAACACCATCCCTGTCATAGCTGTCTTATTGTGTAGTATGAAAACATGGCTTCTTTAAACTCTAGTTTTACAATAGTTTTTGCAAGAGCCCATGAAAGGATTGAAACTTTACTGAACAAAGCAAAGGCTTTTGAACTCCTGTTGTTACCCTTATGAATAAAATGACTGACAAAGTTTCATACTGTGTATGCACCTTTCTTTGCTCTGCATGCTGCTTTCCTCCTTCCCTCCCTGTATAGTGAGCCAGTTCTTCTTGTGCTATGATGATACTTTTGTGTTTGCTATGACCTCTAGAACTGAATAGCTGTTTCATGTAATTGCAAAGCTACCCCGCTCTTTCCCACTAGCTTCACCTCAATCCTGAGAAATGAAACAAAGAGAGATTTTCCTCACAGCCGCTCTTCAGTGAGCTCAGATGTTTGAGCCACCGCCAAAACTAGGTCAAACAGCCCGTTTCCACATCACATACTGACCTCAACAATTTTGCTCTGTGATATTCCTAGTGGGTCTTAGAACAGACATTTACAAGAAATGAGAGGAATAAAACCCTCTCCAACACTTTCTCTAATTTTGAAATAAATTGGTGACATAGTTTGAAGTTCAGTCTAAAGATGTGCTAATTATACAGGGAAAAATCTAATTAACCGAATCAGGAAACCCATAGCAACTATTGTCACATTCTTGTATGACAGAAGTATCAATCTGGCAGTCACTGGAGCATACGCTCAATCACTGACTGAACTTAGATCCTTTTTCATCAAGACCTGCAAAGTTAAAATGAGATACCAGCTATGACAACAGTTCAACTTCACAGGCCATATTGTATGAAGCTGCATTTCCTTCTCTCCTCTTTTTTTTTATCTATAAAATAAATAAATATATAAGAAACCTCCCAAGCAAAATACACTTAGCATACTTGTAGGTTGAAAGTGTTGAAATGTTATGAAAATGACATTCCCTGCTAGTGAAAGGGGATGAAGTTGTAATATAATGTAATAGATATATATTTTTCTTTCTGCAGTACTTAATATATACCACTGAAAACCAATGGAATTCCTGATAGAAGACAATGGTAGATTAAGACAGAGAAAATGCCAGAAAGAAAAAAATGTGATGTGTGTAGGAGAGATGAAATTGCACCACTGATAAAAAGGATCACTTTTACTAGAATTCAACTCTTACAGCACTCATTACTCTGACTAAAGGAAGAAGTCGAAATATTTATGGACATTTTGAAGGCTCTTCCCTCTCCAAAAGTATCACTAAAAATGAGAAGAAAAATGCTAGTCTCAGATGCAGGGAAATATATACAACTTGTAATACTGTAAAGATGCAGGAGCTATTTAAATAGGTTTGGTACATCTATCTTGCCAAAGCTTTTACCTTTAAAAGGCTCACACAAACAATCTCTGGTATAGTTGGCATTGCTGGTTAAGAACCAGAGGAGGTTTTTTGACAAGGTAAGATTTTTTTTAAATCAGCTGATACAGCTAAAAGGAATACACCTGCTTTCAGGCATAAAAGAAAGTCAGTATACTTAATAGCATGAGAAGAATGATACAGGGCAACACAACATTGTGGGGAACCTAAAACCCCCTGCAAGGTTGATGTATGTTTTCTGATATCTATGAATTAGCAAGCTCATGCATAAGATATATGTAAAGAAGAGACTATCAATGAAACAGTAAATTCTCAGCATAATTTAACACAAGAACTAACAAAAATCTCATCCTGGAACACTGTAACATCCACAGGCAAAAAGAGACCTGAAAGAAGTGTCAGTCTGGGGCAAGGAGCACACAAGGTGTTTGGTGGGATATGAGAAATTCAAATGAGGATTGGACAGAATTTTGTAAATAAAAGCAATGAAAGGAGTCACTGACTAGCCAAGATTTTTCAGAACTGACATAATGCTAATATCAACAGTTTACAGCAAAAGGAGATGAACTGTATTAAGCTTTGACTGAGCAGCCACATCCTTCCATGGGAAATGGCATGCATGATACACATCTGGTTAGCAACACTGCACTTAGCGTTATTCTTCAAGAGACTCACCCACACTTCTTATGAAGCAGCTGAAGTGAGATACCCTGGTTACCCATGTATGAGGCTTCACTTAAGGAAAATAGGATAAAAACCACCACAGGATTATAAATCAATTTCTGAGGGTGTCTAGGTCATAAATTTATTAAACAGCTAATGTCAAATATGGATTTATGTGTTCTACTTCCACTAAGACATAGTAAGCAAACTAACACAATAAAAGGACACATATATTTCAAAGATTAGGGCAGTTTTCTAGATAATGTACTATAGAAGACACTGTCACAGACTTGGTAGATTCAGTTGCACTTGCTGCTATTTAAATCCTTCATGCATTACCCACTCAGCTAAAAAATTCTGTAACTTAAAAAGCATTAGGTAAGTTTATTTACAGATGGTCTTACAGAATAATGAAACAGAGAATACAGAACTAAGGCTGTCCTGCTGTTACGTCTATTAGACAGATTTTAACTGCTCAAATTCCCACATATGAAGTGGAAGAGACAGCATAGCCCTTTACCCCAAGAAGGGCCTACACATCTCTGCATAGTATCTTTAAAAGTTCATAGGTATGTCAGAGACTGTGATGTGTGGTCTCATTTAAATCATCATTTTCCAGGATGGGAAGGCAGGCTGGGTGTTGTCCTTCAGTGGTTCTCATTGAAAAATACAACATTTTAAACCAGAAGGTGCTAAACAACAGGCCTGAAGGAAAAGGTTTTAGACAAAGTGCAGACACATCTGCTCTGGACTCACTCCCAGGGCACAGAGTAACTCAGCACAAGAGGTCAAAAATTGATCTAAAGGGCCACAGGGACCAGTAGTTTGAGTACTCTGTGGACCATCATGAGAAATCCCCACAGATCTGCCAGAGCATCACAGAGCTATAGAGGGCGCATCCTCGCAGCATCAAACCCTTCCACAACGGAAAACTCTTCTGAATCTCATACTGCAAAAATCTGCCACATTCCAGCTAGACAACATTTTTGTTTCTGTTCTGATTTTTGTTGAGAAGGATTGAGATTCAATTTGGGTTTGAGGAAGAAATTTCTGTTGAACTGTTCTTTGGTTGAGGCCTGACATTAATATTACAAGTTGGTTTTTTTTTTAATAAATGTGTAATTGATTTAAAATGGCTGCAGCCCAGAGGACTTGTTTTAGACACCAGTCTCAGAGTGTTCAAAAGAAAATGTTCAGAGTTTCCCTGGCCCCGAGGAAACAGGGTGGGATCAATCAACACAATTTTGCTCTGTTATAATGAATATCTGGAAATTATAACTCTGGTTTTTGTAGTCAGTCTGTCACAGACCTGTTTCTGGCAATACCCATGAGAGGCTGGGCACTATCTGAGCAATAGAAGGTACCTGACCTGCATTGTGGAGCATTTAGGAACAAATTGAGAAAGTGGGAGACAAGTGCTTCCAAAGCAGTAGTGGGACGCTCTGGTAGACACTTGCTACATCTTTTACATATGCTGCATTGACCCATGTTTTGTGAAAAGTCTGTGTAGTGTAGCTTTAGATATAAGTAGTTGAAGTGCTCTGTGGAAGCTTATTTGACCACTGTCTGACTATTATTCCCTACAACCTTCCTGTGATAAACTGGTATGTGATCTACACCTGGAGGTAATTTTGTTTAGCAAAGACCTGACATAAAATAGCGAGCACGTATTTAATGAAGAGATAAAAGTATACAGTGTGAGCAATAAAAGGAATCCTGGGTTTCTTTTATTTCTCTGCAAGGATTGAGAGAAGGAATAACAAGCATAAGTATTTTCAGGTGCTGAATTTGAATGGAACAATGCAGACATTGCACTGGTCGGTGATAGGTGAGTTATAGTATCCAAAAAGAGAATTAACTGGGAAGGGAACAGTAGTTTCAACCATAGATGTAGAAAAAAAGTTACAATGGATTTTTAAATAATACTTGAATCAATTTTCTTAAAATGTCTAAAGTTCACACACCTAAGCCATTTCATAATTTTCTGTCAGGAAAACCTATAAATGTTTTGAGTCAATATCTGAATCGGAAAAGAAATGAGTAAATTAATTTTTTTTTCAATTTCAGAAGGAAAGCCTTCCTGTCTTGTCCTGTTTCTAACAGCATGAGTACTTCCCATATTATATATATATAAAAAAAGACAAAGTAATTGACATTGTCATTGAGCTGAAGGTGTTAGATCAGTATTAGCTTGAGAGGTCTCATAATTCTTGCAGTTTTAACATTTAAATGACATTGTTGAATATAAAGTGTATCAAATGTAGAAGATTTAAGTATTAATTCCTCATTATTGTGGAAACAATGATTAACTTTATTGAACTTTTGACTGAATTTCTTTGGTAGGGCATGAAAAATTGATCTTTATTTTCTTACTTTTCTTTAAAAATCCAGGTACAGATAATAAAATGAGCATTCAAACTTAGATTTTTTTACTTATTTATAGAGACAAGGATGCCTATTTTGCAATGATGTGAAATAATAAGGAATTTTATGTATTCCAATTTAAACTGCTGCTATCATTGCTGCTAATAAAGTCTCTTCAGTTCACAGAAGATGGTATGCTATTTCAACAAGACCAACAAAATACGTAAATCAACATGTGTGAAACAAAAAGGGAAAAATAAATCCTGGTGCTGGCATATTTCCTTCTGAAGATCTGCAACAAATTAGAAATAATTCCAAAGAAAGGGTTATCTTTTACTAGATGACACTTTTATGAAATTGTTTTAGGTTTTCTCTTTAGTGCAGAAAAGAAATCATTACAAATAGGATACAAGTGACCTACAGATGATAAATCTCCTCCTAGCTATTTCTTTGTGTTTGGCTTGTTGGGCTTTATATTTAATAAATACATTCATTTTAAATATGTTTACTTATATTTAATTTTGAAATAATTACTACAAAAATATGTAAGCCTTGATGTTATTGCCACAATGATTTCACATTCATAATTTATGAAACAGCATATAAAGCATATTAAAGCTTTGATCACCAAAAAGCCTAGATATAATCTGGCCTCTTTGTTGTTTTTGGCTGGTGATCGTCTACAATAATCTGTTTATATTTGATACTATCACAGTGTTCTAAGATACTAACATATAGCAATATTAGAAAACTACAATGACTGTAGGATGGAAATTTCCATTTGCTTCAGAAAATATTCATCAACTCCTCAATGACAAAAACCATAATCACTGCGATTAGGTTGTTTAATATACAATGAATTTTGATTAATCATTCTTAGCTGAATTTGCTCCAGTTCCCCCTATGTCAGAGACTGAAACAGTTAATGATTTACACATTCTGAGATCACCAAAAGACTTGGGCAAACCTAAAAGAAGTAGCTGCTCACCCAGCAAAGCCCACCCCTACCCCTAAACACTACTAAAAGATCAGATAAGTGGGTGCCATTGTTCAGCTATCCTGGGTGCAGATGCCTGCCTGAGAAAGGGAAGAGACTAAGAAGAGGCAACTCCTGCAAGGCGGTAAAATCCCTTTTATCATACCAATGTCCTTCCTTTACATGAACTCTGCGCATCTAGCTTGGGCTATGCATCTCAAATGTTGGACCGTGATGGACCATGATTGATGCTGATACAATCGGCAGCTGCAGCTGTCTTCGGAGATTTCAGAGGCTCATGGCATGACACTATCCATTGTAAAAATCCCCGCCCCGGAGAGGTACAAAGCGTTCCCACCTGAGCTAGAAGTGTATAATAACTCATAACTTCTTTGACTTTTGTAGGGGGCTTCCTCCAGCCCCAACGGATCAAGACGACCACTTCAATTAACAAACATGGAAGATACAACTACCAAGTTTCATCGCTGGATGAAACTGTGGGCGCTGACTATATATATCTTTCCACCTTTATCCTTTCTTTCCCTTTCTCTCCCTTATGCATTTCCTTAAGTGTTATCTTTATGCTGTAATGATTGCTATCTTCCTAGAGATGATATTGCTATAGATGTCTTAATATTGCTAAGGTTTAATAATAGAGCTATATTGCTATGCTTTAATAGTGTCATATTGATATGCTCTAATGTTGCTTTATTGCTATAGAATGATAACACTCAAAATGGCAACATACCAGTCTACCTTTCGAAACAAAGTTTTTTCCAAAATAAACTCTACATATATATGTTTACAAACACTGATTATTCAGTGTTGTTTCAGTCTAATCCACCCCAAGAGATTTACTAATAAGAACCGGGCTTATCCTCCCCTTTCTGGAGTGGGTCATAACACCCTACTCTAGCACAAATACATTTATTATTTGTCTTCTGCAGAGGTCATTGTTATTTCAGTGATTCTGTGAGATGCTTTGGAAACAACTGCAGTGATACTGAAACAGCTAGACATTTTAATATCAGAAGTTCGCTAATTCTTAGTATCATTACACCTATTCCACTTTTGTGACTTGAATATCCATATAGTTTCACAAGTTTGGTCATTTAGAAGATGATTATTCTGGCTGCCTCATACGGTGTTCAGAGTTTTCTCTAGAAGAACTTTCATTGATGTTACTAAGCTCTGGATCAGGAATTTTTGGCCATTAGTTGAGTATCTTTACAAATATCATGAGGACATCTGGACTGATTTACTAGTAATGTCTACACTTACAAAATCTACTTATGGGACAATAAAAGACAGAAATGCAGAATTTTCTGCTGAGGTTATCTGAAAAAAGTAGTTCTCAAATGCCACAATCCCAAGGTCATGGTAATGGTAGTGACACAAGAAGTCAGGTAGAGCAGAAATTTCGTAGGGCCAGTAGAGACTCTTGAAGGGAAGCAAACAGTGCCCGATGAGACGGCATCCCTGGGCAGCAGGAACTCCTGGCTCTGACATCATCACCTGCACCTGGGCTGGCTGGCACACTTTGAAATGTGTGAAATTAAAACAAACAAACAAACAAACAAAACAATCCACCAAAACCCAACAGAAAAACAACCTCCCTTGGATTAAATGACCCAAAAAACTCAGCATAAATTTTAATTCTCTGTTTCTTCTTCAGCACATTGAAATGCAGTTAACAGCAGCAACTGTTCATATTAGATAAGGGTAGTTGTTGTTACTCATATAATTATCCTGTTTCTCTAGCTGGGTCTGGCAGAGAGACATGGCATCACACTATTAGGACAGTTAGTGCCTTTGACAAGAACCCATTTTCCAGTGATCAGAGATGCAGTTTCTATTACTTCTTCTGTGAAAACTCAAATATCAATGAAACAAACACTTTTCAGAAGACAAGTTGCTTTCACGTCTTTTTTTTGCAATGTTGATTTTTTAATGTGTTTTCATAAAACTGCAACAAAGACAAGTGTGCAGATCAAGAAGTGCATACAAATAGAATCTTTAATCTGTTTCTGTAATAGGAACTGAGCTTTCTCACTATTGCAAGGATACACTTTTTTAATGACTCAGACAAATACTTTCCTAAATGTACTCTTTGCTTTGGGATTCTTCTGCTTTTTTCTTACCTAGAATAACATCGTCAGAAATCTTGATTTTTAGAGTAATATTCAGAAGCTGTTCACAGTAAGTCATTTGGGGTACTCAAGAAAGTTTTGTTGTTCAAAACTCTGCTCCCCCCGCCATGAAAACCCCACTGCTGTGGACTTGTGCTTACCATCTGCTGGCACTTTCTAAACCTCTTACAAGGAGGTTCCTGTTTGGTGGCACCTCTCCCGTGTTCCTCCCAGCGACACAAATCACTTCCAGTATCTGCTGAGGTCAATCACAGTCACCGCTCACAATCACTATCCCTAAAAGGCAACATCTCCCCAAGTGGGATGCCCAGATACCGAGCTATCCACATTTACTAAACACTTCCAAAAAGATTTCTTTGTCTGAATTTCTTTCTCTTTAAAACATGTTTTTTAACGATGCTGGTATAACTATTTCTTGTGTTGCTGGGAAAAATGTTTGAGAAGTATTAGTTAGCATTTACATATTCCTTTATGAAAAATATTTTATTTCCATGTGATTCGGTGTCGTACACATACATCCCTCTGGGTGGGGCTTTGGTATATAGTATGTGTATGATTCATGCCAGTGTCCCTGCTCATGGTGGGGTGGCTGGAACTAGATAATATTTAAGGTCTCTTCCTACCCAAACCATTCTATGATTTATAAAATCTTGTGACAGTAAAAAATGTTAAAAAAGGAATGTTAACATAATTTAGAACTGCATTTGAAGACAGTAGTTTCTTTCAAGGCTACATTTTAGGTCTTTTCAATCACTTTATAATATGGAAGTTATTTAAAACTTTAAATGTATGCACTTGCAATTAAAAAACCCTTTTTTTTGGAATATATTAAAAAATGTATGTCTATAAATGAGTATGGAAATGCATGTATTTATATAAAGATAGATGTGGATGTTTGTGCATCCATGTGCTTGTGTAAGTAAATCAGCAATGACTGAAAGATTTTCAGCAGTACTGGAATTTCCTTGTATTTAAAGGGATGAGCATACACAAAAGTATGCACACATGCTTATGTAATATCCCTCCTTGTGTGTCCTGTAGGACCTAAAGTGCTTGCTGCTGTTTCACATTCCCTAACCACCGTTCTTCAGGAAAAGATTGAAACCCACTTGATGCTCTCGTTCCATAGTGATAGCAATCACTGCTAGGGAAATTGTTAAATGGCTGAAGTGTTAATTTAAGAGAAGCACTGCATAGCAAAGTTTCTTTTGGATGAAGAAAATGTGTCAAACAAAATAAATGGGGTCTCCTGTCCTGGTTGCACAAGCCGACTGCTGTGTCCCAGGGATGGAGAAGAGGGCTTGTGCTCTCAACTGCTACGCAAAGGTGCCAATCTTATATAAACAATTTACCACACATTATTTTCTGGTTTATCAGAAATGGTATCAAAATAACAAGGACGCAGACAGGTCTTGGTTCAACCAACAACTTGAAGTGAGCCAAAGCAGTAAAACCTCTCCATATCCTCACTGACTCTTCACTGAACCAGCCCTTGGTGTCTGTTTTGTGAACTCTCTGAAGGAGGAATACACTTATTGGCTTTTTTGCAAGGGCTTGATGAAGTAGCTAGTTCTAAGTAAGGAGAAAATAAAAAGGCAAACAAACATGCAACACTCATAGCAATGCAAAGACATCTGAGTCATGTTTCTTGAAACATAAGACATGGCTTCCTTGAGCCAACCAGTCACTCTACCTCTAAGATGTCAGTCTATGGAAATTCAAAGCTTAAGTGACAAGCATTCCAGTTTAGGAAATGTAATAGTGGTTAAGCAGAGTAAAAAAAATTATTCAAAAAATAATTCTTAAAATGCTAGCACATGAGAAATAACAATCAATAAATTCTGTAACATGCACTGAAGAAAAATGGTGAAAGAATAAATCTTCTAATCTCTGCCCCTCACTCTTCCTTCCACACCATTGCAACAATGAAAGTCTTATTTTTTTGGATTTTCTTGTTTTACTTAGGTTATCTCCAAAGTGGAAAAACAGCACACATTGAACTTACATTGGTTTCTAAAAATAAATATATAGTAGTTTTTTAAGAATTAGTTCAATAATCTTATGGAACATTAAAGTTAATCCTCTTATTAAGATCATATTTAGAAAAATGTCACAGTAACACATTTTTGGGAATCATAATTATGAGAAAAGAGACTGAGAGAGAAGACATTATTCTTCACAAAGGAGTAGGAGAAGTAACATAAAATAATTTTTCTGTTACTTATATAAATCATTTGGTGCAATTATAACGGTGTTCAAGGATTAAAATTGGAATGTTAAAATGATAACATTTAAAATAATTGCTTTTGTTCCTTTAATCTTCTAGTTTCATTGTTCTTTCATCTTCTACTTAAATCCAAATGTCTACATTTGAAAACTTTTAAAAACATTTCACCAGAACAGTTCATAGAGATATATTATCTCACTTTCATTTCTGTCCTGAGGCTATCGTGTTTGACAGTGACAGAAAATAGTTTCAAGGACAATATAATGACAGAGATGGAATAAATTAAAGGAAACTATAAACTACTTAGCTGCAGAAATAATTTGCTCTTATTCTAAAACTGAAGTCTGAAATAAATATTTTAGACTAAAAAAAAAAGCCTTTAAATCAGGAGCAGGCTTTTAAAAAGCAGCTACTATTTAATTCATGACAGCAATGTTTTGAAGGAACATTCCTAACATTATCCAATTACCACTTTCTCTGCAAACTATAAAATTTGAGTGAAAAGTTGATTACATATATATTCTGAAAGTATTTAATCATACCATCAATGATGTCTTGCTAATTAGGCATAAATCTGAGGGATTAGTTAAAATATGGTGGTTGTTTTCTCAGTGCTGAAATACAGCAGATAATCCTCTAGTCACTATTTCTACAGGGGCCAAAGCTGCTTCCATATGCCAATAGGGAGTTGAGGGCTGCAGACTTTTACCTCGATACCCGCAGGCCTTTTGCGCACCCTTTTCCTTTCCCTTTCCCTTTCATACCACACACCACAACATTTTCAAGTATCTGTATGGTTTTTAGGTGATGGGAACCTCTTCTGTTAGAAGGATGTGTTGCTTGGTCATCTCTGTGCTGACCAGTGTGTCTCCATGCTGAAGCCAGTGCTCCTGCTGGCTCTCTGCTACGTTGTGCCCTTGCTCCAAATATGCCAGTTAATGCCTTACTGGTATCCCAAAAGTAATCCAAAGGAGGGTATAACCATCCACTTGGAAATATTCTAGGTGTACGTGGGGTTTGCAAAAGCTGGAGCTTCAGTACCTTGAGGCTTCAGATTCTGAGTTAGGTTGCAAATTCTTCTAAGAGAAGTTTGAGTTCTTGCTTTACTAGCTGAATTTGGTGCCTTGAAGGTTCCGCAACTGTAGCAGCACTGCCATGGGCAAGAACTTGCTTTGGTTAGGAAATTCAGTGCTGGGCCTATAACACAGCCAGAAATACCATGTGTGATCTAATGTGTAATGAAACAGAGACAAGAGTTTTGTGCCCGGGGGTGAGTTGCTTGAGCAAAACAGAAGGAAACACCAAGCACATGAGGATATGAGGTACATAAGGTACATGAGGTACAAAATCCCAGCCCCAGCCCTGGATTAGGAATTCGGCTTATGATAGACATGACCCTGGAACCGAGAAAACAAAACTAAGGAAATGATTTAGGGTTAATGAGATCCCAATAACCAATGTGTACCAACTTACAAATAACTTTGAAAGGTGGTGCTTTATTTCAGACTGAGAGGTTGACTTTTCTAATTTTAGTGCTTTAAACAGTCTGCTGACTGGATCGTGGCTACAGAAAAATAATAGTAGGGTTTGGTGGTTCCTCTTGATTAAAGAAAAACATTTAAATTTTCTAAGGTCAAAATCCTTTGATGCCTCTGCAGAAACATAAAAAATGGATAAAGAACTTTAAAAACTGAAATAAACAACAAGTGCTGAAAGACTTTCAGCACCTCAGAAATGGCAACACAGGTGTGAACATCCTTTTTGAAAAAAAAAGGTTGATGTGGAAGTCCCCATGTCTACTTTTGGAAAATAATTTAAAGTCCTTTATTGTTTCTAGCTTTCATAAAAAGGCTGATTTAACCCAGGGTGTCCATTATGCTTTTATTTCTTTTGAAAGTCTCTACCATAATTAATATTTTGTATAGTAACAGCAAATGTGACTGTTTATTACTCTAAAAACAAAGGTAAGAATTTACAACCTAATATACCAAATTTGATAAATGATGTCAGGTAGCTAAGTTTACACACTTAAAGCAACCTGATATTAAACACTGATTTAATATTTTGTGTTTTTTTCCTGTGTATATCAAATGGACCACTCAGTGTGAATTACTGACTACTTTTGAAAGTGTAAACCTATTTGTCTTTCAACTTTCTGATTAATATACATAAAGGTAACAGTATGCAATTCTGCTCAGAGTGGCTATGCCTGCAATGCCTAGATTAAATACTTTTGAAGATCTTATGAAGAAAAAAAAAGGCAAAAAAACAAGGCAAAACAAACCTGGAACAGTGTTACAGT
Organism: Corapipo altera; assembly: GCF_003945725.1. Taxonomy (NCBI): domain Eukaryota; kingdom Metazoa; phylum Chordata; class Aves; order Passeriformes; family Pipridae; genus Corapipo; species Corapipo altera. The sequence continues at coordinate 11,242,533 of NW_020884874.1, forward strand.
GTTTTAGAAATAGTTATTAATTTCTTCGTATATGTAGATTTATTCTGTTTCAATAAAAACACCAAGTAGAAAAGATAAAGAGTTGACTTCATGAAGACAAGTTTATTTTGGTGAATTATGGCATAATTTTTAACTACTGTATGACTACGGTGTCTCTGTAATAATTACATAAATGAATCCTGCTTTATTACATACTATATTCCCACAATGCCTTGCCTTTTCCTCAAGTGCCATACCCTTTCTATTTTTCTTAATATTTCCTCAGTAGCAACACAGTAAAAAGCTTTTAAATAACTTATGCAAACCCTTTTTTCCTTTGTACTTTTTTTTTTCAATTAATCACCTATAAAACTGCGTATTCTCTAGATACTATGAGATGAGGATTGCCCCCATTTTGCATAAATTGCTTTTTTTGTTACTGTTATAAGGCTTATAGGCTCAGCTCCTTGTTAACATGGTTCACAATGAAATTGAGTTTGCTCAGGTCACACTAGAGACTAACACTTGCCCAAAGATATTTCTGTGCTTATTGCCTTTTATCCCCAGGAAATCCTCCTCACTGAGCAATAACATTGTTAGATTTGCATCCAGTTCACCTGGGTTTGCAGTCTGGGGACATTTCTAATGTACTGCCTTCTCTTGGTTCCACGTGGGCCATAACTTTCACTTTCTAATTTCCTTTGGCTGACTGACAGATCAGCAGTGGAGGGAGAAGAGGGAGTATTTCTCCATCCATCCATCCATCCCTCCATTCTTCCTTCCATCCATCTATATGAGGAATTCTTCATTACCTGCAGACTTTTTTCTTTTTAAGTCCTTCTGTAATTTTGGTTTTGATTGTAATTTCTGAGCAATGACAAAGGTTGAAAAGATGTCACTGCCAGGGGTAAATGCAGGTCAGTCTCTGCTCAGGGGGGTGCCTGCCTCCTCAGCTGCTTTCTGGAAGGTGGTAGCAGAATCTGAGAGGCTGACATTTCCTTCCCAAAGCTTGAGATATCTCTGTGGCTTGCCCACCACTATCAGAAGAAAAAATACAGAATGTCGCATTAACCAGAAATAGTATAGACATTTCTCCACAAGTGACCTCATACAAAACTATGTTTCCTAATTTATTTTTCTGCTTCTATTCAAACAAGAGGGGTTGCCATTCTTGTAGAAATCAGGCCTTTTGATTTTACCGACTTGTTACTCTGTTTTCTAATCAGTATCCTGATATATTTCTGATCAGTATCCTTCAATACTGGAACAATTCCATTCCAGTGACAATTCAGTCATACTTAATATAGAGCGTATGCTTTTCTCCAACTTTCCCCTTATTTGCAAAATGGAATATAGATAAAAAAATATAAATTCCTACTTTTAATATACATAACACTAAAATTCCCACCTTTCACCATCTTTGATACGTGAGGTCAGCTTTAATTTCTTTCTAAACCGGTATGTACTACAAGAAGAAAGTACAATCAAGTGAGAAAAAAAAAATCTCATTGCTCAAATAAGCAAGATATGTATATTCATATATTCACAAAGAAATTCAGCAATGTTTTTAAAATGAGAGAGTTTTGGAAATTTTCCAGGTTTCTTCTGACAGTATCAGTAGGGGATATTTCAAGCTGCTGTTTCTTCATCACAAATGCAGTGTCACTATTAAGCTGCACCCAAGAAGACAACCAAACTGATAGGTCTTGCTTGGTTCACTCTTATGATGATCAAATCATAGGAATGTAAACAATTCTTACATATAATGATAACTTAAGGCAAATTTCCAGAAAATAAATCAACCATGCACTTTACTACGTTATCAACTTAACTAGTATCAAGAAAACTTGTCTTGTGGACTGAAATCAACACACTAGATACAGCTTGCTAGTAACCGTATCAGTTTCCTGATCAACACTAATTTGAGTTGACAGAATAACACTGACCAGTATGGAAAACAGGGCACACACAGAACTGCGCTTGCCAGTATTGGAAAGGAAGCACTCTATGCTCGAATGAAGAAAAAAGAAAAGAAAAGGAAGACAAGTCTTTTCATACATTCTTTCACTCACACATTGGAAGCGTGAAAAGGATATCCAAGTATCATTTGCCACATGCTCTGAAGAGCAACTTAAAAAAAAAATTGTCATATTTTTTGTCACATTCAAGAATTTTACAAGTGTGAGAGAAAAAGCTGAAATCGGACAGCGGTACACAACAGATGGGCTGAATTTCACTTTCTACCTCTAATAGGAATGACAACTTCCTTAAATGAAGACTTTCTGCTATGAAGTTCTTTTCAAAATCTAAAATACATATCTTAGCAATGCCCATGCGAGGTGAGATTATTGCTAGTGTGTCCCCCCACAGGATGGGGAACTGAACTACAGGTGTTCAAGATGAATTGTCGACTGTAACAACTAGCCTGAAAAGTCAGTCTGAGGAGCCTACAATCTGCCCCTTTTTTGCTGGCATCCTCAGAGGAAGCTACCCAGGATCTTAAGCTACAGTGAAGAGTTGCTCACTGTTTCTGTCAATAGGCCCCAAGTATTTCCTTTTGCTTAGCCAAATGGAATGAATTGGGAGTAAAATGCAGTTAGAGAACAACTGTGAAAAAATTTTAGTCACCTGTCCACCATCACCTGGAATTCTGTGGTAGAGTCCAGGAGAAACACAATATGGAGTTTTCTCTCTAGGTATGTCTTCTTTGGGATAGAGTTAAAGCAATTTCAGGCGCTGCCCTCCCCTGCTGTTACAACATCCACAGCTACACTGTTTTAATGCCCTCATCAAGAGTTTGAGTTGGCTTCAGCAGAAAGCCAGTTTTAAACTGTCAGCAGTGAATGCAACTTAGTTGTGAAGGCAGAAACCTCCAGTTAAAGAATAGTAATGAACAGCTGGTGGGTAGTAACTGGTAAAATTGCTATACTCACTCCTGAAGACTCAGGTGCTTTAATTTTTTATTTCTGCATTTTTCTGCCTTACTGTCATATGACTTTCATTTTTACCACATATGAGACAGGCATCCTACAGAGATTAGCAGATTTTTTTCTCTGTGTTGCTGGTTTGTCCTCGGTGCACAGTCCCTCCTGTACAGTGAATGAAGCAGACAGAGGTCTGGAAAAAACAGCGTGTAATCTTGAACTAAATACTGTGCTACAATACACACAAACAAGAGAAGTAAATTAATGCTGCATTAGCCTACCCTAGTCCCCGGGTGCTTATATTGGCTACATTTCAGGACAAAATCCTGTCATTTCTCCATCCACACTTTTCATGGCAGAAAACTTGGCTTGTAGGTAAGAGGAGTGCATTCTTCCTTCTGCATGGGAGTGCCAAGAGGTACACTGGAGCACAAAACATCATCTCTGGGCCACTGCAGAGAAGGACTAGTTCCCCACATGGTATTAGTCTTTTCTCCTTGCTCTACGCACGTAATTGAAACCAGACGTGTACTACTTTATGAAGGTCCCACCAGGGAAGAAGTAAACGCTTCAGAAAGCAGAATGAATGAATCAACTACAAAAAACTGCTGAACTAAAAAATGCCAGGTTTATTTCTTACTGGTTGTCCTTCTGCTACTGTCCCCTACACCTGCCTCCAACAAGCCCTTGCCTCATTCTGAAACAATTCTCATGGGCTTTACTGCTTTTGCAAGTTTTAAAATTTACCCCTTTCACTCTCCCCAGCCCATCATGACCCAGATTTTACTCCCTGCAAAAACTTGTTTGTGTAATCCCCCAACACTCACCATGATTCCTCACAATTGGCAGTCAACAACAGAAGGAGAAATGCCCTGCAAGCAGATGCCCATTGTATTTTTTCATATAATTTAATCACAGTCCTTTTGTGTCTTGAAAAATCCACATTAATAACACATCTGTAGAGCCACAGAAGTACATTTAGAGTACCAATTCACTTTTATTTGCACACTACCCTGGACAACCAAAAGACCAGAGGCAACAGAACGAGGAAGAATGAAATGTTGTTTGCAGTTCATTCTGTCTTTGTCTTTCCAAAAGGCTAAAATTGTTCTTCTCTCAAACAGGAGATTTGTTTGTGTCTTGACTTGTGAGCTTCCTATTTATGGTTTTTCCCAAGTTTTGTCATTTGCTTTCCTTGCAGTGTCTGACTGTGGAAGCTGCAATATGCTTCCTCTGTGGAGAAATTGCAAGAATTTTTAAATAATATGAACACAATCCCACAACATGGGGGATCTACATGGCGGTGAACTACACTAATAAGCTTGTCACCTCCTTGTATGGGGGGAGGTCCTGAGGAAATCATCTTAAAAGTACCAAAAGAATATCTACTGATGATGTCTGGAAACAAAAGATCCTCTAATGAACTGAGAGAACTGACAAATACTGAATGGAAGCACAGGTCTTCATGCAACAGGTGATTCCAGCAGCTGAGGTGTTAAGAAACCCACCAAGTATCATGGGACTGAAGATAATATTGTGGCGATGGCAGAAGTGAGCAATGGAGGAGTGGGAATGATTTGTGTTCACAAGCCCTGTTCCCTGTTAGTAGTGTACTTATTCATACAGAGTTTATTTTATGTATTCCCTGTTACCTTCATTTATTTTAACCTGCTGGCTGTAAACAAATTTGTTATGAAAGGCATAAACAAAAAAAAGAATTCACAAAAAGTCTCTGTGAAGTCCCTGTAATCTGACTACTGGACTAGTCATCACATTCCCATTCTCAACATAAAGGCACTGCACTATTTGTTATTAGTAGATAACACGAGAAAGAGAGGAAAACAACAACAACACAGGAAAAGAAAAAGAGAGAGAGAGACAACACAGAATGGAGTTGGGAAAATGCACAAAAGGTAGACGAGAAATGTTGGTGGTGCTGGAGGAAAAAGAGAAGGGACAATGTCATGACAGAGCAATGAGACTCAATTCAACAACAGACTCCTTTATAAAGGAAGGTGCATATGTTTTCTCTTGCCTCACCACTTTTCTTATTATGATAAGGTGAGGCTTTTGAGTAAGTTTGAATTGTGTTGTGGCAGTGATTATCAGCACAGTCTCATGTGTACTTTTAGCCAAATGGTCTTCAGAAGTTCCCAAGTCTATTTTTTCAACTCAATGGGAATTTTAATTGACTATTAAAATACAGTATTACACAATAAAGACATTACTGAACTGCTGCAGAAATACCAGCAAATGTGCCATCGACAGAAAAGGGATTATCTTCCGCGGGTTTATCAGAACTGCTACAACAGCCTATATAGCCTGGAGCATCAGTAATTGAGGACTGAGAAGAGCTTTCCATATATGTTGTTCCCCCAAACATAAGCAAAGCAAAACAAAAATCCAATCATTAAAGCATTAACTTTACATGATTAGGCAGTTTCTCCCTTCTCCTTACTCCATATGTAATAGGTTATATTTTACTGTGTGACACAGAACAATGGGTTGCACATGTATACAACAAAGGGTAAAAATCACATGACTAAGTGAAATTACCATGATGACACTGCACAGAACCCAGACTCTTTGAGTGTATTTGCCATCTTTTAGATTTCCAGAAAGAAACGTGACAGTAACTGCACTTATTTAAGACATGAGGATTTTTGTGTCCTTAGCTTCACAAGTTCACAGGGGTGGGCTGAATCCAAATTTCACCAGAGCCCTGTCTCATCTGATAATTCTACCCATAGCAGGTTCCTCTGAACAACACTGAGGTGGAAACATGCCTTATCATTCCCCGTGAGCTCTCCCACACGCACAGCAAAGGAAGATGTGAAAATGTGCCAGGTGTAAATATCAGTGAGAGTGTGTACCAAAATCAGCTCATGGGTGAAGCCGGTGAAGCTGGCCATGGCTCTGCTGTGCTCAGTGAGAGGTGAATGTTACAGTCAGAACCAGTGTAAGTTATAAACAGACAATTTGCATTTTGAAAAAATGCTGTGTTCACAGGAATGTGCATACCACAAAAATCATAGTAATCACCTAAAATTTCATTTTTGGAAATACAAAACTGCGTTTCTCCATGCTGTGCTCGTACTGAATCCACGTAAAGAAGCAAGTGACCTTCCATTTAATCACAAGTTTGCTCATTAGACAGCAAACAGTTGAGAAGAAAGTGTGGCAGACTGTCAGTGAGCAGCATAAAGACCATACACAGACAAAAAGCAGTATGAATATTATACCACTGCTGGTCTCAAAGGGCTTTATTAAAAACAAAAGCATATAAAGTAGTTCCTGAACAGGGTGATTTTTAATTATGTCCTCTTGGGAAAGCTGTACAAGGCAGACTTGCTTGCCTCCCTTGTACTCTTGAGGGACCTGACAAGCTCTCAACAGTTTCCCTTTGGTCTAAAATGAGTTGCTGCTGAGTTTCTGGACTCTAGTTAAGTCTCAGTGGCAAATTATGTTTAGCTGGTTCTGAAACAAATAAAATTTTATTGACATCTTTTTTAGACTAAGAGAAAAAAATACCTAAAGGATTCGATGTGACATCTAGTTCTACTTTCATACTAGTGTAAATCTCCGAGCATACACAAACAGCAGTGTATAACTAACAAATAGTACCCATTTAAACAATACCTGCAACATGCCTGACTGTCACGGGGATTGGTGACCAGCCTGCAATGCTTTACACTTTCGAAGAAGCCAAGTTACCTGTTTTCTTTGGCCTTTGTACAGTCCAAGGCTTCTTGAGCCAGACCAAGAGCTGTGTACGGCCCTGTAACGCCACACTTTATAACCCTCTATCATCTACATGCTGTGTGGTGCATGTAACATAGGGAATGCATAACGAAGGTTGGGAGGAGGAAAATCTGTAATAACTATGGTAGCTGAAAAACATGGGGGAAAAAACTCCTACACCCTGTGAGAGAAACCCTCTGCAGTTAACCAAGCTAAACAATAGGAAGCACCAATGGAAAAGATGTGACTTAAATTTTGATCCTACCTCTGTGTCATTTCAGATTTTTTTCTGGGCTAGCAGGGGTGCTACCTTCCCATTGGGATTTACAGGTTAACATCTGTAGCAAGATCAATTATTTATCACAAAACATAAACAACGGAAAAAGAGCAGAGCCTTCCTCTACCATCCCTGTCTTATTTCACAGCTTTATATATAGTGCCAGACAAAAAACATGCACCAGACAGGCAGGACTCTTTCTCTGATGATTCTACTTGGAAAGAGGCAAACCAGGCTCCAGTGTCTACTTGGCAGAAGATGGTATAAAGCACTTCAACAGGGAGGCCTGGCACTCTTCAGTTTATGTTACCGAAATCTCTGTGCCAAGAGGTCTCTGCATAAGACAGCCTGTAACTGGACAGCTTCTACTGAAATCAGGTCAGCTCCGTTCTCAGGCACCAGCTGAGGATCTGTCCTCCCAATTATTTATGTTTGCTGTGATACGGTAATGATATGGTACATTCCCCAACCATCCCATTGCCTTACATTGATCTCTCAGATGTTGTGAAAGATGATGAAAGTAGCAAGATGAAAGAAAAAGGAAAAGTGCAAAACAAGCTCACATTAAATATTCATAACTGGTAGTAATTACAAATAGAAAATAGGAAATAAAGAAGTAGTGATTATGCAGGGTCCAAATCATCTATCTGCAACTGCCTCCAGGAATTTTTCTCCATAGATTTCTGCTGCTGGAGTTGGAAAGTGAGCCAGTGTTTTTGGCCTGTGTCTTTGGTCAGATTTTGCTACTTTGTTTATCTGATGCATAAACATAGGCTAGGGTGAGTTGAAAGCAAAAGTAAGTCTCTACACCTTATTTTTTATCTCCACTAAAATCCATAATGAACCTCTGTCTTCAGTACAAAATGACACCTCTACTGTGCAGAACTTTATATTTCAACAGCTAAACATTGTGCCTGTCACTTCAGATATTAAGTATCTTTTGTGGTTTCATAAAAGGAACTGACCCCTAATTTATTAAGTTCTTATAGATTAAGGTTTTTAATATGATTTCTGCTTATTTTGATAACTCTGGTGATTCTAACTGGCCATTGTTAGGTCTGTCTACCAAAATCTTTTAAAAAACCCCATGATTAAGTGGTTCCTTTTCAAATATAAAAGACCAATCTAGGAGCTATATCTGAAGAATCTACATTTCATTCATGTAAAAAGTGATGAATATGCTGACTTTCTTGGAATTACTATTTTTTTCAACTATGTAAAATCACAAGTTTATCCCATTCTGTCTATGTTTCTATGATCTAAAAGCTGGTGTTGCTTAACCGATGCTAAATACCAATGCATGTAGAAAAATCATGAAGTACATTCCTAGGATGTTCTTACAGGCAGAACTGCTGAATTTGAATCTCATACCAGTGCTAGAAAACAAGATGTTCTGTTAGATCAAAGCTGTAAAGTTTGTTGAACTGCAGTATTATTTTCCTGAGCTATAATAGTCATCTCAAATGACAGAAAATCGGACAGATAATTCACCCTGTTACTACTTTACATCATTTTAAGGTTCCCATGAAGTAGTCTTTCCCTCTAATATGGAGCATCAGTCCATAGAAAAAAGCAATACTTCTACAGTGAACTTGTCAGTTTTTGCCAAGTGCTCCACTCAGCTTTGGAGACCAGAGTAGCCTTGTTAGGTTTCTACGACACCCTAATTACATACATCTGAGATTGCAGAATGCTTTAATTTAAGCCAGCACACAATCAAATGCTGTGCTGTCACAAATATTCAGAAACATCATCTGCCAGGATCAAGAGTAATTGAACTGATATCTACTGGGTTTTATCTGCAGCTTTGGCGCATAATTTTTCATTTTCTTTAGAAGGCTTTAACACAAAGAGAGAACATGCCTAGAGTCCCACAGAGGTGTTTTGACATTAGGCTTAATAAAGCATGAAGAACTCATTAATAAATAATGTTCTGCTGGTTAACAAGTAAAGCTGAATGCATTCACGAGACGCAGAAGTAGATCACATCATGCGTGAAGCCAAATAAGTTGTTAAAATGATTGCAATGGTCCCCTTTCTTCAGTGTGCTTGGCACAGCCCAGCACAACATTGCAGAAATAAAAAACACTGCAGCATATATGCATGCACCTTCAATTATAATGTTACCTGTCAATTTTTATTTGCACTCAGTGGGATTGAGGGATTTGTAAACAAGCATTCATGACAGTGACAAAGAGCTATTTATATATTGTTAAGCTTTACTGAGAGTGAGCACTGCTGTCTGGAGTTTCAAAGGAAAAGACCTCTTGTATTCATCGAGCTATGCATCATCCCATTCCTGTGTCAAAGCTACAATCTTGATACATTTTACTACAGACACATTTGAGTTACAGCTTTCAAGGCTGTGTCAATATTTCCATACGTCCTTATTTTCCAAGGTTAAACATTCTGGCAAGTTTTGAATCAAGGTCTGAGGAGAGCTTCTATTTGCTTGGGGTCAATTACAAAACTCCCATCAGCTTCAGCTAGAGTCAGATTTCATGCGGAATCTGGAGTATGATTGTGGCAACATTAGGGTCTGGATTCACCTTCCATCACGACGATTTTCTCAGTTAAGTGACTAAGCTGGGAGCTGAAGTCACCCTAAACTCTCCCTATAAGCAGTGCCAAGAGACAAACGTTTCCAGAATGTGATTCAGATCTGGGCTTCTTATTACAGAATCAGCTTAAAATGAGCAAGTTCTCAATTTAGAGAGTTCTGCTACATGCTTATGATTCTAGGCAGGAAAACTTCTCAGTCCCTCCAATGAGGCTAAGGAACAGATTGTACAATTCAAGTTTGGGCCTGTGAGATCCACGCAGTTTGTGAGGGGAAAAAAATAAAGGAAAATGTTTCCTTATTTTTAGTTTATCTTTGAGATATAGTCATATTCTAAATAAAGGAGTCATGATATTCACAAACGGGGACAAAGAATCCAAATGCATGTCTCCAAGTCTTGGGCACAGTTTCTGTAACTACAGAAATGCTACAGTCTCCTGTGTTAGTTCACTGTCGTTTGGGGGTAGTGCAACTATCTTGGAATGAATATTGAAAAAAAAAAATTCATGACATTTATTTACTGAAAACCTAACTTCCAGCATATTCAGAGTGCTTATAAAAATTAGATTATTTTCACACCTGACTGAGCTGCCAGGTTCCAAGAGTTACTGAGAATAAGAGGATTGGATGAAGCTATAATAACTTCTGAAAACGACTTAAAAACTCTGATGTATTTGATGAAAGGAATAGCTACTTAGATGGGGCAATCTTTCCAGTTGTTTGGGGATTTTTTAAAGAGAAGATATTAAGAAAATAAACTTCAGATCCATGCCATTTTTAGAATATGAAACTGAAAAGTACCAAACCATTTAATCTGAGTCACAAATGGGGTGATATTCATGTGACATTTTGAATTTTGCAAAACAGGACAAAAGTAGAAAGGCTTTTTTTCTAAACATCCACATATTTCAGGGATCTGAAATATTAAAGAAGCATCTGTGATATGGAACAGTAGGCAGAAGTTGATACATTTATTTTCCATGGTTTTCTTCCATTTACCATTGAACATCATTTCTATCCATGATAACACAAGAATACAAATGCATGAGCAGAAGTCATTGAAAACTCAAGTATTTTAGTGAGTACACTTTCTATATATTATCCTATGCCTTCACAGTCTCTGCTGGCTTGGTGTTGGAAAGCAGACTTGGCGTCAGTTACCTCTGAAAATGAGATGTAAATTTTAGAATTCGGTTTCTATTCCCTTTTTTCCCCAATTAAAGCCTAAGTACTCAAACCAGGAAAATCTTGCTCATGTTCTCAGGTGAGAATCTCAAGATTACTGAGAAATTTTCAGTGTCCAATCAATGCAGAACACAAGTTTTTGGAGGTACTTGTCGTGTGTGATCTGAACTGCCAGCAGAATGAGAGTTAGCTGAATACACAGCATAGCTAATACAGCAATGCTTCTGGGTTGTGTGACCACAGGATTTGAAGTGACAAACTTTCTTGCGCTTGAGGTTGTGAATCCTCAAATGGTAGTTTTTTGTATTCAGATTCTTCTTGTACTATACTTCAGGTATTTACATCCTTCTAGGACCATGCCAATAATCCAGAAATATATATAAGGACATTGACTTTTGTTCTTAAGGACATAAATTAGGAATAAGTTAGTGTTACACAACATTGGGCAGTAAAATTATAACAAAGTTCTATCCATTGTAGGAATTTGCATAGTTTTAGAATGCTTATATCCACAAGATGTTAAAAAAGTAAATATTCAAGTTTTGTTTACGGTGAGCTTTATGACTGCATGAGGGTGCAGCTGACACTTTCAAACAAGCTGTAACAGATATTCACGTAGCAATATGTATATATTACCATGTGATGGAATCACACAAATACATACAGCTGTAAAACAAAGTGCATTATGGAAAGAAAATACTATTGCCACCTCATGTTGACACACAATAATCTGCAAGGAGAAAAAAATTGGTGAATAGTGCTACAAAATAGTAAAGTTAGTACATCAAAAACAGTAAGGAAAAGAAAGCAAAGCTGTTAAGGTAGGGATCACTTTGTCAAGCCCTCTAAAATAATGGCTTTCTTGATCTCCATTAAGATACCAATATATTAATAAAGGAGGGGAAATGCCACTATCAGAACAAGGAGGAAGGACAGAGTAAACTTTAGTATACACGACTTGCAACCGGGTTTGTAATTCTCTTTTAGGGAAGGAAGGAGGATTTAAGCTTCCAAGTAACCATTAAAAATATAGAAAAAAATACCATAATTCCCCAAGGAACCTGGTATTTTTATGGCAGTATTTCCCGTGAGTCTCCTAGCAGATCAAAGCTTGTCAGCTCTCATTACATCCCCTTGAGAGCAAAATGCTCTGCAGTTTCTGATTTGCAAAGGCTCCAGGAGGCAGAGGCTGATCAGGAAAGGGTTTTGGGGTGTTCACTTCCCCATCTCTGCTGGGATTTCCCAAAGTGACAGGGCATTTTTGGGAGGGACAACACCGCTAGACCCTGAAGTGGATTGGTTGGCTGTTCATTCCTCAGGGAAGCTGGGTTACACAAATGGTCAAGGAAAAGAAATTCCCAGATTTTTAGAGGAGTCCCCTGTGCCCTTTTAGCTGGTCAGACTGCAGCTAGGATTTATGATTATACCTTATGATTCGAGCGCTGAAACAGGAGAAATTCTGCATTGTTCCCAGGCCTTCTCTAACAAGCTCTGTATTTTAAGTACCCCTCTAGGAATATACACACAATTTAGAAAAACAAATCCTTTATTCATGATGGCAGTAAGTACAGCATGGCTGTACATATACCAATTAAATAGTAGTTTTGCATTTTTTATTTTATTCCTCCCAATAACTACATGTTCCTACAAGTGCCTCACAAGCAGGCACTGAGTTTTCTACACAGCCTTTAATGGAGAACATTTTAAAGAGTTTTCATAAAGTGAATGAAGCTGGGATAAACAGCACAGCTGTTGAGCCAGTAAGAGACTACAAGGAAGGATTTATCAGGAGGAAAATGTTCTAGGAATATATTTTCCTTATGAGGCTCAAATATTAACCAATTACGATTAGTACTCCAGTTCACATATGCAAAATATATAAGGAAAATAAACAGGGTGACTTGAGTACTGTATGAATAGATCCTTGCTTTTGAGACAGGAATTTCTGACAAGTTTTCTACCAAAAATCAAAACCATGCAATCACCAGAAGAAAAACAAAAAGCTGAAGAGCTGCATTGTCATTTTACTCTTGTTTATTCCTTAATGTGATCTGGAGGAAACAAAAGAGAACTATTTATTTACTTGGGTTATGTGTTGACCTCAGAAAATCCAGGGCAATAAACTGCAGATGGAGGCTTACATCCACAAAAATCCTCATGAGTGAGGCCCCAGGAAGTCTTTTTTCTGCTCCTTGGTGGGGAAACTGAGTAAAGCAAAGACAGTGCTGCCAGGTAAAAGATTCGAGATTTTGACAGTAAATACCAACAGTTTTACAGTTATTTCTGCTCCATAAAGATGCTTGTAATTTTTCATTAGTGTTTGGCGTCAGGCTCAAAGACCTGTTCCATCCTGAAATTGGACTCCCAGCTTCCCCAAGAATATTGTGTGTGGCTTCTCCAACTGTGTGCTTTCATGGGACATTATTTGCTTACAGCTTTCACGTGTGCTTTTACCTCTACTCACCAGTTATTTATTCCTACAGGAACTGTTGTATGCTGACACTTCACAGATGAAGGATGGTAGTATGATATCCCAGAGTTTAAATCACTTGTCTTTAATTTTTACCCCACCAAGAGGAGAAATATTAAATTTAGCAGACATACAGAACTTCAGGAAGTAAAATTCTTTATTGAGAGACCTTTTCAGTGTCTATAGACCCTAAAACTCACTGCATAACCAGAAAAGAAGCATTATGCCTTTCTCAGGAACCCTCTTTGCTTGGAAGGTTTCAGATTTTTTCTTGTAGAATCTGTCCATTTCTAGAAAATGAAAAAGTAATCACAGATATCAAGAAATTCAAACAGGTTGTACCTTTGACAACAAGATAGAGCTTTCCATCCTAATGCCTAAGAGAGCCTAAGAGACGCTGCACTGCAGGAACAGTGTTCTCTTATTGTGAAGGGTGAAACAGCCCTGGATACAGTGAGTCATACCATTTCCTTAAAAAGTAAGCAGAGATCTTTATGGTTAGGCCTTTTTCCTGGAGGTATGTAAGAATTTTCTAGATTTTGTTGGTTTTGCTGCCTCGTTTTCTACGCACGTTTAAAAGCTAGCAAGGACTGAAAAAAAATGTGTTGCAGATGCTTTTAATTGGACTGGAAAGAGTTCTTGGTTCATTCTGTGGGGCCACAGCTGAGTGACGTGCTTATTCCTGTCTTTTTCCAAGATGTAAACAGCCTCATTGCAAATCAATGCTTAAGGCATACACCTAGGAATCTTGCTTAACTGGCTGTTTGGATCATTTCTGTCTTTCAACCAATATTGTCTGGATCTCACCCAAATTCAATTGCAGCCAGATGCTCTTCTCCAGGAGCCACTTTCCTCTAGGCAGTGCAACATCTTTGTGATGGCTCTGGTTACATCTGTGGAAAATGAGATATACACTTGGGTGTCATCTGCAAAGCCTGTAGCAGCTTAGCCCCTCTCTGAAGAGTTTTCTGGAAGTATTGGAAAAGGATGTAGGGAAAGGATTTACAGCCCTATGGTCAGACTGCAGGTGCAGGATATTGGAAAAAAAAAATGATGTTACCAGTTGTTTTGGGGTCCTATTGAAACCAGGTCTTGTGTTTGCAAGGTATACAAATTGTGATATATTCACTTAGCATTTAAAGGAAGAAGAAAGATAAGTAAGTCCTCCACCTTCTCTGAAATTAAAAAGTCCTTGCAAATTAATACAGCCACGCAAAACTGGATTATTAATACTAGTAAATGGAAACATGGTGCACAATATAAAACTCTGCATAAAGCAGATAGAATAAAGACTATCATTGCTTACTGCAATACGTTTTGGTCACTGTATATTTCACATTTAATTTTACGGTGCAGGAGATATTACTGAAGGAACAGCTTTACTTGATAATTTTCTTGTTTGGTAGAGCTGATATATTAAAAGGTTAATGTCCTAAATTTACATTTTTCTGGACTGATTATTTCTTATTCCAGTCTCTCCTTCCTCATTCTTAACCTTCTTAAATAGAAATGATATAAAATAGGACTTCTTTTTGACAGTTTTAGCCAGAAAACCTTACTTTCCCTGCTGATTTTCATGCTCTACAAGCTTTGCCATCATAAACCACTTTGCATGTATTAAGGAGTATTATATTAGATGAGGCAATTTAAGTGTATCCCATTTCACTTGGTGAAACTAAGGAGCTTTGCATTATAACTAAGTTGAGCTCATGAGAATATGTTTAAAGTATGTGTTACCTGAAACTGAAGTTAGCTAGTCATTCAATACTGCAACCTGTGGGTTTGCAAAACGATGGCAGAAGTCCTGCTGTGAGGGAGATAGGAAAATTATTATAATCTGCATTTCTAAATTGAATGAGTATTTTGCTCAGCAGAGGCCTCTTGACTGCAAATAGTCTGAAATTACATCCTGCTGTTTAAAGTGCCTTTTTTTCCAAGTGAGTAAAAATGCCCACATTTTCATAAATCAAATATTTTTTAAATCTTACATGAATTAAATTATCAATAAAGTCATACATCCTTAGTGCCTCTTGTAAAAGTTTTTTGGTATTCATATTTTTCATCGAAGGGACAAAGTGCCTAGAATTCATGGGTTTATACTTTTAATTATTTAATTATTATATTGTTACAACTTATTGTCATATCTCTCTCATGAATTTATTACTGAAAAAAATTACATGTTTAAAAGTTTCTTATTTTGTAGAGGAGAAAATTGTAATACAGATATTTCATCAGAATCAGCATAGATGTGGTGCTCAACATACTAGTAAGGTAAACTCTTACGTGAAGTTTCCAGAAATGACTACACAAACATGAGCAAGAGACTATGAACAAGCAAGAAGACACAGGGAACAAACTTTTGCCACAAGAGTAGCATGGTAAACATAACTTCTTTCATGTAAATTCTTTATCTCATTAAAGCTAGAAATTACACCAAAAAAAAAAAAAGAAATAAAAAGGTCTGGAGATTAGGATTAGATATCATAGTATGTTCTAATGTGTAAGAGAAACAAATACTGTTAATTAATTTTTGTTTTACTGTGTAAAACCAATAAATACTATAAATACATTGCATTGCATCCTGTCTAAGAGTCCAAAATGGAAGAGGAGGTGTCTCAACTTACCCTTCTCAAATTCTCTATCCTTTAAGTAGTGATCAGTGAAAAGATTGACAACAAAAGAATATGTTGAAACAACTTGCATGGATGTCTGTGCTCCACAACCAGAGTCAGTGGAAGCCTCAGTTTTGCAACACTCGGCTGTGGAAATGTTTCTAAGTTAAATAGACCAGGACTAATTCTCTTGGCCATAGCGTGGGTGACCCTGTCTCTCCATCCCAAAACAAGGTGGTTGTATTCTTAGTGGCTTCCTGGAAGCCGTCCCTTCCCCATGCTGCTCCCTGAAATCTACTGTGCATTGAGTGGGACTGTGAGCCAAAACCATGCTAGGAAACATGTGAATGGATAGGATGGATGAGCAGGAGACAGGGATCAAACTCATGCTTAAGCCTTGTTTTGCTCCTATAGGTAGATGTATGCAGCTCTGATGTATGCATGTTTTCTTATAAGAAGTAATGGTTGAGAGGAAGATGTAGTTACTCTTGTGTGAAAGGTGGTTCTCAGGAGAACCAACAAGTCAGGCAAAGGTGACGACAAGGGCACGAACGTATCTTAAACACAACCTGTTTTTCTGGATCTTAAGGGACCTTATGTTTAGTTTCAGTCTTGCTGCTTTAGATTAGGATTCACAGCTCTGACCTACTTCTGAAATGGTGGACAGATCACTTCTGTTTTTCATCCTCACAAAATATATTTGATAGAAGACATTTTTCTTTCTGCATTATAAGTAAACCTCCTAGGACACGGAAGGGTAGAATTCAGTCTTTCCCATGTTAGGGGACTCTCCTCCCAACCTCTTGCAAGAAGTTATACCCTCCAGGATGTAGTCTGTATGCCATAGGTTTAGCATAAAATCTGCAGGATCAGTTTTAAATCTCAGGTTATGCCAAATGTTCCCAGTTCATAAGCCATCATATTACTATTTTTTTCTTTCAAATCCACAGTGTTTCTTTTGATCTAATAAGCTAGGTACTCAATTCAGTATAGCCATCATTTATTCACTTATATTACGGAAATTTCTTACTTTTGTTACCTAAGCTTCTGCAGGCCTGGTGGATAAACCTCACTGCATGCATTTGATAAAAGTCAGTCAGAAACAAAATTAATCATGGAAAATTTGGACAGGTGAAACTCCACTGGTTTTGCAGCCAGTCAGATAATTTAGCTTATTCTTTTTGATTTGCGCTGTTTAAATGAACATATCCACTACCTGTCAAAGACAGTTTTTTCTCCAATCTATAAATAAAGTTCGTAACACTTTTAGCACAAACTAAAAAATCCACAAAACTGAAGAGTAAAGCAATTTTTTTTTTTGCATAATTTTCCATCCAAATTTTTATACTGGTATTAATGAATGTGCGCTTTAGTAACAATACTTTAAGTAAAATGAAAGATATATAGGATCCTTAACCTCATGAAGTTCTACTTGGACTTCCAAGTACAAGTTGTGTCTAGGTAGGGGCAATCCTGGATATAAGTACAGACTGGGAGACGAACTCATTGAGAGCAGCCCTGTGGAGAAAGACTTGGGGGTTCTTATGGATGAAAAGCTGGAATGAGACAGTGGTGTGCACTTGCAGTCTAGAAGGCCAACCATATCCTAGGCTGCATCAAAAGAGGTAATATTATAAAAAAGTCTACACATTAAAGCTACAACATATGCCCAATATCAATTTTACTTTCTTGGAAAATATTTAGGCATCACAGTGAGGGCACCTCACAGAACTAACAGCTCTCCTCCATACAAAAAAACCACACAATCTTGCAACTCCTCTAAGCTTCCGCTTTTGAATGAAGTCTGTATTTTTATATTCATATTCCTACTGAACTCTATTACAAAAATTCTCAGTAACTTCAGTAGAACTGGGGTAGATCAAAATTGTATTTTTTTTTCTCCTCTTCTCCTATCTGGAGTAGACATTTGGTGCCAATGGGGAAACAATGTCTTTTGATAAGGGATGATATTTTTGTCTTCTAATTATTTTATGCAGGGACTAGGCATTTAGAATGCAAACATAAATACTAGCTAGAGTAGTAGACAGAAGGAGATTGATTAGAAAGCTATTATTCAGATGATATCACTAGAATCCTTCCACAAAAATGAGAAAGCAGAACCTAATTCCTGTAGTTCTAATTACATCAAGTTTGAGCTCCATTTATTTTAGCCAATAAGTTTCCTGAAATTATTTTAATAGGTTGTGGGGATGTTTAAAAAGAAAAAGTAGTATTTGTAAAACTAATTATTTTTTTTAAAATGGCCATATAAATTAAGAAACTTTGCCAGAGTAAAACTGAAAAGAACTTTTTCTCCCTCTTTCCCCAAACCAAGATGGAGCATTAATCCTGAAGAATATCCTGCAAAAGACGAAAAACAGATGGCAATCATAGAATAAAATCAAGGTTACATGATTGTTCACTTTCTCTGCTTCTCATAGCATTATCCACATCATTATAAACATAATTTTTTTTATAATGTTATGATTAGTGCTGAAAATCCTGATGTACCCTTATGATCTTGCTACTTTCCTTGTCAGTTATGTGTCTGAGACATGACTTGATGTGCACATATGCCCACACACATTCCACCACCTTTCTGAGCATGTACTGTTTTCAGAATTATTTCTTCTACATTTTCGATCATGCCATAGAAAAATTATGCCAGTGAATTATCCTGATCAAGGCTGATTTCCTGAGGTGGCAAAATAGTGTCAGAATAATATCTATAGATTATATAAGATTTTAAGAGAGATCAAAAGATAGAAAAAGAATTTTATTAAAATCTCACAGCTTCCAGAAAGTAAATAGCTGCCATTAGGAAGAAATTAATTTTTTTCTAACATGCTATGCATGTTTTTACCATTCCCCTCAAGTCCACATGCCATCTAGAACAACTAAACACACAGCTGAGCAAACACCTACCCCGTCATCCCCAAACAAGAACCATCTTGTGAATAAAGGTAAGCAGAATACTCTTGTCCCCCTTTTACCTGTTGTAAGCCAGGTGAGAGTGATTGAAATCCACTAAATCCAAGTTTAGAAGAACTACCACAAAAATGGTTAATGGTAATCAAGCTCAGAACATGGGTAGATCTTTCTCTTGTTGGCCAGAGAGTCATTCAGAGGGCTTTAAGTTGTACCAGCTCACTAAGCATGTTTATCATGTGGCAGTTAAAAGCATGATCTCAGCTCTATATGTGATGTCAATTCACCATTTTATTCACTTATGTCTCTGTCTAAGCAAAAAATTGAAACATATTCTGCAGTGCTAAAGGTTAAATTAAACTTCAGACTTTTAAGGAAGACACTAACCTTTGTGTCCTTATGCACGTCCAGAAAGTCCAGCACATCTACGTTTGATGAAGAACATTCCAGAAGAATTTAACTCATCTGTTCTGATGTTCAGTCTCAGGAAGTCTTTAGTGTTTACTGAAAAGACCAGTCGGGGAATAAAGCATGTCCAGGTATGCAGATGGAAAAATCAGGCATCTCTGCTGAAATGGTGTACAACTTGCTGAGCCTGTACAAAAAGAGAAGACACTTGCTACGTATTTTAAAAGGAACTCAACAAGCTAAACTAAACAACTGAAAAAACAAGCACTCCGTTTCCCTGTTTAAGAATAAAAATAATTTTTTTTCAGTAGGGGCCCAGAGGTAGTACTTGTCAGCTCATGTTTTTTGAAGTACTGTCTCAGTATCTTGTAAACATTGGCAGCCTGGAATCTAGAGCACAGGTTAGGGAGAAAGGGGAAGAGAAAGGAAAATTACAGCAAATGTTTCACAATACGAAGCCCCAGACAAAAGCCATTCCTGATGACAGAAAATTGCTAAATACACTTATTTTAAGTGGGTTAGAAACAAAAGAATGTTAGATCTTTACTGGTAAGAGGTAATATATTGCACATGATACTGCTACTCTGCTACATTTTACCTTGATACTGGACAGAAATGTATTTTACAGTCATTTTGTAAATCACTGGAGAAACTACTTTTATATTGAGAATAATGCCAGATCCATCTGGAGAAAATGTTAAAAATATTTAGTGAGATTTTCTAACTGATCTTGCTTTTTCTTTTTTTTCTGTTTTTTTTTTTTTTTGGTTGGTTGGTTGGTTGATTTGGGTTTTTTGTTTTGTTTATTTTGCTTGGTGGTTTTTTTGTTTGTTTGTTTTTTCCCAGTTATCTATGCCTCCATATTGAAGAAATGGAACACAGATACAAACGTGAATATGGTATTTAACTGGAAATTCCATACTATTCCATACAATTTCTAGCTTCAAGTATGAACATATCTACTTTCTTTCAAAGTAAATCAAGCATCAAGGAATTTGCAATACAGATAAGCCCTCAAAACCATCAATGCCAATGTGACTTGCCAAAAGACATTATCTCCACAATTATTCTCTTAGCTGGCAAAAAATACTTTTGAGTAGAGGGTCAGAATTAAACCAAAAGGTTTCTACAAAAATATTACAAAGAATGACCAGTTTGAGCACCTTAGATTATGGCTGGAGTCTAAAAAGTGCAGTTGCCTTTGCACATGTTAAATTAAATTTTGCACCAATAAAGAAACGTAGAAATGTACAAGAATCTTGTAAAAGTCTAGGAAAATAGCAGTCACCCTTTCTTTGCAATGAAGTGTTTATTTCACCACATAATTTCCCTCTACATTACATAAACCACTTATTTGGCTCAACAGCAGTTTACTTCTGTCTGCTGTTGCCTGTATGATACATGATTTAAAATGCTGCGTATTGTGTTTTTCTATCACAAACACTTATTCGTTAATAATTTATCAGATAAATGGTTTCTGATTGAGCAATTTAAAAAATATAGGCAAATCAATGGCAAAAGACACCAAGCAGCATATTATAATGATACAATAATTCGAGCTCATACATTACACTGAATTGATAGTGTCCCAAAAGCCCTCTTTTGATAGCTCAGTTTCATAGAGTAAATGTTCAGCTGAAATAACTAATAAAACATGGGAATTACTGCTCTAAGAAATCATGCCAGTATGATGAACAGTATCTTTGAGAACTAATAGGTTGGCTATAGAAAGTAAAGAAATAAACCAACCCTACAAAACATCTCTGTAAGCCTACAAGCTCTCCCTGGAGGAAGATTAATAGTCACATGAAGAAGACAATGAACTCATCTATCAGGCGTGAATGGCACTTTGAAAATCATAAGGGTCTGATTCCTTTGATGTCAGTGATACTAAGAGATATAGATTGTAGCATTAGATCCAAACAGTGTTTGTTATCACTTGTATGTGTGACACAGACTATGAGGGAAGCAAATGTGATAAATCCCTTAAGAGAGAGCTCTCAAGGGACTCTTGATATGTCACAAATAAGCTCTGCTCTGAGTTACAGGATTTTCAGCTGAGTTGTTCACAAGGAAAATAAAATGTATTCTAAGGGCTTTGCTATGGACATGATCACCAACTTTGAGGTTTTAGAGAAAAGAAGGGAGATTTGAAAACACTTTTGGAGAAAAGCTGCATATATACATTTCCCCTCTTTCCAACAGGTGGATTACATGAATTAAATAACTTAAAATTTTTCAGGGCAATACTCAATCTCCCTAAGAATAATGTTGTTAAAAGTTGTATAATTTTACACATTCTGGCAGAATGAACCAGTTTATTCTGGCTTGAGGAGGCTCAGGTTTGAGGAGATCAGGCTTGAGGAGACTAGTCAATAATGTGTTGACAATAAGTAGACTTACTTACAAAATGGATTCTGTTCAGGTTAAATGAACACATATATTCTGCCAACAATAGATTGTTTTCAAACTTAGATAGAATTTCTCTTCTGTTATTTGATGAAGTTCTCATATTGATCATAAACAATAAGTTTCAGGAATGACAGATCTACCAATAAAAGCTGCCATTCAACATGGAATATATGCTAATATCAATACATATAATTATATATAATGATCACAAATGTAATTGATTTATTTATTGTAAACAGTTTAAATGAATACATATGAAGTAAAAAATCAAATTAAATGGAGTAACATAATTTTTTTTCTTATTTGATTTCTAATTTAATTATTTCTATTTGTGGTAATAAGAACACTAGGAATTTTTGTTTAATGACTGTCCATTTTTAATGTGCATTTATCCACTCTAACTAAGACTAGAGTCTTTGTCTAATGTATCCTTTCAGACTTCATGTCCAGGATCCAAAGAGTTCTCTATGCCCCACAAGAGGACAAAAGGACCACTTTTCTTTCTTAAAGTAAGAATCCTTTCAACAGAGTGCTTTTTCTGTAAGAGTGCCAGTATTAGCATTAACACTATTTAGTAAGTTGTGTAACTCTTTTTGCACAAAAACCCCCTCCTAGATGCTTTTGTTCTAATAAGCTAAATAGGCACAGACATAGTTAGAGAGATATAATAGAGAAACACAAAATTTTTAGGGATCTAAGCAGTTCCTGTGTGTAAAGCCTTAGCTACTGTTTCAGTCCATGAATTACCTGGTCTTCTCAGTGTTCCCACTTGCCTCATGTTATCACATAATGGTAGAATTGTTACGGTTCTAATGTTTTCTTCACCTTTTCAGTGAAGAAATGTTTCCTGATACTCAATCTAAACCTCCCGGGTGGAACTTGAGGCCACTTTGCTCCTAGGTTCCCTTTTTAAATGATCTGGTTCATTCCTCTCATGTCCTAGGTATCACTCTGGCCATAGGTCCCACAGACCTGCCTACTCCTCATAGGCAGTAGAGACTAAACTTTGCCAGGCTTGACACCTTCTTCTCTATACAGTTGTTTGAACATACCCTAGACAGCTGTGGTCCTTATATAGTCCCACATTCACTTAGTAAACAGACAGGAGGAGAGGATTAAGCAATAAGAGCATAACCCATTTATGTAGCTGTATCATCACTCTTCATTGAGAGCAAACTCCTTACTCAGCCACTTGATGACTTAAAAGCATTTCAAAGTTCACAGAATTACAAAGCAAAGGGTATTGTATCTCATTAGAAAATATTCAAGACGAGTAACCTGCTCTGCATAAAGGTTTGAGCTGGTTCCCACTCCTGTCAAAGGCAAGGCAACTAAATACTGCATAGCTATCTGGCTGTTCCAGTGCCCAGTATTGTGGACTTGAGCAATTAAAAATCATAAGACAAAGTACACCAAAAAGTAAGTCTTGAAGGTTATGTTTGTGTCTTTTAAATAATGAACCTGAGTCGGTTTACCGGTTTCCTTCTCTGAATCTTTAAATGTGGGGGTGTTTGTATGGTTCAAGAAAAAAAAATATTATAAAAACGGGTGAAAAGACAAGAGTGTCCTCATATAGTAAAGGCAGAATTTAAAAAGAAATTTTCTTCTTTTTTTTAATTTTTAATTTATCTTTTTTTAGCTCAGAAAATAGCAAACAACTGAAGACTTGGATATTTTAAGAATATATCTGCTCTTTATTCACAGATGAAAGTTACTCTTCCTCAAATAATACACAAAGTCTGATCATGTGCACACACTTTGTCCTTTTCAATGAAAAATAAAATGAGTTCGATTAAACCATGACAGCTGAATCATACTTCTACAGAATGAGACAGAAGGTATTAACTCTTAAAGTGTCAAGGCTACTCTGGAAGGTTCAAGTCACAGTCAGAATTGGTCCCTACAAAATAATGAATTTGCTGTAATGCCAAGAAAAGAGATACAGAAAGCAATTATGTGACTGGTGACAAAGGAAAAAAAAAAGTAAAACAAGTCTCACTCACACAGATTTTCATTTGCAGGCTTTCCCTGGCTTCTCTCTGCAAATACCTGCAAAGCTGGCCCATCCTGTACACATTCACCTTTCTGGTATTTCTCTGAACTCCCTCTCACCCTAGTATGTCATTTCCCTGCCAGCTTCCCTGCCAGCCCCAAGATTTCTTGATTTGAATTAGGTCTACCCTCTTTCTGAATTATACCATGATCTTTAGCTCATGGGTCGATCCAAATTCTCTGCTCCATAAAAATAATTTTCAGAATAACCTAAAATTTCTCAGCCTATGGCATCTCTCCAAACCTGACAATCAGACTGCCCCAACTTCTAGAGAAGCCAGAGTTTCTAGTATTTGTATCTCTGGGGTAAATCTTTCTGACAGATTGCCTTGGGGTAGCAGCATTGGGAAGCCCTGCAGTACAGTCCTGAAGAGCTGACTGCACGTAGTCCAGAAACTGTTGATGAAATCTGGGAGGAATTTCTATAGATTGCTTCTTCCACCTGCCAGATATATATGAAATGCAATTACCCTCAGGGAAACAACCCCCCATTGTTGCAAATTTTGACATGTCACATATTACCTACTCAGATGGTATTCAAAATGTTTGAGAGATGTGTGAAATCTTAACATGTCATAATGGCCACCACATCATGTGTTCATCATCAGCTTTTCAGTTCCAAGTTAAACTTTGGCTGCACAACAGAATGAACTTCAAACAGTTCAATGATTTGCCACCAAAAGTTGAATACTAGCGACCTGCATCTCAAAATTTTAAGATATATTTTTCCTTTTGAACTATTTCAGTGTAATAAAACATGGCTTAGACTATTTGCATCAAGGTGTAATAGAGATTGGTAAACACACTGTGCTAGTGTGTCCACATTTCAAAATAAGCACAAACCTCCTCTTTTTCCTCTTTAGCTGCCAGGTAAAAAGTGAGATCAGCATTTCACATTGAGTAATTTTTTACTGTGGTGTAAACCCAGTGCAGTGTGTCTACTCTGAGAAATTTATAACAAAACAAAAAAATGATCAAACTAAAATTACATTAAAAAAGGTATGAAATGTGCACTAAATCTCTTGAGGCAGTAGTCTTAAATAACAAGGTTCTGCTGCAATAAATATTTAATAAGAAAAGCAAGAATAAAATAAGCATGAACAAGTATTTTCAAAGTACCCTTCAACAGGGGTATGTACAATAAATAAAATATCATTTATATCTGAGTACTGTTCAAAGTACCACAAAAGAGTATATATATACCTTTAATCCACCATATTTCCTATATACGCCATATAAGTATATCCAATATACGCTTTATGTCTGTTCTTTTGCACTAATTGTGTAACAACTATTCAGTACAAATTGCTACCTGGGAAAAGAATAGCTGCTTTACTGATGTAAATTCAGCACATTAGCACAACTGTACAGCCAGTTACAGCAGCTGAAACTCATGTTGCATGATCTACAGAAATGGGTCAGCTTTATGAGGAAATCCCTAGTTCTTGTAGGAAATAAATAATGAACTTCCTCTTGGGAGGAGACCCTTTTGAAGACACAAGGCCAACGTGAATTTTCTTAGCAGGAAATGTGTTTTCTATGAGTCAGAGAGAGGAACAGCCAGTGGTCCAGCATCCCCGCCTCGGTGCAGAGAGATGCCTTTTATCACACATGAGACACAGTGCAAAAGCGTACAGGGAGTGGATGGAGCTATGACAGCATTCATGTCACAGCCCTGGTAGTGGGGATACACCATGCTCACTGGGAAGGGAACACATAGTGACCCTTGGCAGCTTTGTGTGACAGTGAGAAGACTAGGAGGGCCAGTGGGACTCACACATGCTCATCAGCACATTACAGACTGACAACCCAGTCCAAAGATTTCATGAATGCCATTAAGGTACCTATATCTAAAAAGAAGAAATTTATTAAGAAGATATTTCTCATATATACATATATATATATATATATATAATTTATTTATGTTCAAATATATTTAAATACATGTATTCACAACACTAACTATTTTTGGACAGAAAGGAAGAGTAAAAAGTCAGTGTATATTATGACAACTGCTATGGATTTTTTCCCTTCAAAATCTCAGTACATATTAATATCAGCTGCTTTATCTCTTCACGGCTACTTATTAAATTTAATCATGTAGTGCCTGATACAATCTGTAAGTGAACAGCTGAAAAACCACCATAAGGGATTCTTCACTTCCATGTCACAGGTATTTTGTCTTTCCTAATCCATGAGCCACAGTTCACAGGCAAGCTCTTCTTTATTTTGGTGTTAGGCACTGTGGGGGTAACTGTACATTTGGTCCTGTCTCCTGCCCTCTTAACTGCAGCTTCCAAATATTTCAGTTATCTGGATTTTTAAAAAGAGGCAAGAAAAACTACCAGAAGACCCATTACTGCAGCATATGAGATAAAAGGAGAAGATGAGACAACTGGGCTTGGCCAGCCTTGAGAAAGGAAGGCTAATGAGAGACCTTGCTGTGGTCTACAGTCACCTAAGAGGAAGATATGGAGAAGATAAAACCAGACTCTCCTCAGAGGTGCACAGTGGGACGGTGAGAAGAATTGGTCACAATATGTAACACAGAAAATTATGGCAGAATAAAAATAAAAAGAATTTGCTGTGAAGGTGGTCAGTTGGAGTAGATTTTCTGGAGAGGTTGTGGAATTTCCATCCTTGGACGTAATCAAAACTCAACAGGACAAAGTTGAGCTACCTGCAGTGTGACTGGCCTGTTTCCAGTAAGAGCTTCAATGTGAGGCACTCTGAGTTCCCTTACTCCCAGGCAACTCTGCTGAGAAAAAGTCTTGGCTTCTCTGATAGATCAAGCACTGCTTGCAGACCTAGTGCCCACAAAATGCTAGGTATTGCTTGGAGGAAAGAGTTTCTTATCTTTCTGAGTGAAATCAGCAGTTCTCTGAATCCCAAACCAGATTGTATGCACAAGACCTAAAGAGTCTCAGCCCCATCAGTTTTCCAGATGCAGTCCCACACAAATGTAACTTCACAGACCTGAGCTGACTTAAAAAGATGCATAAATTGTAGAGAGCAGTAAATATAATCTGAATGCAAACATCAGGATGGCTTATCTTTTCAGTACTTTTGCTCAGTAAGTAAGTTCTTTTCTCATTTGGAAACAAGGTACAGGCCAATTGCAATATCAGTTTTATGTGTCTCCTTGATCACCTTCTTTCCCTAAACTGGTGAGCATATAAATAAGGTGAATTATTATTTTCCAGTTCTAATTTTTCTGCCTGGGTAGCTTATTTATTTAATCTGTGTTTTCAGTAGTTTTGCATTTTATCAATGTAAAAGGTTTTGGGATGTTTCCAGGCAGGTCGTGAAAAAAATGTAATTCTGCACTGAACCTCCTCAGATCTGATTCAACCACCCTCTCTCAAAGGTAGCATCCTTCGATCTCAGTACCTTGCCTTCAGACTCCTTCTGTCTCCTGGCTGCAGCAGCAGCTGCATACAACACCTGCAGTTGGTGGGAAAACAGGATTTTTCCACAGGCATGGAGAGGGACATCAGCCAGGTGCATGAGGCAGCACTGTGGGTATGGATACGTTGTGTATCTATCTGCAAAGGCTATAAAAACAGCCTATTGCTACCCAGTCAGTTGTTTAAACAGTCTAAATGGCCACTTTTTCAGAAATTGGTTCTGCACTTTGAGCAAAGACACTGTCAGCCAAGAAGAATACAAAAAATTGCCTGTGCTAAAAAAATTATCTTGCTGTTTCTTGATTTCCTTCATAAAGCCACACAGAAAGAATTGTTCTGCAGCCACATTTGACACAGAGCAGCAATATTTATTTCCAATTTGCTTTCATGTCAGTCCCCACCCTGTCCAAATGCTGCCAATAATTATCATATTAACTCATCATCATGGCAAGGCTTAGCGAACGAAGATTTGGGAAGGGCTCTACCCATGTTTTTTACAAGCGCGCTGATGGCTAAAAAGGCCAATACATGATAGACGTGACCGGTTGCAAAAGGCACAGCAGAAAGACTCCTTAGGTGGTATATTCTGAAAGATACGATTCCTACTGCATTGCCTTTTCTCCTCAAGAGTGATCCTGCGTGCTTTTTCAAAAGCATCTGCAGCGTTTTAGATGGTGTGTCTCCAGGCCTCCCGACTGGAGGCCAGAGTAGACCAGTTATGTTGATCAATATGGCCAAGGCTGAGATGTTGTTTCAGAGAGTCCTTGTATCTCCTCTTTGGGGCTCCTCTCATGCAGCAGCCAGTGGCAAGTGCATAAAGCAAGATCTTAGGGAGGCAGTGGTCCTTCATCCTTGAGACGTGTCCTGCCCAACGCAGTTATGTTCTCAGCAACATGGCCTCAATACTTGTGACTGCTGCTTGTTCTAGAACAGATGTATTGGTCACATAATCTGACCAGTGGATGTTTAGGATTGTACGAAGGCAGCGTTGATGGAAGTATTCTAGGAGTCGCAGGTGGTGGCAGTAGATGACCCATGATTTAGATCCATATAAAAGAGTAGACAGCACAATGGCTCTGTAAACACTGATCTTGGTACTTTTCTTCAAGTGCTTATTTTGCCACAGTCTCCTGTGGAGTTTTCTGAAAGCACTATATGCCTTTGTCTATCTCTCCATCAGTCTTACCATCTGAGGAGATGAGGCTACCTAGGTAATTAAACTGCTAGACTGATTTGAGTTCTGATTGGCCAATGGTGATATGGGGATGATGGAAGACTTCCTGAGGTGCAGGTTGATGGAGAACTTCTGTCTTCTTTAAGCTGACTTCCAGCCCAAAGAGCTCAGCAGCGTCTGCCCAGCAGGATGTTAAATGCTGCAGAGCTGCTTCTGTGTAGGCAACAAGGGCGGTGTCATCAGCATAAAGCAGCTCCCAGACAAGATGATTTAAGGTCTTCGTGTGGGCCTTCAGTCACCTTAGGTTGAAAAGGCTTTCATCAGTACGGTATCGAACGTAGATACCGTCCTGATCCTCGAGGTCTGCCATGGCCCTTTGGAGCATCATGCTGAAAAAGATTGTGAATAGGGTTGGTGCGAGAACGCAACCTTGTTACACATCACTGGTTATTAGAAAGGGTTCAGAAAGTGCATTGCCATATCTGACTTGGCTGTGCTGATCCTCATGGAGTGAGATGATCATTTTAAGGAACTTGGGGGGACATCCTAAACGTTCCAAAATCTGCCATAGACCTTTTCTGCTCACAGTATCGAAAGCTTTGGTGTGGTCAACAAAGGTTACATAGAGACCTTTGTTCTGTTCCCTACACTTTTGCAGTTGTCTAAGAACAAATACCATGTATTAACTGCAGATTTGAAAAAACTTTTTCCTTTGCAAAGCAGAGATATTCAGTCCAGTCTCAGATGACATGGGTGAAGTTTCACAGTGTTCTCCTGTCACATGTCAGATTAATTAACTCAGCCCTGATTAATTAAAACTAGAACTTTCTTTTATTCAACCATCTAAAATACCAAGTTCCAGTGATTTCCTGCAGAGATACACAGGCACAACAACTCCCACTGCAATCATTCATTATTCTTTACAGAGATACCATGCCATATTTCATATTCCCACTAGAATTTTACTGATGTGGCTATACTGACATTGGTAAAATTATTCTTGATTTACTTTGGCACAAAAGAGGTCAGCATCATGTCTATTGGGATAAGATTGTTCCTCCCCATGGTCATATTTACTTTACTTAGGACTACAAAAAAGAAAGTATTGCTCAATATACCATCCTTTCTCATGGAAAAAGAAAAAGAAAAAAGAAAATATAATTGCAGTCTGTTCTAAGGTGAACTGCTGCTTTTTGTGGTTACCAGGAAGAATGAGAGCAGTATCAATCCAGCTTAATATCTCTGATGTATACACAATGTTCCTTATTCAATAATGCTTCAGATATAGATAGTTCTGAGAAAAAACAAATCTTTCCTCAAAAATAGGGAGGTAGCTTTCATTAAAAATTGAGAAGACAACTGAAATGAAAACAGTTTAAGCTGTTCCCACTTCTCATGTTATTTCGTGTTGTAAACATCCACATGTGTTTACCAGCTTTGGTGAAAAACAGCAGATCCTCTAGAAACACCACCAAGAATTGCTGTCTTTGGTGTGTGGTGTTTCATCAGCTGAAACTGATAAGAAGACTGGGGAAAACAACTGAAAAAGAAGTATGTGATAGATGAAGATTGTCAAGGATAGGCAACCGAGTGACAGAAGCTGATTCACTGAGAAAGGAAGATGAATGCTTTAAAAGACTTTCTTTTCACTTTATTGAATATCTTCTCTATTTCTGTTTAACATTTCAAGATCTGTACTATCTGAAAAATTAATTGGTTTTTAAGAAGCCAATTAACATTAGTGAATAACCACATTACTTCTCGTGTATGTTAGTTTGGAAATCAAGTGTACATCCTTAGGGTGCTCAGGTATGAGTGCTAAGAACAACACAAGACCTTGAAATGAGTAGAAACTCTTAACATATCGAAATAATGCCATTTGTGATAATGTTTCAGCAGGCTGTGTGGAAGAATGGCAGTTTCTATGGATGCACAGAAAGTTTGTTTAGCAATATAACTTGGCCAATAGATCTGCTCTTTCAGCACTAGTTTGCAGCCATATAATATCTCCTAATTAATCCATGAAACTACACGTTACGTGATGCAGCCAAGAAGCCTTAAAGGCAATCCTCCCAGGTCTTTCTCATCAAAGACTTCCACTGATATTAATATGAATACTATGCATAGAGAGCTTGCAGATGGGGTACAAAAAGTTAAGCAGAGGCTTTGCTGGCCCCTCATCCTGATATAACAATCTCAACCTGAAGAACATTTATTTATCTACAGGTGTGTACTACTCAATCCATGAGCTTTAAAGACATGCAGAATATAAATTTTCTTAGGAGTTCTTACAGTGCTGTAGTACAAAAAACATCTGAAGCTGAAAAGAGGATTTCCCGCCTCCTCTGATAAAGGGGTATTATTTTCTCTTCTTTTATGGTGATCAAGTATTTCCCATGCAATCAGAGCGTGCTTTTTAGGTTTTACTCTTCCTGTAGCTTGAGGTCTATTTTAATTCCAACTTCAGTTAAAACTGAGGCTCTTATATGCTCATTTGTCTCTGGACTTTACAACCCCCCCACAAAATATTATTGTGTTTACAAGAAAATCAAGAGCACTGGCAATGCTGAAAAAACACAAACAAAATACTAATCAGAAAAACACCATCTTTTCAAAGCAAATGCTTATGGAGAGGGAGCTCTCTTCTTGTCTTACAATTCCCCCTTAAATTAATTTTGAATTACAGTTATGGTTTACTGGCAGATTGGGTTGATCTGGCACAGTGTGTGACCCAAGTCACCATTCTCCAGATCCTGAGGCCCTCTGTGTATGAAGCAGGAGAGATTGAAATGGATGTCAGAGGCAGTTGGATGCCAGAAAATGGAAATAGTTGCGTGGGTCTACCAAAATGCTAATGTTAGCTCTGGTTCTTATGCTTCCTTACACTTATCCTAAAGCAACACTACTGATGTTCATAAATCTTCCACTTCTACCTCTGGTTTTCTTAAAGCATCAAGACCAAGGCAATGAAAAAGGTACCAGGCAGAATTGAATTAAACACATCGACATATTTTCGGCTATATCCTCTATGGCCTGCCCTAAACAGATACGATTTCAGTACAGGGACTGAGGTATGTCTGAGAAAGAGGTTTAATCTACCAAGTTTATTCCATTTAGAAAGACTACTTTCAAGAGTATATAGAAAGAATCATTCTTAAATCAATATATTGAAGAAGACCTGTGCTCAGGAAATGCTTACTCCTTTTTTTCATACTCTTCTCAAAAGACCTGTAGGACAGATGGTTCAAAGGACCTAAGCTTCACTTCTCCAGAATAGAAGGCTGTGCCCTCGAGCTTACTGCTATCACAGCATGCATATAACCTCCACTCCCATTTTTCTGAAGCTCAGTTTGCCCACCTGTGGTGACTCATATGGACAATAATGATTTGACATCAAAGAAGCTTAAAATTAGACATAGTAAAAAAAAAAAAAAAAGAGAAATTTATTCTGTATTTTTGGAGAACAAATTTTTAAACTTTTCAAACTGGCTTTGCTAAAAGGTAAAAGAGTAATCTTATTTGCGAATATGTTTATGCAAATGAATTCTACCTCTCAAATGAAAACTTGCATGGACAAACTTTCAGGTTCAAGAACCCAGGTGTAGCAGGTGAGGTCA
Organism: Corapipo altera; assembly: GCF_003945725.1. Lineage (NCBI taxonomy): Eukaryota > Metazoa > Chordata > Aves > Passeriformes > Pipridae > Corapipo > Corapipo altera. The sequence goes on from NW_020884874.1 coordinate 11,274,279, forward strand.
TTTAACTTCTACAGACATATTTCTGATGAAATAGATTGATTTTAAAATGGGCAATAGGGACTGAGATGCAGCAGTTTACACTACATTCAAAATAATTCCTGCTCAGCATTGGTAATTAGGAAATCCCAGAAGAAAAAGAAATATGATACCTTATAACACTATGAAAAATATGAAAACTAGCAAATTCCAAACACTCCAAAAGTAAAGTCTTAAGAACTCCCAGTGCAACAAGTCTTTCTATATGAAAGCTTTACAGCTCTTGTTCAAAGAGTCAACAAATGCAAACATCATCACTGCATATAGACTTTGAGCTGTTGTGATTTTCCATAGCTCCATGGAGTTCGCTGATGATATATTGATTTCCACTAATGAGGGTCTGACCTAAAAAATGCCGCATTCATTTACCAAAGAAATGCTTTATTCCCCCCTATTTCAAACTTTATTTAGCTTTTCCCTAGGGGAGCAGAAGTGCTGAATTAGCATGTAAGTACATTCAGCATCTACTCCCTGAGCCAAGCAGGCTATAAGTGCAAGGAGGGCATAAGAAATTTCTCATTTTGTCTCAATTTAGTATAGATTGAGATAATCACTGTCATAGAGATGAAGAAAGGGCAACAAAGAAAGTGTTCTGGAAAAGTTTTCTGTTGCCTAGAAAACCCATGGTGGTAATTGAGAAACTCCAAATAGAAATAAAGTTATTAGCATTTAGGAAGAAAGAATAGTAGAAAAGAGTTTACTTGGCTTATCCCACAAAAAATTTTCCAGAAGAAAATTTCAGAGAAACAAGATAGATTGAAATAATAAAAATAATTTAAAACATATCCTGCTGTTTTAGCAATACTTTTTTAGTCCTATCAAAGTACTTTTTTTCCCCTGATATACTGTAAGAACGGAAGTATAACTTTTCTTAAGAAGAATGACGAGTGACCCAGTTTTAGAGTTAGCATTCATACTGTTATCCTCTGGGGTTTATGTTTAAAAGATTATCTTGACATTAGGAAAGAAGCTTTTCTGTATTTTTCCCAGTTAAATTTTGGACTCTATGCTTACAGGGAACACTAAGCTGATAAGAGAGAAGAAAAAAGGTTTCAAACAAGCCTGCCATTAAAAAAAGAACCACCAAGCCTTTATAAAGATACAAATTTCTGAAATTTTCTTTTGGGTTCCATTTCCGAAGAAAAAAAGCACTCTGGGTGACTTATTTGATACTGGTCCTCATCTAGAACTCAAAAGTTATGCACAGTGAGGCTCCTTAGGTTGCAGCAATTTTAAGTAGGACACTTATTCTCCCCACTGAAGAGAGCAAAGCCCCAGGCACCTGGTGTACTTTCCTGCCACTTGTCAGAAGTATTCACTTTGTTTGGTTTAGAAGCTGGGAATCTACCACAGCTGAGAGTCACAGCCATGACTACTTAAAGAAAACATTTTATTCTTGCACCTTGAAAGAACTGGAATTCACACCACAGTCAGATCTCTGTTTCTTTCATTAAAAAAATTCCTTAACCAGTGTCACAGGTACAAAACTTATTATCCAAGATAGTAACTTATAAGTGTAATTTATGCAAGAAAAATAATTTGCCTGTTCAGGTAACAGTTAAAAACATATACCCATTTTGCTCACATGCTTTTCTTTCTTGATCAATAATACAAAGATTCTTGTTTGAATTTAGCTGGACATGAGATTTGAATGAGATGTTGGTTGCCGGCCAGACAAACAAATTCAGCCTTGTATCAGTGTTTCAAACATCCTAATTGTTTTAAAATTGAATACCTTTTATACAATGATGACATATTCCAAATCTATTTTTCTTTTATTCCTCTTAGATGCCTAAATCGTTAACTGTGTTCATCATGTAGATTCTGGAGAGCTTACTGTAGTGGTTACAACCTACAGAGGTTGACCAGAAATATACCACAAGCAGCCTGATTTAAGATCAGAAAGAAACTTGTGCCCTTCACTTTTATATGAGAGTAACTCAAAAATGTAATGTTATTATAATATCTTTATAGTTTCGAAATGTAAAAAAACAACCATATAATCATCACTTTCTATTTTACATAATTATAGTAATTTTGTAACATATCCAGAATGTAAACACAAAAGAAATGTAATAGCAGTTTTTCTGCAAAAGCTAGTAAAACCACTGTTATAAAATTAAAAACTTTAAACCCACAAAACCACTGTCATTCCTTAGGCTAGTGGTGCGTGGAACAGTAGAAAATAATTCTAAAGCATTGTTTTTTCAAAAAATGTATTGATTAAACAGTTCACTGAAGTTAGAAATTTCAAATAGTGGAACATCTCAAGTGATATAAGAAGGGTTTTGCATATTGTCAGTGGAACAAAGGAGCACAGAGCATTTGCACAAAGCGATTTTGATATCAATAGGCTGAATTGTCACAGCTATGAATCATCATAAAAATCTGCTGTAACAAGTAATACAAGACTTTATAAGACATTCTTTAGTGAATCATACATTTTAAAACCCCAACAACTAAACCCCAAATCATTTCAATTTCTTAACTGTTTTTTTCCCCATCAGAATAATTTTACACAACACAGAAAACTAATTTTTACATTTTTGTGCCCTATTGTACAAACTAAAAACACCCCATCATTTCTTTCAATACTCTTGCTGGACTGATTTGATTGAAATATTAACATCCACTGAATTGTTCCTTTTTTTTTTTTGTGATAGTTTCATAGTATCACTTGCATTTTATCTACCTTTCATATCTCAAGAAGGTAGATAAATACTAGGGAAACAATGTTCTAGTTATTTCAACTTTTCTCATCAGGATGAAAATGGACACTTCTGTGTGGAATAGGTAGGCTCCAGAAATAACCTTACCATGGTGACATGAAATGAAACTTGTATAGATAAATCAGACAAATTGTATGCTGTGTGTGCAGTCTTCTGCTTTTCCACCACTCAAGCTGCACCAAACACGAAACTGATTTATACATATTTTAAAAAGGAGATGATGCTCCAAAGAGGCTGGGTGGCATGAAACAGAACTGCATGGTGGCACGGCCATACAGTTGTTGGACCAGGGGAGCATGACTGATTCAGTAGATGCATCTATAATTGCATGCAGGACCCAAAGGATTTCTTCCTCATTGTCCCAGGGGAAACCTCAGTTCCAAGACCAGATGCTAGAAACACTCAGCTTTGCAAGTCTGGTTTGTCTAATATGACACTTGCATAAGGGACAGAACTGAATGATGAAACTAAGCAATGAAATTTTTTCCGTTATTAATTTTTCTTCTTCTAATAAACTGGGATCTATTTTCTCATGAAAAGTGTAGAAGTTTTGCAGAAGTCAATGCTATATAAAACAAAATGTATTTCTTATTCATAGATCTGCTGGGAGTTTTTGCATGATCTCATTTAGCTCTGCAAAGCAAGCATTTAAACAGCAAATACAGACTTAACGAGAGTAGTTGGTAGTTAGTTCTTTCCCCTGCTCTGGACCACTTTATCAAAAAATCATATAAAGGGATTCATAATGTGATGTCTTGTAAAGACAGAAGGTAACATTATAGGTTTCCAATGTAATCTGAAAACATATTAAGATGAATTCTTCAAAGAATTTCCATGGATCTTAGAATATGATAAGTGTAATAAACTCAAAATCTATAATGAAGAGTTAATCATCTAAAAGAAGGGAGCCCATTTCCTAAACAAGGTACCTCCCTGAACTGAACTGCCTTACCAAGCTTTAAGCTTAGAGCACTAAAGACTAATTAAAAAAAATCTCAGGGAAAGATGATTTTGACACATTTTTAAGATCCTTCATGCCTTGTTATGCAATACTTGGCAAGTGTTATTGCATATATAGAAAACAATAAATACAGTATAGAAAGGTAGCTCTGAAGGGCTAGAAGTACACTTTCTGGGTGTCCTGGTTTAGGTCAGGACAGGGTTAATTTTTTGCAGTACCCAGGAGGGGCATGGCTAAGGCCCAGATGTTATTCAATACAACCTCAGGTAATTGCCTGGGGTGGGGAAAAAGGGATTCACTGTCTCTTCCCAGGAAAAGGGGTTCCTTCTGGTGGAGAAAATGGGGTTGGGGGAAGCCATCTGGTATTTGTTTATTGTCGCGGGCTTTTCTGTGTAAATAATTCTTTTGTCTTACACTTTTTGTTATTAATATTGCTGCTCTTCTTTTTCTCATTACTGGGTCCAGAAAACTGTTTTTATCTAAACGTGTAATCTCTGCGTTTTGTGCCTCCAGCTGGAGGGAGACGGGGGAACAAGCAGCAGTGTGGTTTTACTGGGAGCAGTAATTTGGAGAATACCATTTCTAAACCACGACAGCTAGCAATTTTACTCTTTTATACTACGAATATTTGTTCAGTAAAAATCTGTTATTAAAAAGTCATAGACTCATAGAATGGTGTGGGTTGGAAGGGCCCTTTAAAACTATGTCGTTCCAAGCCCCCTGCCATGGGCAGGGACAAATCCTACTTGACCAGGTTGCTTAATGCCCCATCCAACCTGGTATTGAACACCACCAGGAATGGAGCATCCACAAGTTCTCTGAGCAACCTGTTCCAGTGCCTCACCACCCTCACAGTAAAGAATTTCTTCCATATACCTAACCTAAATTTTCCCTCTTTCAGTTTGAATCCATTACTCCTTGTCTTATCACTACAATTCCTGATGAAGAGTCAAAAAATATTAATGAATCTCATGCTAGTAAGTCCTGTGCTCTTATGGAGTAAGGAACTTGCCATTTTCCTATATCTATAACTCAAGGTATTAGAATCTCCAGGAACCTGGAGCTGCTTTTGGTTACACTGCAACACATATTCCCCTCTAAAGCCAACATGACTTGAGAAAGAAAATTATCCCAGGTAAGGGAGAACATCCTATAGCAAAGAGTCAGGGGTTCTGCTGGTGGCTATCCTTTCAGCTCACATACAGAAAAACAGACCATTCCTGGAGAAAAGTGATACAGTGCAGTGTCAGCGTGCCACATCTCCAGCTGCCCCACCAAGACTGGCTGACACCAATGTTAACACCTTAAAGTGCTGCTACATATACAACTCTACTTTCTCTGTGGAGCACTGGCTGGTACCCATGAAGAGGGTCATTTCCTCCTGCCACAGGACAGATACATTTTTCCTCACACTGAGTAGCTCTCTTTGTGTAGCTTTATCAGGAATAGTGTAGACTCAGCAGTTCTACTTGTGGATCTGCTCAAACTACCAAAACTCAAATGAAGGATACATACACTTCAAAATTCTCTAACATACCGTGGAATCTCTTTCATGATAAACAACACTGATTTCTAGTCTGCACTTTTCTCTGCTGCTTCTCCCATAGACAGTATAGGACAAGCTCTGAGACTGATTGTAATCCCTGACATAAGTAGCAGGATTTTTATCTGTCCTTTAACAGCACGCTGCCAGAAAGAGCCTATTTAAGCCTGTGAAACATGTAAGGTCATTCACTCCCATTAAACTTTTGTTTTCAAATTTCTTTGGGAAAAAGAGTTTTCTTCATTTCTATTATCATTCTCCTAATGTTTTCATTCAGTGATGAAACTTCTCCAGACAAAGGAGAAAATGGGGCAATTTTCATTTTAGTCCCTTTACTACATATATTACTGCTACCTTATTAACAAATATCTATTACTTTACAAAATCATGTGTTAATTTCTATAGCAGCCAACACAGGAGGTTATACAGTCATCTTTAGCACTCCACCGATACGTGTTTTCCATTATATTATACTCAGAGAGCTTTTCTCCCTGGGGGGGCTTCTAATGTGATATTTAGCTGTAATCCTAAAGCAGCTAAGCTCCATCAAAACCATGCACATGGACTCAAGGGTAACTGTAAATAATGCAAAAATAGATCAATACTAATCTTGAATTGTTTATGTGTAATTCTCATAGAGCTCTTATGACTCCAGCCACATCCTGTGCCATAGGTTCTGACTGGTTGCTTCTTCCCAATTGTGGCAGGGACCTCAGGAATATGCAACGTCAGCATTGCTCTTACATATCATATGCAAAATATAATGGGAATTGAATTCTTTCTCTGTAAATATATGTAGGGATATATAGCATATATTCTCTAAAATATATTATTTTCTATAGATGAAAAAATTAAAGATGTACAATAAAAAACTACACTGTTGCTCACTATTGTGAGGCTTAACTTTCTGATCCTACCAGTTGATTTTTTTTAATTTATCTAGCTTTTCATGAATAAACAGACTCAGAAAACAATTATAATTTATTCTAAATTTTAAAAGAAATAAACTCTGTTTCTATATTGTACCTGTTACATCAGTAGACTGTATCTGCGCACGTATATTCTATGCTAGAAGAAAAGTCAACCATTCACAATCATTTATTGAAAAAAATATTTGAATCAACTGTTGGACCCCATTAAGTAATAATAAACATTTAGTTCTTAGATTATGTATTTTCCTTTTAAAGTTACAATCTCATGAACAAACTTCTTTAAAGACGTTCTATTTAAAAAATCATTCTGAATTATGCATCTCCCTGAACAGTAAAATGGCTTCAATCTCCTGTCTTCTTCCCCCATTTTGTTTATTTGTTGTGATTTTTCTTGTTTTGTTTTTCTCTTCACTAGTTCCTTTTAGGAATACCAACCAAAAAGCTGTTTTTTCAAACACCAAAATAAATATGATGTTGAGGAAAGCAGCTCCTTGCAGGGTTCTAGCAGTATATTTTGCTCATTAGAAAGCAGCAGACGGATTGCTGATGAAAATTCTAATAAGTAATATTAAAGCATTAATACCACGAGCTCAGGGTTTTGTACAACACAGCAAACCGTCTGCTGCAGAGCTTGGGATCTCTTTCCAGCTGTCAACTGACAGTATCCCTGGGTTCCTGCTAATTGAAGACACACCAAGGCAAACAAGTCAGCTAATTCCAGAACAGTGAACTGATTAACTCCGGGTGTATATACATATTTATAAAGAGAGTGTTGTTTTTGCCTCAATAATCAGAAATAGGTTTAGTTTTCAATTTTAGAAGTTACAGACTACAAAAGTATTAATGGCATAATGACTCTCATAAAAGAATCACAATTATCTTTCTACTATGTGATAAAAAAAACCCAGAGATTTTGTAACAATATAACATTTTCTCTAATCCTGAAAAATTAGATTAAAATAGATTCCATTTTAATTTTTGTTTCTTTAAATTCATATACTTCTATCAGAAAGCCATAAGATGAAAAAAAAAATAATATCTTTTTAGATCTGTAACATCATAAAGTATTTTCTTCAATTTTCTTTAGTGTAAATATGAATGATCAGGCCAGCAGGTGACACTCTCCACTGCCATGTACACTGGGAAATCTCTTGGTTCCATAGTCAAAACTGATGTTTGGAGAATACAAGATCCTATAGAGCAGCCAGGAAAGCAGTTCTGCTTTACGGCCAGAATTTTGTGATTTGGTAAAGAAAGAAAACTAAAGAAATCAAAGATCTTGGAAAGTAAAGCAACATTGATAGGCGTGCTGCAGTGTGATGGCATTAGAAGCTGAATGGTGAAAACAACCACAAAGCAACTTTTGATTATATTTGTCTCCCGTGGATGATCCCGTTACAAACTGGAATGTGCAGCTTTGGGTTGGTCCATGTAAGGGTCATCCTTTTTTATTAACATGCTGAAAGCAACTGTGGTCTATTTTCAATACACCAGAAGCACGAAGAGTTCTGAGAGCAGAGGCTGAAATCCCATATCTGGTTAACAGAAAGTATTTTCATTTTTAAGCCAGAAATGGTTCTTTCGTATTTATCCTTCATCTAGCCCCATCACTTCCGTATTCCTGGTTTCAGTGTGGCCCAATTACAAGAGAGAGCTGGAAGATGCTCCAGGACTCTGATCTGGTCTCCTGGTCTAGGGAGCTGTGATTTTAAACTCCTGAAGATGGGACTGGCCTGGAGATTTGGCCTCCCACCTTCCAGCCCAAATCAATAGAACAGATCTATGGTTACAAGTAGAATTATTGTGCTGATACATGGTCAATTATCATTAGGTTCTTTATTTTTGAGAAAAAAATTATCAGACCCTACTTTTTGCTCAAAGAGGCAAAATAGTGTTTAACCTATAATTAGTCCTGTGTTTTACAGTCAGGTTTTCCACATTTATTAATGTGACTTATCAATGAAAAATCAATCAGCTTGACCACAACTAAGTTCAAATAGTCTAGAAGATAGGGAATATTACATTTTGTTATTGTAGAACTGAAGACCTTATTCTAGGACTACTTCTCCATCTCTATAATTTAGAGGAACTCCATACTAGCAAACAAACTTTCTGCATCAGTCCTGGCTATTGTGAGTTTCCAAACAACTTTTCTTCTAACAGGTTTTCTTATTAGTAAAATGCTATATATGGCAATTATTTTTAAGTGCTTTGTTTTTCTTCTTTTGCCCCCCAAACTAATCTTAATTTTATGTGAACAATTCTCTTCCTGGAGATCATAATGTCCCTTCTGAACACTGTCCACATTCATTAAATAGAGCCATTATATAGCACAGCATGCTGCTATGGCTGCAGGCAGGAGTAGGAACCCTAAAAGATATGTGTTCAAATATTAAAAAATTACATGCAATATTTTCTGGTTCCCAAATAAGCAAATCAACAGAGGAAAGGCTTATGCTTATATACAGTATTTCAGCTTGAGTGTGACAACAGTAATTATCCACTGTAACATGCTGATTTATAATTATGAAATCAGTAATTTAATTGGCATCTAATGCAGTAAAAGCATTCCTGCCAGTATCATTATCTAAGTGCCAGTGCTTGATACTTTCAAACTTAGTTAAGCTGTCAAAAAATATTATTCTGTTAAATGCTTATACCTGCAAAACTGATAACTACTTAACAAAAAAGTTTTAAAAACCGCTACTACAAGACCAGTGAAGGTACTCTTTACACATTCCAGGCAAACCAGCCAAGCTTACTGCTGGTCACCAAATATGTCTCACTGTTGATGGAATTAGCATCTACGCTCCATGGGAAGAGAAGCTGCCACTGAATTCCATGACTGATATTTGAATTACTGATTATGTCAATCTGACTGTCAGAGTTTAATTCCTGGGTAAAATTGTGTGGTGACATTTGTGTGTTTCTAGGTTTGTGATGAGTGGTACAAACTACAGATTAACGCACTCATCAAAAGATGAAGTAGTCACTTCGATTGAAGCAGAGATGAGGAGTACAAGAGCTGGGATCAGGTAAGCCAGTTCACTGTACTTGAGGTACTATATGTTAAAGAGTCTGGGGACTAGTTTTATTCCTGCTAGTCCTTTCACTCCTGAACTAGAGATCACAGCTAGAACATCAGGCAGTTCTTCAGCATTGTATACTTGGCTGAAGGGCCTGATCTTCGGAGAGGGAGTCACACAAAAGAAATAGAATAACCTTAACAGGACAGTGATCTGCTTGAATGATGCTCTGTCAAAGGAAGAATCCAACTTAAAAACTGGATACAGCAGGTGGTAGAAGGCAAAAAAGAGAATAAAAAAACAGTGCTGTAGTCAGTAAATCATCCTACAATGGTTTCTTAGCCCTGCTCTACATGACATATTGGGCCTCTGTAACCATTTCTGTGATGGAAGGGATTCCTTCTACTGAAATTTTTTTACATCTCCAGCTGCTAATGGGTCTGAAGTACTACCACTCCAAGCAGTTCATTAAACCCTATGGGAATAAGACTGGATAAGCAAGATATAACTGATGACATAACAACATGAGCTGCTGAAATATTTAGGCATAATTTTCAGTTATTGCATACTAGCCTTTTTTGGTTTCCTAGCACAACTGAACTGCAGCAACTGCTGAGTGTGAACAAGACCATTTTCTCAGATCATTTTAGAAGAGTGTCAGTTCCTTATAGAATATGTCATTTTGACATAAATAAAAGTATTCTACTAAAAGCTGCTAAGCTAAAGATAGATATAAGTATAACCAAGAAAATATAATATTACCAAGAACACAGCCTATGAGGATTCCTGAAGGCAGATAAATAACTTCACATTAAAAAGTCATGCTGTCAGATGTGTGTGTATGAAGTAGGATTCAACTTGTATTAACAAAAAGTTAAGCAACAAACTTCAATGGGAACCCCTCTGCAGCCAGTGGAGACAGGTATCTCCCTGGGATGGTCCATCCATTCCCAAGGTAGTGGTGCACAGTATCTTTGTGTTTTCTATCATAAAAGGCTTTCTACTTCTAGCTCTACAGCCTAGCTTTCACTTACAGCTCAAGTCTCACCCTGAAGTCACAATAGAAATGTTTTCTCAAAGCCTTACAAAGTATTTTCCCATTTTTATTCTCACATTCTTGCATCCAAAAGTTGTTGTTATGGCTTGTTCTTGTGGGAAATTACCACCGCCAGCATGAGAGTCACCCTTCTTCCATCCTTTCCCCACACTTTGGTTATCCAGGAGACCAAATAGCATGCATGCAGACAGCTTTACTGGCTGCAGCACCTGCTCCCAAAGTGTGCTTCCACCAGCACCAACAGCATCATACCCATAAACAACTGACAGTGTGAGCAGGTCTTGAAGACACTGAAGTTTGTGTGCACATGTGTTGGTAAACCACCTGCTGCTGACGGGAACAGGACCTGAGGGTGCTCAGCTGTGGACCTTGTCAATTCTCTCCCCTGATGGCCACCAGGGATGATTTTCATTTTCCCTTTTCTCTCTCTCCTCTTCTGTTTTTATCTTTCCCCAAAAGCTACTTGACTGTCAGTATGCCACCAGCTATGGAGTCCACTGATAAATCTCTGTGCGTGTGAATCTGTCTCCTTCGTGCCACAACAGGTGACTGATATCTTTCAAAGACCTAATTTCTGACAGCTAGAGTTAGGTCAAACAAATCCCATCCTCAGGCAGTGCTGAGATGGAGGGAGTTGGTAGAAGCCCTTTCCTAACATCTGGCTTTTAAATACTTAGCTTATGTACAGAGTCCTGAAGACTGCAAGTAATACACACAAACAATAGGATTACAGCTTATGCTGGTAGAATAACCTGATTGTTCATGCTCAGTCTTTCCAATATTTCCCACAGCTTCCATTCTGTTTGAAAGTAAGCCTCAGCCTCACAAGCACTTTTAAGTATTTGGTAACAATAATAGACTATAATGACAGAAAAATTGGAACTGTGAGAAGTAAACTCTCTAGTTTAGCACTTATAAATCAAGATTCACAGGATGCTTTGATCACTATAAAAGTAATTAACAGGAACACGAAAGAGAAATAAATGCAAAAAAATTAATGAAAAAGTAAGCTATTACTAAGACAATTGAAAAAAACAGGATATGCAAAAGAATGTGGAACACTTAATTTCATTTCTTTGTGTACTTTTATTATTGATTGTCGTCACTAAGAAGACTGACAATGGGAAACATCATCCCAATTTTTAATCCCTTTAAATACAGATTTGTGAAGCATCACATAATTACCTTTTATTTCCATTTTGTACCATAAGAATGATAAGAAAAGAGCTGTTTCTAAAGTAGCATACTGTGATACATAATGGCCATGTATTTATAAAATATTAACTGTTAGTGAGACTCCTCAGAATAGTGATTTGTTACCCATTGTTTAATGAAAATGAAGCCAATTCAAAGCAGTCACTGCTACAAAAATACCAACTTCAGCACGGAGTGTAGATTTTAATGGAAAACATAACATCTTCAAAAGAATAAGAAAGAAATGTCAAATATAAATAGTTTCAGATTAAGTATGCAAAACAAAAAAGCCTGCAGTTATAGTATTTTTGAGAGGCCTAACCAACCAGCATCCCAAACCAGGAAGACAGCAAGTGAGACATAGCAGAGCAAATTAGCAACCCGCAGACATAGTTATGTAGTTTCTGGAGCAGAGCTGATTCACATTCAGCCTAAGAGAAGCCTAGGAAAAAAGCTAGCCTGTAAAACATTTGCTTACTCATTTTGCTATTAGATGTAATCCATAATTCAGCATTAAGTAGTTTGTTCGAGACAACTCAATGCTTAGAGCACTCATAACTTTTTGTGAGTCTCTTGATGTGCTTTTCTTAAAGAATTAGCTTCTAGGAGTTATTTTTACTTAATTGTTAAGTCATAATTGTTAGGCATATGGTTCGCCTCAATAGTTGTGCTAGATTTTGAAAATATGATCAGAACATATAAAACCAGAAGGCAAATAAAAACACATGCAAATGTTGTTGCTTTGTTTTGACTTATTTTTATATTGTGATTTTTGAACAGCAAAGCTTAAGAACCTTCTTATGTGTTTTGTTAATTTGAGCTGAAATCAGGTGTAAAGCAGGGAAGAGAACTGGAGTGAATAGGATGCAATAGGACTTCAGAATTGAAAACAAAGGATTTTCAGGAGTTAGGACTTGGTCTGTCTTTTATACAAGCTAATTTAGATTCTATTTATCTAAAACACAACTTGACAACATATTAATTTGTTCAAATTGTTCAAAAGTAATTAATGAATAAGTCAAGAAATAAAATGAATCAATATTACAATATAGGATGTGTCTGAAAAAATAAAAAACAAGCTACAAAGTACACAAGGAAAATGTAGCTTTCATTTATATTAAACTCACTTCACATAAATAGTAAATGTCGGTTAAAGCCAAGGGAAATCTGTGCCATGTTCAACAGTATTAAAACTGACATAACGTAAATGATTGTCAAAAACTGATGAGATCTGGCAAGGTTAAGAAATATTAAATAGGTAAGAGATTTTTTATAATGTTTTACCATTTTGACAGTTTATATACCTAGAAAGAGGGCTCATTAATAGTTATAAAATGCAACCTATTCAGTTTTGTTTCATATTTTCTGAGACAATTGAGCAGCTACGAAAAGATGATTTGGGCTCAAGTAAAGGCTTTTGTAATCGCTGTCAACTTGGCCAAATACAGTTTTGAGCAATCCGGACAAGAAGTTTGACAGTATACTTGGTTCAGTACAAAATTAATAAAGGCAACTGAAAGTAAAAGCTTTTTCTTAAGGGGGGAAGGAAAGAGAAGGAACCTGCTATTTCCACACTTTTTGTCTTTCTCTCCTGCTAATGACCAAAGCCCATTCATTTTGATCAACAAGTTTCCTTTGGATGACAGGGTGCCTTCAGGAATTAGTCTACATCTGAAATACCAGTTTCTGAAACAAAAAAACAAGTCTTTGACACTGAGCCATTAATTCACTTGGGATTATGTGAACACAGCATTTACAAGTTAATTCTCTTCCATGTACATTTAATAAAATATAGTTGATTGCCCATTCCTGTTTTAGCCAAGTGACACACAGTTTTTGTTTTCCAAAACCACTCCTGCTTCTTTATCCCATCGTCCCCTGTCTTCCCCTCAATTGCTAATTTCTGTTCTAAAGGACAAATACACTCAAGAGGGAAACAGTATCAGCAAAACTCTAATGCTGGGTCTTAAATTAGTTGATACAATTTTTATTTGACTATTAGGACCAACATTGCCCTAGTATTCATGGAAGATGATATATTTATTTGAAAAAAGAACATGGGACCTACATAGAGAGGATTAGAACCAAAAAGTCTAAAAATCCCACACTTTCCCCTCCTCATAGAATATAGAAGTTTTTGAAGACTACAAAAAAATAAAATATGACATTAACCACAGAAGCTTTTAGCAAGACAGAGATGATTAGAAAATGTTGCTTTATTGTCTGAAGCTGTATATGAACTCCAAAACACAAATTCTCAAGTATATACATTATAAATGCACACTTGAGTAAGAAAAAGAAATTGAATTCTGTAAGGCCTTACAGAACAACTGCTCCTGCTGTCAGCATTAGTGATTTTTCCTTTCTTCCTTAAGGGCTGATTGCTAACACTATACACCACTAGAGGTTTCCATCAGTGATGAAAGAAGAAGCTATTCCAAGACCCAAAACTTACTTCACCCCACTCAGAGCTATGTTTTGTATCCACAAGATCACATTCTTCAAATTAAATGTTTTCTGATAACTTTTACAATATAATAATTATTCCAAAACACTGTAGTCTGGACACCAAGAACCCTTTAAAGGAAAATAAATATAGTCACATCATTTTGAAATTGCACAAAAAACCATTCAAAAAACCTCAGCCACCGAAGAGGTAAAGAAAAAAGCAAAGATAAAGTGGCAAGAGTTGTAAGAATGTGAACAGATTGTCTCTCATCAAAGGTGTATTTTTGTAGTGTTCTGCTCCTCCACTCGGTCACCTCAACTAAGAAAGATTTATGCCTCTGGAAGAGAGATGTGGTTGAGTAGGTAAGGCAAGGATACAGAGGGCAACCAGCCCTGTGTCTTTCTTTGCCATTCAGGTGCAGCTGTACCACTTCAGGTATACAACCCTGCAGAGAGCTATAGAGACAGATATCTCAGCTCTCCTGGGGTTGATGAATCTCAGTACGTTTTATGGGGAGAGTAGCTCAGTTTGCACTTTGACATGTGCTATTTTCCTTCTGTCTTTGTCTATTTGGAACATTTCATCCAAATCTGCTGGTGTTTAAGTCTTTGCTATTTGGATGACTAAATAGGACTGCCTTTAACCTAGAGCTTTATTTGGACCAACACTTCTCCCATTTTGCAGTGAGGACACACCACTGAAAACAACTTTTGCAAATCTGGTTTCCCCCAATTTCCTTCCAGGAAGCCAGAACAAGAAAGTGCTATCACAAGTCACCACAGCAATGTGTATTTACCTCACCACAAGAAGACATAAAAATATTCCTCCAGAAAATATATCAAGCATGCAGGAGAGCTGCTAACATTGTTTATTTCTGCTCAGCAAAATGACCTCTCCTACTCTAAAGCAAGTACCCTGAAACTGCAGCAAAGTCACCAGACAGTTCTGAGGAGAGGTTGTATAGTCAGTCTCCAAACTTAGTGAGTCTTGCCCCAGGTTTAATTAATAAACACAGTTTATATGGGCAGACAGGGGGAAAAAAGTGTTTTTAACATCCCCGGTCTCAGAGAGAGAGAAAATTTTTAGGCAATGTGCTCTAATCGGGTCTGGTTGACATGTATCTCTTCAGTTATGTAATGACAGCCTGTAGTTATCTGACTCACATCCTACCTCTCAGTGTTAGGTATGAATCAAAGCCATCTCTGGTCAGAATGCATTATCCTTTGTCACTGAAACACCATCTGACGGAGCAAGAATTATATAAACTCTCAGAGCTTACATTTTAGGCAGTTACACTTTTTCTCTCAGTGGCAAAAAAAATAGTCTTCAAAAATTGAAAGCAGAATTAATTATGAATTTACTTGTTCATGTAGAATAATCTGTCTTTAAAATAGCTCAGCATTGAAATTGCCTCAAAGGCAGAAACATCTGCTGTAGAGCACAAGCACATACACCCTGGCTAAAAACAGAAACCTGAGATTTTCTGTTGAACAGCTTTGCCGTTGCTTGTACTTAACATTGGTGCCCAATTGCATTGCAAATACTATAGAAGTTTAGTGATTATCCTTAGTGGCACCTAAACCACAATATTCAGGTAGGATGAGTATGTGAAAGCAGAAACTAATGACAAGATGCATTCACATAAAATGATACAATCCTAAGAAACCTGACTCTTCAGCACAAAAAGCTCATGCACACATAGATCTCAGAAGGATTGTATTCAAGAAACAGATGGAAGTTTGCATATTTTTCAAAATGAAAAGTGAAGCAATAGGAAATAGCCTGCAGAGAGCTAGACAGTTCAGATTGTTCACAACTAGCTTACCATTAAGGAACTAGGAGGGCAGGGAAGGAAAAAACCTAACAGTGAACAAAATCTGGCCACCAAAATAGACTGTAGTATTTGACACTGAGGTTGCTTATTTTTCTTTACAAGAAGGAAGGAAAGTTCATTGTGATGGAGTGAGAGACACTAGCTGTGCAACTGAATACTGCTCACAGTACTGACTAATCAGCTAAAAGGAATTTGCAGCAGGGATTGAGTGTGTTATGCAGCCTCTTGCCTTGAAACAACAGCTGGGCTTATCTTGAGACAGTAGAACTTCAGCAGAGCCTTTCATACCAATATGAAAATGCACAGGAACAGGTAAACATACATATTGGCTGTCTATGGCCGTTCCTTGCTACTTGGAGGTCAGTTGGTGACTGAGCTGGATCCCAAGGAAGCTTTGAAACTCTTTCTCTGTACTGTTCTGAGCAGTAGCTCCTGGTTTTGTTTTCACCATCAGTGGAGCAATGATGATGTGTTCTCCTCATAAAGACCTCTGTTCTTTGTGATTTCTAACTCTTCTCACAGTAACATGGGGTGAAGGCAGCTTCACCAGGCAATAGTTTTTGTGTTGGACAGATTCACTTAAAATTTACTGCCTTTTACTGTTCTAACCTCCTGCAAGAACATAGCTGTTAGAAGTCTATTACAGCTTTCAGTACAGATGCAGAGATTTGTCATAGTCAGCTCTTGATCTGCTGGGATAATGGAGAGCCCCAGAAAATGGAAAAAACCTGGAGAACACACAACATATGTAAGTGTATATAATTAAAAGTAAGTGAGAAAACAACACAGTAAACTTAAAGAAAACTTAGAAGCATAGTATTGACTGTGGACCACGGATATCCTAAGTGAAAATGACAACTCGCTCTTGAAGAAGTACAATACAGAGCATCACGTCATCCATGGTACAGTTAACTTGCAAGCCAGATAACTTTCCAATTCAGAAGTAAATTTATTGAGTTTAAATTATTGAAGTACAATCAGAGTGACATAACATGTCTTTTCTGATAGCTGTAAAGAATTGCAGCTATCCTTCTTCTTCAATGTACATAAGGAAGGAAAGAAGAGAAAAGAAGAGAAAAAACACTTACATACCTGAATATCAGTCTTATTTTGCCTCTGATATCAAACAGGAAAATCCATACAAAATCAGTCTTTTTATGATGTGCACCTGAGATGCAGATAGTAGAATTTTTTAGCGTAATAACTCACTGTTAGATTTTCGTAAGTACTTTCTTCATAAGTACCCGTGACAGGGATGAGAAGAAACAACACCTGTGCTTCCTAAATATCTGCAAACTTAGAAAAACCCTTCTAGAAATGTGGAAAGCCAAGGTCCAAGAAGGGCAGAGTAGAAAAGAGCTTGTATGAAGCATTTTTAACCACTGATTTAAGCCTGGCTCTGTTAACAGCAGACTCCTATTAAATCAGATGGAATGACCACCAGTGCGATCCTACCCCATCACTGGTTAAGGATAAAGAGACCTGGATGTCCCTAGCTCTTCAGCCTGCACAAGACCTCCACTACCTTTAAAAGGGAAGGAGTGAAGTACATGCAAGTGAAAATGGTCATATTTAGCAGTGGACTTATACAATCCACTGCCTGATGAACTGGAAATCAAGTGCAAATCAAGGGTAAACATTTTGGAGTTCAAAAAACTGAGTCCTGAGAAGAATCACACATAAAAGATTTCAACAGTAGTCAAATCACATTCCATAATGGAATCTTATTTAAGGGGAAAACAAACAACATAGAGGAAACATGCTGAAAAGCTACATTAACTGATGAGATGTAGTCAGTGGCTTTTTTTTTTTCTCCCCCTCTTGTTTTTCCATTACATCTTCTGGACAAAGAAAGCAGAAAGCCCCAGCCAAGGAGTTCCCCAGTGTCATAGTTAGTTCAAGTGCTTTCCCCAAATCCCACTGGTGTAAAGGAACATATTGACAGGGAAGGGACATGGTTATACTGTTCTGGCAAACTCCATCTGGCATATTTGTCCCGGGGGTGCTGCAGACAGCTGGCATTAGTTTCAATAGTCAGATTCAAACCTTTCTCTGGATCAATGTGTACAAATCAGACCTGCAACTTCGTTCCTGTGCTCCTGCACAAAAGGCAGACTGTGTCACAATTGGAAAACCAGAGTTTTATCTTATTTGTTCGTTTTTAGACCTAGAATATTATCCACTGAAACACCAGTCACTCAGCATCATCTTCCCATCTTTGTTGTCCTTCTAGTAGAGAAAACTGAGTTTAAAGCCCTTTAAAGGGGATCTATCTTAATCTGTATTAATCTGCTGAAAAAAACCAAACCATTATAGCTATAGCTCAATCCTTACCAACTCACAATATCTGAACTCTCTCAACAAAAAGATCAAGTCAGTGCAACTAAACCTCTTCTTCCACTGGCAATCTCCACAAGATTCTCCATAAACAAAATCATATTCAATGAAATTGTGTGCTACCTTAAAAATTTTAACAAAGAAAAATTTAAAATAAAAGCAAAAGTTGTTACTTTCTTCTTTGTCCCAGATATTCTGAAGGAATACTTAAAAACATTATTTTAGTTATTTTAATAATTTGATAATTTAAATTCATATCAATGTTAGAGCAAAGAGTCCATTAATATATATGAGAATAGCTGTTCATTACAAACTGTATCATTATTCAAGACTGTGACGCAATACTACAGAAACATGGACAAAACAAGCAGCAAAAATATTATTAATAATAAAAAAGATATCTATTATCTACTGCTATAAAATTTTACTAGAAGGAAGAAGTGTAGCAGATGAGATTTCTTTCACAGTCCTACATCAGGGGCTAATAAACTGCCATCCAATGCTGCAAACATTAGTCCTTGAGAATGGTCCCACTGAAATTAAAAAGCCTCAAATTCTTTTTATACATTATGCCTAGAAAGGCCTTTTTAGAAAAAAGAACTTTGAAATCATTCCAATATCTAAAGCCATTGTAGAGGACATAACTACTGCTTCCATGTAAGATTCATTCTAACAGAGAAGAGAATTCAAAAGCTGTCTTCTGAAGTTCAAGAAATGCCTTCATTTATGTAAAATATGCTAATAGTATAAATAATGATACAGAACTGGAGAGCAAAAATATTTTTTAAAATAAGTGTCAAGTTTCCCTTCATGCTGTTTTATGTGCCTATCATTCTCTTTACAGTTACATGTCAGCAGAGCACCAACTGAGCACAAATTCCAATTCTTTCATGACTCAGCTACTTAATGTGAAATTAGTATCAAATGTTCATATTATAGTAACAATTACGAATTTGCTTGAGCAGCTTTTATGTGGCATCATACCCAAATTTCATGTGGTACTTCTATTACTTAAAATTATAAAATATTATGATGAAAAGGGTCTTGAAAAAAACACCAAAATCCTAAAATACTCCCTCTTCTCTAATCCAATTCTTCCTTCCCTTATGGCTACCTGGGACGCTGTTCAAGCTTAACTCTAATCCAACAAAGGAAGGAACAAGATAGGCTTTTAGATCTATCCACTGTAACAAGACAAGGAAGATACAGATTTTTCATGGTGTGTTTCTTCCATTATCTGTATACAAAATATGCTGGTTTATATAACAGAATGTTTTCTCCCTCTCTGAGACACTGTTTGCAGTGAGACACTTGAACTGTGTCTCAGCTTCCAACATACTTCTTTTCTGATATGTCCATTAGAACTTCACTGTAGAAACTGAGCTTTAAGGAGGGTTGTGTGTGTAAATCTTAAAACCAGGGGTGAGGGCATAGAAGAAGAGAGAGAGAGATATTGGCATAATGTAACCAAAAGTGGAAAATGAGTTATCAATCAGAAAGCATCAAACTTGACTAATGACATTTCATTCTCTAGTTTGCAAAGGCATTTGAAGCAATCTTAGCGTTAGTTTCTTTCATTAGTATATATTAAAATTTTCTCTGTATATCTCACAGTTCCTGAGTTTTTTTCCCCAGACAAATACAGTCATTTTGACAGAACTGAGGTAAAAATTGTAATGCAAGTAACTTAAATATAATAGTTGTGATCAGAAGCCCATTGCCTTTGCTGGGAACATTTTCATTGACCTTGGTGAGCTTTGGTTGAGATCTAAAGGAGATTAATAAAGTCTTTTTTTCAAAATCTAACTAAAATGTGGAAAATTAGGACTTGTAAGAGACAAGTTTGTAGCAGCTGTAAATTTTCATAGCTTTATTGACTTTGAGAATGTTTAAATAATTTATAACAGATGATTTATCTTAAAAATTCACAAACAACTTTCATTCCCCTTCTATTTATCTTCCACACTGAACATATCACATTTTGGAGAGTAAATATGAATGTATGGTCAGTACTTTGACTTTTATTTTTTTTATTATCAGCTCTTAGAAGATGAATAAGTTGTGTGCACATTGATTTTGCGCTGTTCTGTACGTGGAGTGGATAATAAATCCGTATCACATCCAATGTGCTTCAGAAAAAGATGCACTCTGGATTTTAGAGCATATAATTAGGTCAAAAAGGCAGCCTAGATAGCTGACTTGTCTGGAATCAAAGAGACTATCTGGAAGCAAATTAAATATAACTTGTAGACATTTTCATTGACAAGATGACTGTGAATTTCAAATTTGTATATATTTTAGTAAATCTATAGGTAAATCCAATAGTATCTTTTTGTAATCTTCAATTACAAAGAAAGTAATTTGGAGGTTTTTTTCTGAGACAAAATTCAAAACTTTTGATATTGAGTTACTGTGGTAGGAAACAAAGGTTTCCTAAAAAGATTACATTCTTTTGTAAATCTATGGAGAAAAAAGACTTGAGGGTAATGGTAGAGAACTATTATAAAGTTGGGAAGCATGCTGTTTTATACTAGAATCATAAAATAACTCAGATTTCAAAAGACCTATAAAGGTCACCTGGTTTGACTCCTTGCTCAAAGCAAGGCCACCTTTAGAGTAAGATCTTACCCTGAATTTACATCATGTTACTGAGGGTAATATGGTGACAAGTTTTAAATATCGCCAAAGAAGAATTATCCCTCAGCTTCCCTGGGCAATCTGTGCAGTACTTGACCATCCTTACTGTGAAAGGATCAAATAAAGTTTTTCCCAGTATTTAACTGTAATATCAATCACTACAATTCATCCCCTTTTGTTTTGCTCCTTTCAGAGGAGCCTGGCTCCACCTTTCCTGCTATCAGCCTTCCCATACACCTCAGGTACTCCATCCCCTTTGGTGTCCATCCTCTGGAATTCCAACATTAGGGACATAGTCGCTTTACTTGAGTGGCTGCAAACAACTTGACAATGCAGT
Organism: Corapipo altera; assembly: GCF_003945725.1. Taxonomy (NCBI): domain Eukaryota; kingdom Metazoa; phylum Chordata; class Aves; order Passeriformes; family Pipridae; genus Corapipo; species Corapipo altera. The sequence continues at coordinate 11,295,351 of NW_020884874.1, forward strand.
CTAGTCTGTAGCTAGACTTCATCATTGCAACAGCACACAACTGAATCAAGTAGCACATTGCTGACCATGCTCAGATATAAGCCAGGTCCAATCTTTTAAGTGTCAGAGACTGAAGTTTAAGTTGCCCCTTCCAGGTTCTTTACTCACGGCTGAGAAAATGCCTTCCCAGGTTCCAACTCACTCTGTAGTCACACTTTCCACTTGTGGAGGGGCTATTGCTTTAAGGGAAGGGTGAAAGGATGTCTGTTGCTGAGTTTGCTTAGCTGAGGTTTTAGGTTTTTTTGTGAATGTTGAAAAAAAAGATAGGTGTTAAAATGCCTTTGAGATACAGCTATATTTTAAAGGATGTGGAAGGTTAAACTTTAAATTAACCACAGATTATTAATTCTGCAATAAATTGCTCTCCTATCCATCATATGAGACATGAAGTTTCTCAAAGGTATAGGAGAAAGGACATGTATTGTCTGTAATATGTGCAGGATACTCATACAGACTTTGGAACTTGGATGAGCACTGATATTAATAAAGAAACAAATTTGAAATACACCACACCTGTACATACCATATAAGTCTAAATAGATTCAAAAAGATTTTTCATTGCTCTGAAGTGTTCACATAGCATCTAAGTAACAGTGAGTTCTTCCACCTTCATATGGTGAGATAAAAACCTTTCTTTCAGATGGAAATGCTGTTTCTGTTTACTGTGCCTTTTTCACCTTGAGACAAGGCTGCCAAAATACAGTCTGTGTGAAATCACATATTTGTGAGATAATTTTGAAGCTAAAGCAAGTTATGAATGCTGTTTCCTGAATATTATGGGGAAAATCCTCTTGTGAACACACAAATATAAGAGTTCAAAAAGTACAATGGCTGTTAATTTAAGAGATGCATTTGAACTTCTAGTGCCCTTATTATTCAGATACAGGCAAACTCCCTTTTTCTCTATAAGCTGTGAGTAGATCTGGAGCTCCAGTCAGTTTAAAGTGAGTTATATCTCAACAGGGTTTGTATTAAGAACTGCTCAGGTCTTGGACTCAACTACTTAGGGGTCTTTTTTACCCCACAAAATTATGCAATTTTTTAAAACACAGAAATATGATCAAACCTACAATTTATGGCAGACCTAGAAAATTTTTTAACAAGCCAATCTGTTTGATGTGCAGATGACCTACTCTCTTGCCTTCTAAATTTTTCAAATACTTAACTACTTAAAAAGGGATCCTTCTTTATAAACCTTTAAGCATTATTAATTCTAAATGACAATGAAAGTGAACTAGTCATGTCAAAAATACCTCTGGTGGTATCACAAATGTTTACAAAAGGCTGGTGTGTAGATCTGGCAGGTAGACCAAATGTTAACTGATAGTGGAAAGCAGCAGCGTGAAATTCATAACCTGACCTGAAGCTCATTGAGCTTCTTATTTCAAATCTTTGAAGCCATCTAGTTCGAGAGGCTTTAAATTGGCCTTATAAATGAGGTTATTTCAAAAAATCAAACATTTGCACTGAGATATCTGTAACATGAAATAGCATATTTAAGAAATGGATGGTATGCATCATCTTTTTAATGTGTCCGAGCCATCTGAGCAATGAGAAACATCAGCAGAAGACTACCTATAGTATTATTACCTTTGCTGGAGTATTTTAGTATTACTAGAATCAATTTGGGCTCTCTATTCAGAAAGGTCACTGCTACAGAAGTCTCAGGGAACAAGCACCCCTCCTGAAGCTCCCAGCAGGAAGCTGCTCAAAGGACAGGGAGAATGGAAAGGGAAGTACTTTTGTCTCCAACAGGCTACTCTTGATATAAATTATTAAAACTGGAGGTGGCCCTTGAGAACTGGAAGAGTATAACTTGATTTCTGAAAGCTCACACTGTTTCACTTCCCAAAGATGAAACAGGAAATATCAATGAATGTCATTACCATCACCAGCGGAAATTTTTACTGCACTAGTCTTTACCTGGACTGGTGACTTAATAATTTTGAGAAATAAAACCACATTGCAGAAAATCATATAAAAATTAGGTGCTGCCGTAGCTAAAAGACAGCTTTCATAAGAAAGCACAAATCTAACCTATTTTAAAAACTTTCTTCTCTCAGGACAATGTTGCTGTATTATACAACAATTTAAAAAATAATTACTTACCTTGTAAATCTTTTGTTCTTCATTTTACTGTGTGATCCATCTCTAAATGCAAGTACACAGTAATTAAGCATCAGCACTATCCATTCTGCTTATCTGACAGCACCACACCTGGTCTAAAATCTGTAAACACAGTCACCCACCCACCCCACTGTCTTGCCTGAGCTGAATCACAAGAATTTAAACTTCTCTTTTTTTTTTTGCATCAGCAACAGACGGTCTGTATTGATGGAAACAAACAGCTGCTGATTTGTCACTGACCCCAGGGAGAATACATAGAAATTTGATTCAGTCTGTATAGTCTCCTGACTCTGAAACCTTGTTAAAGGTTTGCACAGATGCGTATTACATAATCTCTAGGGTAGGGCATGGGTTTGTAGGATCATTTTTGATATGTTCCAAGCTTTGGCCAAAGATTAAATATACCGTGGAGATCTGTTCTTTAACTTGAAATTAGTAATTAGTGTTGTTGTTTATAAACACTACGTGCATGGTGTTCTCTAAAAGAGCAGAAGGGAAAGCTATGGAAAGAGAAGCTGACAAGAAGCATACTAGACTGAACACACTATCTGTGGTATTCTAGGCTTTATAATACTGGGAATCTTTGAGCCTTCACTAAAATGTGTGGATATTAAGATTCTCTAGTGCAAGGTCCGGGATTTTGTTGGGGTTTTTTTTTCCTCTTTTTGTTGTTGTTGTTTGTTTGTTTTTTGTTTATTTGGTTTGATTTGGTTTAATTCCATTTTATAGTTTGAAATGTTTTAGTAGTAAGCATATGTTCTAATAATAGGCTATCTATCTCCAATAACAGTTTAAAATACAAAACTTCTCTTTTTAGTATTTTCCAAGCTGCTTTAACTGTAATTTCAAATGAAATAAGGAACTGTTTTCTCCTGTTAGGGACTGCCACCTAGACCAGCATCAGTAATACCCGACGCTGTGAGGTTTTCACACATCCAACATGTCTCACAACACCTAAAGTTTAATGTACCCAGAAAACAAACATACTAGAAAATATAGCCTTGGAGTGTAGCATTTAACAGAATTTATTTCAAGTGTCACACTCAGATATAGTTGAAAACTGCTAATTATTTATTATAGAAAACTTCAAACGTTGCTTTTCCTCCTAAATGTGATTAGATAATCTGTGTTTAAAGACCAAGAGGGTAAAATACTTCTCACGTTTTGGGGAGGACAGGTGACTAGTCTTCCAAAGATGGAATTACTTTGCACATCTTTAAAAAAACAGAATATTGAAAAAACTGTTTGGATTTCCATCTCTTCAATGACCAGGAAAAAAATATTGATCAAAGTAATATCATCCCTCTTTGCCATAATGTCAATATTTTCAAAGAAGAAAAATTGATTATTTATTTCCAACTACTCTGCTATTTCAATATTATCTGCGCAAGCATAGGGAAAGTTCTGTAACACTAGGAATTTTACTGGTTTAAGAATGGGAGGAGTGTGATAATTGGAGATAGCCAGGTTACACAAACAGTATAGTGGCAGATGGAATTTCATGAACCATTCAGTTGCTTCTAGAGGTTTATCCATGTGCTGGCTGTTGTAAGTATTGTTCTCCACTACTGTTGAATAAAAGTCTACTTCCAGCCATCTATGAAATTCATAGAAACACTTTCATTTAAAGTTTGAGTGCCTGAATCAAACATTTCCCAGAATTACACTACCTATTAAATTGCTTTAGAACATGAGGCTTCTACTTTACTCTTTTCTTTCTTAGAATGCTTGTTAAGCTCACCCTCTTATTTTCTATATTGTATTTCCCTTCTGGATGATTTGGGTGTATCACAACTTTATGGCTCCTGGTGTGTTAAGATCATAACGAACTTTTCAGTAGTTTTCTTATCACAAAAATGGAGTTTAAATATTATGATAACCATCATATCCGTGTTCTGAATAGAGATCATTATTGACAGAGAGCACCAACTGCTGTTCATGATCTTAGACATGATCAAGAACTTACGACAATCTCTGCAATGCAGCATTTGCTCTACTCTCTTTTACTGGAACAAAAGTGAAATTCACTTCAAAATTAGTGACTCTTTTTTCATAATTATTTTATTGCTTTGTATTAAATATAGAAGTAAAATATGCCCAAATCATTTCTGTAAGTAAACTATAAATCCAGAATACTGACAGTTGCAAAAGAACGTTTGTTTATGTAATTGTAATTATCCTGTAGAAACTAGATTGCCAAAAAAAATCAATGAGTGATTTTCCAGATACAGCTAAAAAACTGAAATGTATGTTCTGAGTCCCAGATTGCATTTTGACCACGCACTGGATTTTTGAAGAAAACATTAAAAGTTTAATATTCTTTTTTCTGCATTTTTGTCAGAGGAGAAGAATGTTGTAGAAGAATGGAAGTAGACAGAATTCTTCCTTTAGTCAATATTTGTCAAAAAATTAGATAAAACAGTACTAAGGAGACAGAAAAAATATGGTTTACCCTTTTACAAACTAAAATAAATGCTTATTGCTTTAGACTATAGGTAATATCATTTAAATCTCATTTGTATATACCAAATTTAATAAATTCTAACAGGATGAACAGGAAAGTCAGATATCTTCTCATGGGATTTAGCTTATTTTTCTGCCCCATTTTTCCCTGTTAGTCCTTCCAATATAACCACAACACAGAACAATCTTTCACATATCACTGTGAAATGTTTCCTTTAACATGATTCACTTTAACATTTGCTATGAGTTTGATGAGCAAGTAGTGGTAGGGAGAATACAGACTGCCAATGAGTAATGATAAATACATAAAAAAAAAGGCATTCCAGTTTTGTTTTCTTGATTGTTTTTCCTAGGAACAATGTTCCTAAAGTTAAAGGGGGAAAAAAAAGAAAATGCAATGAATCATCCCAACCAGAGTTATCTTTCAGATGATGAAAAAAATCTTCTGCTGTGACCAATACTTTGTCTCAACTTATTATTCTGTCTTGTACTTTATGTCATCAAAGATACCAAGACATTAAAGTAATGACTTTAGAGAGCAGACTGAAAAAAAAAGAGTGGGTGAACTTTGTCAGATTTTGATGTGGCTGGACTTTGCATCAACAACAAATCAAATACATGGTCCAATATGGATCTAAAGTCTGAAAACCTTGATTTCAATTACTTGCATCTCACTTCTCAAGAATGGGATGTGAATCTGATTCACAAAAAGAAGAGATTGAGTGATTTGCCTATGAAACATATTACAGGTCACTGAGTTTGGAACTATACTCTTTTTAGACAAGTCCCAAGTGATGTTGCAGCTGTTGTGAAGAAAAAAGAATTTAGTGTTTGTGATTTCTCTGTCCCATATAGTACTGCTTAGCAAGTACACACAAGCATGAGAAAATTTCATTCCAGTTCATCCAATTCAAAGTATGTCTAGCTTGTTTGACAAGATCAACTCAATCAAATAAGATATAGGTTTCAAATTATAATTCAGATGTTTTGGAGAAATACAATTCAGTTGTGTATTCACACACATCCATGTATGTGCGATAAAGCAAACAAACATTTATTCTATGTCCTCTGTTTAAATTGGACAACCTCTAAAATTATGCAAATGATAATCAAACTAATTTTATCTAGCAATATTTTTTTAAAATCTGATATGAATCCCTTTCTCATAGGCCCCACTGTTCTGTAAGGACAAAACTAAACAAAGTGTCTTCAGAAAACTTTACTGATTTCTACTCATCTTTCTGCTATCACACTGGTGTCAGTATGATAGTCAGTATATTTGTGACAATATTACACTTTTTGGTCTTCCAAGAATAATCTAATAGTAGTTTTCTCTCTTTTTTAATTCCAGTTTCTGTTTGTTAATCTTTTTACAAATGCCCTTAGTAACTTTTTTTTTTTTTTGAAGAGGCTTTTGTGTCCGTCTTAATGGTATCTATGTTTACAGTATCTCTATGGTTTTTGCTTTGTTCCTACTCTTTGTTTATGATAATCCAACCTGGTTTTCCCTTTTCTTATTTTTTCTGTTTGTCTGACAGTCAATAAATATCCTTGGATTTAGCCATATTGGTCCCTTTCTATATTTCCATAAGAATGGAACAATTTGAACCTCTACTTTTAACCTTGTTCTGCCTGTTCTAACTCCTTTCCACTTCAGCTTACTTCTTAAATCTCAGTTTTTGCTGGTTGCCTCCTTATTTTTAGTTTGTTATTCTGCTCTCTGAGCTCTTTTCTGAAAAGCTGTGGACTGTCAATTCGCTGTCATTCTCATTCATGTTGTCTTCAGCCCTCATAGTATCCGTGAATATCTTTTTGTTGGCTGGAATCAGTTCAGAAAAATATCTCCCTCTAAGATTTTCATGAAGTTTTGTACTGAAATCTTCTCACAGCCACATTCTGAGAAACTGCTGGACATCGTATCCCTGCAGTACTCCCTACCCACAGTCAAGATCCTCAATTGTCAGTGGGTAATTCTGCCACATACTCATAAAAAACACTCACAAAAAAAGTTTTATCTATCTGGTTTGTATGACAGTCTTTAGTCATCTAAGTCTGAAGTCAAAATGTGATATAATACAAAAAATATTTCCCTTATTCCACTGTCTGTCCTTGGACAAACTGTAATCTTTTATTGTAATATTTTATTGTAATATTTAGGTCATTTGAATTAATTGCTATGTCTCTCTTCTACAAATGACATCATATTTTGATTTTTTAGCGTGACCAGCTCTTTTTCTTTATTCCTGTATTATCTACATTAGTGTATTTTTATATATGTTTGATTTTCAGTAGACTGAACTATTATCATCCTCTTATGAACCTATTCTCATTAAATTTTTCTCTGTGCTACTCTAAATAGGAGTACTAAATTAAAATGGAATACACATGAAATCCACAGGTATTTTCTCAGTTTTCAATCCATTTGCAATGTCCAAAATTTACCTACTCCTTTGTTTCTTTTTTTTTTTTCTTCCTATTAAGAATTGATTTTGGCTTTCAGTTTAAAGTAGCAAAGATCAACTTCTTTTAAAAATGATAAGCAGCAAACTTCTCGTCAGTTTCCGTGGTGGTGCAGCTTTCCAGATTAGTCTTACTTCTTACTAAAATCCAGTAGGCAATTGAAAATCAGGCCTCCTGCATTCTCTTCTCTCTTTCATACATACCTAATGTCAACATGTTGACATAAGATATATATACGTACACATAAATCCTTTCTTGTAGTTAGTTATTGCTATCCCATTTTCTGATTCAATCTAATTGATATTCAAAAAGCAGTCTAAAAAGATATGCTAAACACTGCATGAATCAACTTTTAAAAGTGTTCACTGTACCAAAACCAATAACTGCTCTATATTGTGCTGGTGCCTGAAAATGACACTTTTTTTGGTGCTTTTTGTAGGTTCAGAGTAATTAGCAGTTGATTAGACTTAGAAGGGAGGGTTCAAAGATTTCTTCTAGATACAGATATAAAAAAATTATTAATGGAATAAAGTATAATTCTAAGTTCCCTCTGCAAACTAAAGATTTTACCTTGAACTTTGCATAAAGCTGGTCCTGCCTTAAGAAGAATCCAATCAAGTAAGACAGCAAAATAAAGAAAAAAAATATTTTAGCCAGTCGTTTGTATACTGATACACAGTCAGACTTCAGAAAACCTGCTTAACTAAGAAAATACATATACTGTATATCTGTTCGATATTTAAGGAAGTTCAGATTATTTCATATTATGAACTATTATAAGTATTCATATGTTAGAGACAATATATTAGTATTCTTTGGTTGCACAGGTTAAGTATGAATCCACTTTTATTAGCAAGCAGTCACAATTACTACAGTTTACTTCTGCCCTTTTTTTAACAGCCCTATAGCAGCAATCAGAAGGAAGGAATCCTTGTTGCCACTTTCCAACAGTGAAAGTAACATTGCTCTTCAAATGTGCCATGAAGAGTAGTTTGAAGAAGCAACAGTGATGTAAACTTGTACTGAAGGACAAATCTTCAACATTTATGGATAGTTGTTATAAATAAAAACATTTTTTAGTAGAATGTTCTTGCACTGATTAATATTGTAGGAAACATAAAAGTAATTAAGTCAATGGAACAATCTATTGCTTTAAGAGTAAAATTCCAACTTTGAATTTAATCAGAAAAATATGACAATCCTAAGTAGAAGTGGACCTTGATTCTGAAAGTTATAAGCTTATATGGGGATGTTAAATGAACAATTCTTCATTACAGGAAATTTTTTTAGTAGTTTCAGTATAAATCCTACTGGAAATAATACTACAGAATATATAACTGGATTCAAAACTGATTATTTTCTTTTCTTACTACACAATGCAACATTGTCATAGAAAAATACTACGTAAGTACAGATTCCTTTTTGTGAATTCAGCAAAAATGTCTACAAGCTTAATATTTCAACAAGTTACACATTTTTTTAATCTTATTGTATGCATAATCAGTCTTAAAGAAGGCAGTAATGCTGTAAGATGAACAAACAATAATACCTATCTGATTTTAACAAAAACTTCAAGGGAGAGAAACAGTAAATCAGTGACCACAGCTAGCTATTGCTTTTCAAATGTACAATCCACTTTTCCCAAGCTTGAGAACAAATGTGAAATATCAGCCACATAAATAATGATCAGAACCTTTCACTGCTGAGACTGTCAACAACACAAAGCCAAACAGTAAGAAGAAAAGAGCACTTCACTGATCATTCATGGAAGATTATGTCCGATATGAAGTTACATGTACTCTCTGGTATATGCATTTGTTGTGTTTGGATTAAAATTACATAGTCTAAACACCTGGACAGGTGTTATGGCTTCAGATGTTTAAGAATATATGAAGTAAAACTTTAGATGAATAGTGGAGAAAAGAAAGCCCATGTTTACACTAAAAAATAGAATTGGGAGGAAAGGAGGGTTTCAGGTGCTGGGCTCTTCAATATTACTCTTATTTCTAGTACAACAAACTGTACAAAAGCTCCAGCATCAAAGACCAGGTCTACCCTTACCGTAGGATACCCTCTGAGTGAGGTTTTCTTCTTGGTCCTCGTCCTTTCCTGATGACTTGGGTTATTTCTCTCAAAGATGAATTTTTAAGAGGATGAGGGAGGTCACCCACCTACCACAACCCTAAGCAGAGGGTCCAGTTATGATGACCCTTATGTCAGGGATAGACTTGGGCTCAAACTCAAATCTCTCTCTGTCTTCAGGAAAATAAATAAGGCAAGGTTTGCCCAATATTTCATTTCAAACACTGTTGTACATTCCTTATTTTTTTTTTTTTTTCTTTTCTTGGCTTTTTGTTTGGTTGGTTGGTTGATTTTGGTTTCGGTTTTCATTTTGGTTTTGCCTGTTTTGCGATCAGTTTGTTTCTGCTAGATTTAAGGAAAAAAGAAGTTCATTCTATTGATTAAAATAATCAAGTCCTTTTTTCCAGTATGAGTACTTAACTGTGCTGAGTTTGCTTGAATTCAATGGTTCTAGTCACAAATGAGAATGAAGTGTGACTGAACTGTACTGCACCCCCAGCAGTCATAGCTTTCCTAATCTTGAAGTTTGCTTGTGAAAAGCCATACAGATAAGACAACATCATTGGCACATGCTTTATTTAGTGCTAGGAGTGAATAACATCTTGATATTGCTTACGATATAAGGGAGTTTAAGACCAGCTGTCATTCAAGGGAGGGAGCAAGAGAAGTGGAAAAGGGGCAAGGAATAACTGAAGCTGGACAAAAGAGAGGAAAAGCAGTGCATGCAGATAGTTTGGGAAACACACTTTTCATGTTACCTATGCAGTTACATAGATATCATGGTTCAGCTCCATCATTTTTCTGCTGTCTTTCATCCATCAAAATATGACCTTCTGACTACTTTCTCTATTTTAAATTCAACTTCTGATCAGGAACCCACTGGGAACAGGGAAGCAAGTAAGGGGCTGATCCTGTGATTATGACCTGCAGACTGTGGTTTAACATTAATCATGACATTTTTAGTAGCCTAAACATGATTCGTCTTTTCTACATTTAACCATTCATGTTAGTTTCTCCTTGGAGATTTCTCTCAGTTATGCTGATTTAGCTCTTCATATGGCTGACCTCTAAACTGAACTTGTAAAATGAAGCACTCAAAAAAAAAAAAAAGTAAAAAATCTAGTCTTTAAGTAAAAACATGCCATTTCACCAGTCTGATTTATAGTCAGGGTAAAAAACTGCCAAGTTGGCATAAATAAATGTCAAGGCTCAGAGGGAGGCAGGAGTACATGGCTACTTGTGGGGAGGGAGGGAGACATCTTACATGTGATATGCTCCTGACAGAATAGGAGCAAGAAGAAACTACAGGCTTAATTCAAGTATTAGTTTAGACTTGTGAATGGTGTAGACAGACAGCAGATTAGACTTCTTAGGGAGGTTGTGAAGTCTTCTTTGGTGAAGTTTTCTAACAATAATTAGACAAGAACCTGCCAGGATGTGTAGCTTATCTGAGCTTGGGAGTTGGGGTACTATAGCTTTGTTTTCTACCAGTTGGTGGATTGTTCTGAAATATTGTCAATGACTGGTTATATCTGTATTCTCAGTTTATCATCAAAATTGAAAAAAAATATTTTAATGTAGTTTTATTTGAAGTAGTAAAAATGTGATAGAATGTTGCATCTTTTTGTGGATCCTGTATCTCCATGAAAATTCCTTTTAGCAAAAGGGTAACAAAGCCATAAAGCAATAGATATTGAACCTTAAAGAAAAAGAATCTAAAACATTTTGAACTTGAATATCCACATTTATGTGAACTTGACTTATGTAAACGTCAGTAGTATTAAATTGTGGAAACCCATTGTAATTAGGCAGGCAACTTGCTATATGCTGTCAAAAAGACAGCTTTACAGATCTGACTGCACTGCAATTGTTAGATGTGATACTGGGTGATACTGGGTGTTCCTTTTAGGTGTCCTGGAGCTGAATTACAGGCTTGAAGTGCAGCTAGGTAGCCCTTGAAAAGTCAAGGTGCTTTGGAGACTCATACATATCCATATTTGAAATACTCAAAAGGAGTACAATAGAATAGGACAGAGTTAGTAATTTCTGTGTTTCACCTAGAGGGGTTTAGCTAATTTGGGTGTACACTTCACCTTTCACAGCTCTCATATAGGATTTAATGAAGCACAAAAGAATGCCTTGTTTGAAAAGCTAATCCTTTTCCAGTTAGACTTTTTTTCCCTAGAGACAAAATGATTACTTAATCAATTTTTTTTTTTTAAACAGGACTTATTTAGACTTGTAAATAGAATGATGGTGCATTGGGATGTTCACATTGGTCACAAGGAAAAGGTTTTTCACTGAGAGGTTGGAACAGGATCCCCAGGGAAGCCATGGTACAAGTATGTCAAGAGTTCAAGGAGCATCTGCACGATGCTCTTACTCCTATAGTTTAGTTTTAGGTAATCCTGTGAGGAGTGGGAAGTTGGATCCTTGTTGTATCCCTTCCAACTTGAAATATTCTATGATTCTATGATTATTTTGCAAGCAAAACAGGTCTGGTCACTTGAGGCTGTTTTGAATACTTAAGACACAGTTTCAGCAGTGCTAGATATTTAGCAGTCGTAAGAATATTGAATCACCCAACTAGTAAGTTTAGACATCTTCCACATAAATAATGGATGTAATTTCATATCCTTTTTGATATTAAGGACATCAACACAAAAATAAGTTGAATATTATTTGTAAATTAGGTCATGAAAAAACAAACACTCTCCAGATTTTAGAACTGTGTAAACTTACTTATGGTCTGTTTTTCATATTGCTTATATCTTATCTAAAAATACAGACTTTCACTTGCAGTTTCATATTCATGTTTACTGAAACAATTTGTATTAAGTTAGAGACTGAAAGAATGAAAGCCAAAGGAAACAGATTCATAAAGATAAAAAGCCTGAGTATTAGTCTTCAGACATTAGATGCCAAGGGGAAAAAAAATGGAAGACAGGAAGGATGCAAGGATGGAAAGAAGGAAAGAAGGAAGGAAGGTAAAGAGAGAAAGCAAATAAACAGCACTGTAAATGGGGCAGGTTTATTTCCCCAGTCTTCTTTTCTGTACAGCATTTTAAAAAGCAACAGCATATTATAAATGTGTGCCAAAGCTACTAAGCCACTCAAAAGATTCCATAGAGAACTGATTGATTCTTTTCATGTCTTCTGCATACTTATTAACTCTACAGCTATTAATTAGGTCATAGTCAGAACTTTGCTTCAATATAAAAAAAGTAAAGCTGTTTAATACTTTCCATCAAAAAAAAAATCTTAATTTGAGTTGTTTGTAACCTCCCCAAATTTGAATAATGAACTTGAAGCGTGTATCATAAGCATCTGATTTAGACTTCTTCATTTTGGTAAATTCCAACCCTTTCAAAGAAAGAGACTTGAGAAAATACAATGCTAAATAAACCCCTCTAAACAAACAAATAGAAAAAAAAAACCCACCAAAAAAGACCTGTAGGGACAACTCATTTTTTAGATTTTAGCATCCTCAATGGTTTGGGAGAAAGACTCCAAATATTGTACAGATAAGATCTTCGTGCCAAAGGTATGTTTTTTAATTTTTCTCACATACAAACGTATGTTTTCAGGCGAAAAAAACCCAGATAATCAATACTCATATATGTAGTAGGTTAGATTTTTGTAGCTGTTTTTTCTTCTTGATAATCTTGTTCTCAGAACCAGCTCTGGACTGTTTTGTGGCTCATCCAAAGCACTGATGGTGAGCACAGGGATCTGGTATCCCAGTCAGCTAGGTTGTAGAAAGCCACCTAGCTCAGGTGACCAGCAGACAAGAGGTGGGTACCCTGCGTGCTTGTGCACGTGCTCATGAGGAACAGCTGTGAAGTATGAAGAATGTTTGAATGATTACAGGTGAGGAGGAAACCTGCACAAATGATGTAAGCATGAAACACAAACCTGTCAACAGGACAGTTCAGCCAGATGGGGACAGGGTGAGGAGGGTTTCAGACACATATCCATTAAATGACTAGGATTTACTGGGCATCAGTGGTTCTCAGAGGTATATTCAACAAGAATACCCGGAAAACCATGTAGCAGATATGGGGCCAGGAGTCTAAGAAGTTAAGAGATGGAACAGGATAAAAAAATTTGGAATGGGGTGTCCAAGACAGCCTTAAAGCTGAAGATGCTGAGGGAAAAGAGACAAAGGGTAAAATGAGATATGAAAAACTAGGAAGTTGAGGAGGTAACTAAAAGAAAAGTGGTCAGGGAAACCTACTATTGGAGAGGATCTCAGAAAGACATTTCACAATAGAATAAAACATGGGAATAAATCAAGATAAGAGAGACTAACAGGCTGCATTAAGAGATGGTCTAGGGAATAACATCCAGAAGTATGAGAGAATAGCCTGAAATCGCTGTCATGGTGATCTGTGAAATCACCTGGCAATCTCTGCTTGTTTCACCTGTGATGCTAATCTATGCTAATCATAGCACCTCACTTTCACTGTAAGTTCTATATGCTACAGTGGTCTCCCTATCTCTATATGTAGATTAATTTTTGAAGGATGTAACATATTATCTTCAAATTTTATTTCCATTTTTCTATTTTAATGAGAACCTTGTCTGGTTTGGTGACAGACCTGCTGTACAAAAACTCTGGAACATGCAGAGAAGACTGAGAGCTGCAGGACCTTTTGTTTAGCCTCCTATGGAAGATGGAGGGTGCTTAGTGATAAGCCAAATGATTCCAGAATTGGAACAGAACATATTAAAATATGGTAAAGATACTCTGGAGATATGATCAAGTCACAGAATTTGTATGTGAATCTCTGTGAGTTGTTTAAATCAGATTAATTGCTGCTCAGTTGTTCCTTATTATCCTGGTATAAGATTTGCAAACATTCTGACGATACTAAGTGAAAAAAATGTTGAATTTTGATTAATCGAATTGCTTTATAATGCTGCAAAAGACCTAGTTTTTCAACATCTCAAACAGGACTTCCTAAATCAGTGGACAATTTTAATTTTAATCTCCCTATATTTTCAATCTGTAAATTGGAACTAATAATTAACATTTTTCAGGATGTTGTGTAGAATAAATAATAATATTTGGGAATCAGGCAAAATGGTAATGAGCTGAATAGGGAAAAACACATTATTATATTCAAAATAAAAATAGATAATACACAATTCAGGGTAAAGACATACTGAACCATGAGGACAAAGAATTACACCATTCAGCTTCATATGATACTCTTCCCTGCCCTGGAAAAGTGCATGGAAATCAGGCTGTGACTGTGTGATCCTTGTGTCCTGGTACACTCTCTGGGGAACTGAATGAAGACGTTATAAACACCAAAGTTCTGGCATTTCCTAGTATACCACTCCTTCGAGTATGGCTGTTTTGTGTATGTGTATTTTTATGCCCATGTTTCTGTACAATGTAACTGTTAATGTAAATGTCTGAGTTGATATTTATCTATAAGTGCAATACCTGAGATTTATATGCTTCTACTCCCTCCTTCAGATTTAATGACAGGACAAATCCCATGTTAGAATGGTATCTCAAAAAAACTGCTTCTATTAAATTGCTCCTGATTACATCCATCTCCTCCATTCAAAAAACCACATTTCCAATATCTGGTGGTTCCCATGGACTCCATTATTGATCATTTTTACTCTAAAATCCAGTATCTTCTATCAGAAAGAAAAGACACTTAGCAACCTAGACCTTAATACTGAAGTTAGTTTAGGATACAATAACAGGAATGGGGATTTATTGTGTGCAATGGCCACCATGCAAAGTGGTACCATCAAAATTTTGACTAAAAATTAAGAGATTGACTCTTCCTGTAGAAGAACTACAGGAATCTTTGACTGGTATACATGAGAAATTGAGTAGCCATCAAATCAAACCAGTTTATTCATGGGAGACTATTGTGTGGCTTTTGAGCAGTTCAACTTAGGCTGCCCTGCCAAGCTCATATGGCATGGCAGTAGTAGCACTGCTAGCATGACAGATTCTTGTTGTAGGAATGAACAAGCTAGGCTTACTCAGATTCAAAGTATGAGGACATACTTGAACTCATCTACAGATTAATTCCTTCATACAACTGAGTAGTAGTATCCATGAAGAAACACTGTCTTCTTTAGACTCATGTATTTGGTTTGCCTCCCAATGCTTTCCTTGAATTCACTGAACAATGTGAACTTTATAGTAGAATGGGAAGGTAGATTAAAAACTGCCGGCAGCATCAGAAACAATTTACATTGGGTAATTTATTCAAACAATTGGCAGCTCAAAATAATTAGATCTCTATAAAGAGTTTCCTTTAAATTAAGTATACCATAATAATGACAGTAATATGCATACAGGTTTTGCTAAAAATTTAGCTGTCTGATAACTGATCTCTAGCTTCAATTCTGTAATTTACAAAAAGCTGTCCTTGTTTTGGACAGGTTGTATTATTACTACATTTTCAAACATTTTTTTCCAGTTTCAACTGGGAGACATTGATCTTAAAGGACTCCAAAGGCTGGTGTTATAGGTAGTATGTTCAGATAAAACTAGGGTTTTTCTCAGCTAATGTAGTCTGCCAGAATTCTTTTCATTAATGGTATCTTGGCTTTTTACATACTAATACCACAGTGCCCTATAATTAAAGGGCATTTATGTCTCCACATTGCCATTAGTATAAAATATACCTTTACAGCCAAAAACATGTTAAGCATTTGGTTGAGCCAAAATAGCTGAGGGAAACTGATACCATTAAGATCTCTGGACTGTTGAAAACAGTCCTAGGAGATTAAGGGTTATGCTTTACCTTTAACTGTGCTCACACAAAGTACACTGCAGTTAATTCTATGGAATTTAAATTGAAAATGACACCATTTAATTCTCATGTAAGTTTTAAGTAGCCTGGATTTTCTCTCCTTGAACTGAGGGATTCTGGACAGTGTATAAGACTTCTGCAATGTCTTATGGAAAGTATGTTTAACTCACTTTACCATCACTGCTTCCTCATGTATCATTGATTTCAGGCAATTTAATGCCAGAGAGAACATTCGATCGTTGAGTCTGACCTCCTCAATATCACACCTCACTAAATGTCATCCTTTGGCCAGTTTAGAACATAATATTTTGACTGAATTTTTTTTTTTTTTTTTGATCTACAGGTGATTAACCTGTTGTGGGCAACTGTGACTAGGCTGTCACAGTTCTTTGAAACCATAGCAATAACGCAGAGTTGAGCAAGGATGGAATGCCCATTAACATGTTCAGTTAATTTCACTACAAAACTCATACCACACAGTGCAGAGAATTCTAATGGTCTGTGCTGACCTGTGGTGGGAAAACATTCCTTTGTGGTCTCATGAACAATGTAGCAGCAGGTATGTGAACAAGGCTGACCACAGAAAAGTATTCTTTAGGTTCTTCTTAACTACTAGTCAGTAACAGCCAACATGCTATTTCAGTTGCAGCCTATCTTTAAAACCTCAAGAAGAGATGACAATTAACTCCAAATATATGGGGGCATTTGCCTTTTTATTTTAGCAATACAGACTTAAAGTCATTCTCTAAAAGTATAGAGAATGGCTACAATTGGTTTACACACTGAGACTCTCCAACTGGTAAACCTATTACAACTGTTTCAGGTTTGGATGCAAAACCAACTGGGTGAGATTCTACAAAATCACTGGTCAAAATTTATTTACAAAAAAAAAAAAAAAAAAAAGACAAACCTTCCCAGTACTCGTTAAATTTTAATGAACAGTATTCACTGTTGTCAGTGAACTCATTCCATATTTTTCATGTTCGCTTCCAGGAGAAAAACAAAACTCAACACAAAACTCAAATAGCTAGTTGTGTAAAAGACGTTTACTATCTATGAACAGTTCTTAAGAATATCAAAGTACAAATACTTCTTGTATCTATAAAAAAATAATAAATTTACTTTTATTGTGATCCTGTTATCATTATGTGAATGATGCTAATCTGTATTACCAAATATTCAAGTAAATGTGGCTGCCAATACTGCATTTTCAGTCATCTGAACTGAAAGTAGGAAAAGATTGCTACTGATTCCTCCCCATTTCTGAAAAGTACCCCAGCTGTACCTCTAATTTTATACAGGTTATTCAAGGGTAGGCATCAAATTGCCAATGCTTTTGTTGGAGTGTAGGTTTTCTGAGATACAGGACTTAAGTGAAAATACAGTAGCTCTTTAATGTTACACAGTTGATTATAAACACATTTCAGGTATGAATTAGCAATGTCAAGATCAGGGAACCATTATATCAGATGCTGATTTTCAACACTGTAGAATAACTGTAGGGTCCTGAGTATTTGTTCCATTATACAGACAGAGGATGTCTCCTACTTTTGAACGTGATAAATGTGAGAACTGAGATCAAGTAGCTTATCTTTCAGAAAAACTGAGTAAAAGTTACTTGGATTAATAACATTGTTAGCTTAGTCTGACACACTTCAGCACAAGCAAAACCAATGAAGGACAGGATTCCTGAAACACATGCTGATAAATTCTGGACAGAAATTAGGAAGAAATACACAGTATTGGAAGTTCTTGCTAAAATCCCAAAATAAACGTGTCTGAAGAAACAGGTTTGTTTTAAGCATTTTCTTCAATTACATTAAGCTCATGATTTCTTGCAATTACATTGCAATTACATTAAGCTCGTAAATTATGCTATTAAAAAAAAACCAAACTCAAAAAAACAACTAATACTAGAGTTTTCTCTGTGCCATACCTATATATATCAATTGGATATAAAATTGGATTTCTCAGGACGCAGCATGGGTATGACCTCAGGCAAAGGGGGATATAGCAGAGGGGATCAGAAACTGAAGTGTAATCAAAATAAGGTCTTTATGTGTTCCAGTAAAAACAAACAAACAAATAAAACAAAAACCCCCATAACTAAAAAAAAAAACCCTCCTTCCAAAAAAGAATTCCAAACCAAGTTACAAATAGCCTATATGACATCATAAGTTAACCATAAGGACCAGATCAGAACAGCAAGTCCTAATTTACAAAAAAAAAAAGTCATCTACGACTTCCAAAGCAAAAATATTTGGGGTCTAAATGTTGGTCTATCCAGAACTCTTTTTTATACAATTTTACACAGCCACTGCAGTTATTATTTTTAACTTTTTTAGTGTAAGGTATATGTTGCTATAAACCCTGATAAGACCACTTACACAGTAAAAAGTTTTCTTAGGTCAGGGCCAATGCAAGAGTTCTTTGTGCTGGAATATGACAAGCATAATACTTCTTTTGAAAAAGGAACTTAAATCAGCAAAACTCTATTCCAGCCAGTATACTTTCCTCCAGCACACCTTTCCTCTTCCTATGATAAATAAGTTATCTTGAGAGTCTGTCTGCACTTAACAGGTTTGATGATAAGAGCTACACTGATAGAATTACACCAGTCACTCCTTTGTAGTACAGAAATAGTTCACTTTGATAAAGTAGCTTTCTTTAGAGGTGCAGCTTAAGCCAGCTCCTTGAGCAGAATAACATATACTATCAAATTTTTTTTTCTGGCTTTTTGACTATCACTTCTGCCTTTGTTACTGTTTTGATTAAGGGTGTTATATCTAAAATGACAAGAAAGGTAACATCTTTGAACATAGACTACTACTGACAAAAAATTCTTAGTTTAACTGCTTCTTTACATGCTTTTAGGTACCTTCACTCCTATAGTTGTGTCTACCAGAGTGTGCACTGTCAGGCTTTTGGCTAATATAGCTATGTCAGTAAAATCTGTAATGTAAATTTAGCCTTAGGCGGGTGTGACTTGCTCCCTTTCCAGGCGGGATAGAACTGATATATGACCACTTACTAACTGGGTGACTGTTGAAATCATGGATTGTACCAATATAGATTTTAGTGTGTACTAATGCCCTAATACTGATGTTCCACCTGCAGGACAGAATTGTACTGATTTAACTTAAATTAGATTTCAATCTGGCATAAATCTTTAACACACAAATGTAGTCCTGGGAATCAGCTGCTCCAATGTTCTTACACATTATCTCACTCTGCAGCGTGCTCCGTACAAGTCAAGAAGCTTACCCTCCTTAAGAAGGGTAACCCGTATCAAACACCTCCCATTTATCACGAGGAAATGGAGCATGCACAATGCACAGTTATCACGGAGTCACTGAGGCCTGGTAACATATTGTCACCCAGCCACTTGCTAATATGTCAAAGCTGATAGTTATATTGTGATAGACACCTGCACCGACATTAAAACAGAGTATGCTTAAATGCTTCACACAAGTAGAGTAAATTAAACTGTCCCAAGGTTTATGTTGACATTACCATTACAATTTAGTAGTAGTCTATAAAGTTTAATCCTAGATCTGTGCCTACATGTTACAGTGTAATTGTCTCTGTAGCTGCACTATGGACTTATCCTTTACTCTTCAAGCATATGAATACATTAATTTCTGACAAAGGATGACATCCTTACCCTGAAGAGCTTCAAATTCTTAGAATTATGAAGCAGTTTCCTAAAGAAGTAGGCGCCCACACTGCCCTAAATGAGGGTTAATATGAGAATTTTTTTTTCATGAAGTTAAAGTGGAGTGATTTGGTTTACGCCTTGACCTCTGTGTCTGTGTACATATATCCATCGCTTAATATCAGTGAAAGGGCAATTTCACTCATAAATCTGGTCCCTGCTGACCCATAAAACACATATAAAATGAAAACAGTGTCCAGAGACAGATTTTCACCTATTTAGCAAGGTCATTTTAATTAATCTTTTTGGTTTGTACCTACATAATTGTCCTGCGTGGCCAAGGATAGAGAAGGAAATGCAGGTGGTAGAAATAACTTTTTTCTTTTTTATTGCTGTGTTCTCTTTTTCAAGAGATAAGTGGGAAGAAGAAATTTGCATTTTTATTTAAAGCAATAAAAGTGAATTTGCATTTTACCAAGAACTGCAGTTTCTTTTCTCAATGCCTAATAAAATATTAATAGTAAAATAAACAATGAGGGCACTTGAACAAATAAAAAATTTTAATTAGTGCTGCTAAATGATGAGTTAAATTTTTTTTTCATATTCAGAACCCTTTCAGATGTTGCCCACTGCTCATTTTAGATTCCGTAAAATGTAGGGTTTTAACAACTGCATCTAAAACAGAGATAGAGCTTAAAGAACTGGAAATTAAAAATAAATAAATTAGCTGTCCACTGCCATAAGCTAGAGCTTCAAAAGTCCCACTTGAGCTGCAAAGAGGGACTAGAAAGAATGTCAGCATGGGAAAAAAGGTTCATTGAGGTGAGCAGTATGCATAGGGGACTCCAGGAAGGACTCATGAAGCTTTCAGGAAAGGTTCTGGCTGACAGGAGAGAAGAAGACAGTATATCGTTCCTCTTCTCTTCGACTGGGGTGAAGGATTGGTCTTGGTTGAAGGTGGCTATTTTTTTCTTGGAATCACACTATTGATTTAATAATGACAAAACGACTAAGTGAAGTTTTTTGTTTCTCCAGTCTTTGTACACTGACTTCTTCCAACTCTTTCACCACAATTCCTTGGCTTGTGCTAAAACTTAAATCTCATGTTTCCCTTTTCAGTGCTAAATGGGCTTAGCCATACTTTACACTGAAGAGCAAACAGCAACGTACAGTCAACACAGGGAGGAGAAGTGCCTTGATTCTAATAGAGCCTTTTGAATTTGCACTACTGATTCCTCATTTCCAGATCAGTAAGAGTAAAGCCATAACTCTCCTTCAGAAAAAAAAACAAAAGAGAATGCAACAGATGACAGATGGAGAATGAATTCATGGAAAACGACAGAGAGCCCAAAGAAAAAGTAGAGTAGGTTTAAATAATGGAGTATGTAGCAGCTTCTACTGTGATTCCAAAAGGACACTTGCAAGGAAGTACTTTAAATTAATAAACACCATTATAAAAATAAGGCATTTGCATCAATAAACAAATTAATAAAGCAAGTATTTTAAAGGGATACTGTATGCATTCAGTGTCCCCTTGGAGTATGGACTATGCACTTCTTATGATTTACTTACTGTATATATGCAAGAACAAAAGCAGCATCAGTATTCATATTAGTGATGATCTTTATAAAACTATTCAAGATTATAACATACTTAATATTGCAGAAATGTCTACATTAAGATTTTCAAACCCTGGCAGTTTATACACCTAAATTTTTCTTTACCCAAACTGGCACACACCAAGAAATCAATTTGAAAAGGTGTATGCTTAGGACTTCACAAAAATTGGAATTTTAGGGATAATTCAAGTTGGGCATACAGAAGAAATCAGTTATTATTCAGGTGGTGTTTTTTCAGCTGCTGTGAGTAGTTTTGACATTTTCAATGTAAGAAAAAATTATGGATGCTTGACGCATTTTTTTTGGACAAATATTCTTTTGAACATCTAGTGGATTTTTGGTTTGTATTACCTACGTCACAGTTTGTGGCCTGCTTTTATTGTCTGTACCCTGTGTTTTTAAAAAGAATACATGTCAAATTGCTTAAGAGAAACTAAACAATACAGAGAGTGGTGCCTCACTTTTCTATTGCAAACCCTGGGTTCTTAGTAGTAGTTTCCTTATCCAATAAATAATATATTGACTACCAAGCCTACCATTTATGATGACCTTATAAGCATAAATATTTTCTCCAGTAAAACTAACATGTGGCCCCCCTAACAGGCAATCACTTCTTTGTTTCTCTCACTTATTGACAGATAAGGATACATATATTTCTGAAAAATCACGGGTAAACAACTTGCTTTACCTGTAATGATATACTCACCTAAAAGCAATACCTGGTAATCTTAAAGCTTGATTAAGTTTTGATAGTGCACAGGTATCAAGTTGGACAGACAAATGGGAAAGGATCATGTTATCATGTTAAAATATCCCCAAAAGCTGAAGAGTAGAAAGATTAAAAATGAAAAAGCAAAATAAAAGAGGAGTAGTGGAGACAAAAAAAATCAGTAACAGAATGAGAGGCTAAGATGAAAAAACTCTTCTTTATCCCTGTAAAAATTAGCTTGAAATAAATAATATATACATATTGGGTGATTGTAGTAAATGTGAATGATCTTCAGCTTTTGTTTTTACAGTGCCTCTTTCTATTTTAGATTTCCCTCTCCTCTTTTGTGTTCCATTTGTGTGTACCTTACAATTCTTATAACTTATTTGTAGCCTTGATGACTGCATGCAAGGTCAACTGTTATCATAACATCCTACCTAATCCTCCCACTCTGTACTTCACCAGACTCTGAGAACCGTATAAGTGGGACATACTACCTGAATATCTTTGCCAAACAGGGCATTATGCAGAGAGACAAGTAAGCTGTACACAGCACCAAACTCCAGCAATATGATGACAGTACAGGTTCATTACAGTTTTGGATTCAAACTTCCTGTGGGCATACTGTAAGTCAAACACTGAAGAAAAGGTCAGATAAAGGAGCTTAACAAATAGATTTTGTAAATTCGTTTTCTGAATTGATGTTGTGGAATAAAAAACTTTTCATTGCATGGCATCTTAGCGTAAAGTTACAAAGGTCTCTCTGGATGGCAACAGGCATAGTAGAAGATGGTATCTCAACCACAAGCAGGATTATCAGGAATTAAGGTCAGATCACAGGGCACATGTGACTGACTATTCATATTATCCTTGTTGTTAAACTGGGGAGCTTTATGTATATATGCATTTTTAAGGAGCAACAAGTCTATGGTGTCTGACCCCTCTTTGTCTATTTAGGTACTAGTACAACCTCAAAATTGAAGGATTTTCACCTCTGTGTTTTCTAAAACATTTGTGTGGAAAATCACTTCCTATGGGCTATTCCCTGAAAATCTCACAAGAGAACTATTTGGGGAGAAGTATTCCCCAGATCAGTGTAAAAGCTTATGCCTTGAATAGTCATTTCAGGGAAGCGAAAATGTACTAAGCATATAACATTGCAAGTCAGGCATGACTAGCTAAATCCCTTAGATACTAAAGGGATAAAACCCAACTTATAAAAACGATCTGATAATTATCTAATTGCTGTTATTTGTTGAGATCTTTAACACAGGACCCTGCCCCAAATAAAACTCATAAATCAATTAATTTTATTAAAAGCTGATCATGCACCTCTTAAAGTCTTTAACAGTCTTCTCTTGCAGCAGTGCAAGAGAAGAGGCACTGCTCCAGCCAAGGTAAGAGCTACTGCAGCATTACTGTGATCAAGAACTGCTGCTGACCTGGTGAAGCAAATGAGCTTTGAGTTTCAGGTGAAAAAGCAAGTTTATGTTTCCTTCCATACAGTTTTCTAGTTCCCCTCACAAACAGACTGTAAGGAGGCCTAGCAAAATAAACCCAACATTATCTCATGCTGCAGTAAGACAGCACTAGTCCCTATCTCTTCCAAAGTCTTATCTTGAAAGATGATGAACCCAAATAAGTCCTCTGAGCTTTCAAGGGAACAGTAGTTCCTGAAGTCCTCAGTAAAAACCCATGCTTGTCCAGTCAATGCTCTACATAACTCAATTATCAGGGGAAAGAGTGAAGCTTTTGACACCTTGAGGAATGCATTTTGACATTTTCAGATGAATGTCTGCTGTGTGGATTATATTATATTATTATTTCTTCTGCAAAAAGAAACATGTTTAAGTGGCATTAGAATCAGGAAAATGAACAAGAGTAGAAGAAGATATAATTTCCCACAAACACAAGTCATTGATATCCTCTTTTTCTTTAAAACTGTTAAAATGAAAACTCGGATGGACAGAAAGAAGAGGAAGATATTGCCTGCAGTTGAAGTGACTGTGTTGCTAGAACAGACAAAAATATAACTTCTTCTAGGTCAGCGGGGCACAACAAACAGGACTAAAAAATCTGTTTCTGAAACATTGTTATGTTTGAAGTTGAAACTTTCAGCTGTAGCTAGTTAGTTCCCACTTATGGGATCACCTCTCCAGGGTACCTACTTGTGAAGCAACATATATCCAGTAAAAAAAGGGGCTCTGGTGAAGCGTGTTTTAACACTAAATAATATATTTATAAGCACTGGGTCTGAAATCTCTGGAAATTTACTAGAGATTAGTCTGAGTTCTTTGTCAGTTTGTAAATAACCATTAACTTATGAGGACACTGCTGACTAATTTAAAGCCTGAACTTTTCTTTCTTATCCTCTGAAATACTTACTGATGTTAATAGAAATTTTGGGTATGCAACAATGCAGGATTGGGTCCAGAATAGTCAGGTAAAATTGAAATACTGAAAGGTTATTCCAGATACTTAGTGTTCTTGACTGCAAAATTCTACAGCTAGAAGTACTTGGAAAGCGTTTTGATTGTAGCAAATTTACTACTTGCAGCCAGTGATTTATTTCATGCCCTAATGCACTAAAAGGTCAGTAGCCCAAATTTATCTCAGTGATTTTCAACAGATTATGGCTTCTACAGTGTGTTCATACATCAGCTACCTTTGGATGCTAATGTTCATCTTAATCTCTAAATTCTTCCAGTTAATGGCAATTCTTTTAGATCTGAACTTTGCCTTTTTTCTTCTTCTGTTTTAATCTCTGCATAAAATCACGTTGCAGCAAGACGTTATATTCTCTCTTTTTGCCTTGTTTTGAGCTGCTACTAACAGCTTTTAATTTGGAAAGACTATCTCTGAGTTTACTGCGCCTGACTGGTTTCAGCTCAATTGTTTCCCTAGCCAACAGAGCATTCATTTCTCCTGAAGGTCACTGCAAGCTGCCAAGGCATTGAAACACATCAGCTTTTCATTCATGCTGCAATCTAATGTTACAGTAGCATTAAGATAAATGGAAGTAGGCATGTGTGTATGACTTTCTCTATCAACAATTACCAAATTTATTATAATACAAAAAATTTAGTCCATCAGTGAATGAGCAACCTACGCTCTTTGACACTTTCTTCAAGTCACTAGAAATTAATCCTTTCATTACAGTGGTTTGGCTGCATGCTGATAATTATTTGTATAAATTACACCATCATGTCATCTGCTTGTGAAAGTGGCTCTTCCAACTGCAGCACTTCCAACTAGTTGCAATAAGATGTAGTAAGCTGCATAGATCCAAACTATCCCATAAAACAAACACAGTGGCCACCTGTTAGAGAAGGGCAGCCATTAAATATTTTAAGGGGCGGGATGTGGTCCAGTATTGTTCATTCTACCACCAAAATGAAATGACTATTCTAATCAACAATATGCATTTTAAAATTGGGTCATCATATGTCTCCAATGCCTGTGTTGTTTGGAATCAATACACGTGGTGCTGACTCACGCTGCCAAAAGGCAAACTAGCCTGGTCAAGCTGAACTATTTTCATGTTGATGTGCTCTCAAGTTTACAGAATCTCTTTAATCTGAGAAATTGTTAAAAATTTTGTTATGACTCAAATTTAAATTAGAAAACTGAGACTAGAGAGTCTGCCAAAAAAGGCTTCATTTCTTAACAGCTCTGCTGGACTTTTCAATGAAGTTATAAAATACAGTGGTCAATAATGGCAGTAAGAATAAAGAATACATAAGAAACAACAATAATAGCAAAAAAAGCCCCAAAAAACAAAACCAAAAAATCACCAACCCAAAAAGCAAACATAGAAAAGAGAAAAATACTGCAGTCTGTGCAATAGTTACTCTAGTTTATTTAATTGTTTTTCTCTATAGTTTGTTTAAAAGACAAAACAAGGAAGGAGTTTATTTCCTTGACATTCCATCTTTGCAGTTGAATATTCTGTTTGAAGTTGGACTTGTGAGTGTATTTGGAGATTTTTAAGGAGTTCTTGGATCTCCTGTTGCAGTGGTGGGAAACGCATTACCTGGATATGAGAATAATATAATGTAGACATACCATGGCAAGTTTCCTCACAAAAGACAGGCAAAAGGCATAAAATGGGTCTATCAACACCTTTGTTGTTTTACAAGTGTTACCTTGGGAAATGTTGCAAATAATGCCAAGGTGTCTGATAGGCTTATCATACAGATAAATACTTACTACAGTAAAAATCAATTCAGCTAATTTTATTGATGGTTTCAGTCAAAACTAAGTGCAAATCACAGGCAGTGAATAACTAGCAGAGTACATGCAGTCCAAAATCAAAAAAATCTTGTCTGAGGATTCCTGATAGAAAGTGAAGAAGGGTGGCTTGTTTCACACAGATACTTTTCTTGTATTTGTTCCTTATGTTAAACTTTAATTAATTAAATTTTAGACAAATATCAGAATAAATAAATGTTGTTTGCAACTGAAATTAAGCCACAGAAAGCTGGAGCAAGCTTCCATATTTGAACACTGGTACTAATGTATTTATAAAGTAAATATTTAAGGAAAAAAATAGCCTTTTATGTGATTTTTATCTATCAAACCAACCGTATTATGGATGTATTACTTGCAGTAAATATCTAAATGATAATTCACCAGTGTAACTGGTCTAGTCCTTATCTAATAGTATGGCTACTTTTCTCATCTGACTGAAGTTCTGAAATGGAAAAGTAAGCCAGATTGTATCTAATCACTTTGGGTCAAATCATTCTCAAGGCACGAAGAAAACTTGCTCAAGTACACCAATCCCAGAAGGACAACTCCATATCATTCTTTTGGCTTTTTTTTCACAGAGAATATATTTTTTGGTTAAGCACGTCGAGGGAATGATAATATTTTTTCTCTCCAAAGTACTGAGCTAAGTCTGAAGTTCTTGAACTTGCTGAATGGTTTCTGATCCTCCAAGGGGGAAGCTTCTTGGACATTGGCAATGAAATCCTATTTTAAAGATGAAAGCCGTACAAAGACAGATTTTGAAGTCATGCTGCCTCAGGTACAGAGGTCTTCTGTAGAGTTGAGTTGCAGGTATATACGGGAGAAAATATTATCCAAACAGCATTGTTATACCTAACTTACATGGCTAGGATGTACACAATGGATGTACAGCTAAAGTACCTGTAGGTTTTTCAACTCACTCTTGGGTTCACACTGATGTCCCTAGTCTGTATTTCATTCAATTATTTGTACTTAGACAGTGGCTGAAAAATATATCATTATAGTATTTTATCATCTGTTTTGCTCTTAGTTTTAGTAACTTGAACTGCTGTCCAGATAAGAAGTGAATTCAGAACAGGGAGAAAATGTGCATCTTCCTTACAACAACTTCACTGTTTTATGAAAAGTGGTGAAAAGATCGGAACAGAAAAACACCAGCCTCACCAACTATTTTATTTCTGTGTGTGCAATAGATGCAAGGAACAACCATTCAGTGATAAAGCTGGATCTTTTCAGTAAAGAAGTGAGTCAATTGTAAGTAATCTAACAGTGGGCATGTTAGAGTCAGTGGGAACATTTGATTCCCACCAAATAGAAAGAGAGTAATTATGGCAGACAGAAAAACTCAGAACCAACATAGTTCTAAATCCAGTTTAACCAGTGATCTGTGCTGTTGAGATATTTCAGCCCCACTCCTTCAATTATCTTCTCCCTCAAAAAAGAGCAGTATGAATGAGTGTCTGATTCACTGGGATTCCTAGATAAGTGATTGCCTCTGTTGGTGACTCAGATTAGAAACCTAATTTAGAGAAGCTGTGGAGGATTGCTCTCCTTCTTCCACTGACTGTGGATCAGCTTGCTCATGGCTTAAATTAGCCTTTGTTTAATATCTCCCAAAGTGACTGACTGGCTGCATGTGGTCCTGACTCTTCTTTTACATATCTTTTGGATCTGTCATTATTCCTAAGCACTAGCCAAAGGATACAGAAGTAGTCTACAACTCAGTCTTGAAGCATACTTGGAGGAAAAGTACCTGATGGGATCTGTAGAGCCACCCCAAAGTCCTGTTTCTTTTTGCTCATTTTTCAGACTGAAAAGTCTGCTCCTCCTGCAAAGCCAACAGCACAGTTCATACAACTGCTTCCTAATTCAATGGCAATAAAATCAGCTTAGTTCACACTAGCAGTTTAAACTGTTTAATAGCCTGATTCACTCTGTGCTGGAAACTGGTGAGGGACTTCTCACACACACACACCACTCAGTGAAGCAGTGACAAAGTGCAGAACAGTCAGCCCTGCAAAGTGTTCACTCCCGCACCAGAAAGAATCCAGCTAAAATCTCATTTCCTTCCGGTCTCAAGGTTCCAGCATCACAGAGATAGCAGAAAAAGAAAGAGAGACAAAAAATTCTTCCTATTATTATGTAAAAAAGTCCTAAGCACCTATCTGAACTTTTACTTCATTTAACTTTTTATCCTATCCCTGCTCAGAAAGAAGCAAGAAAAATAAGAAAACTCTCCCCTCTAGTGATTTTTCTCATTAGATTTTGGTCTCTGGTTAATTAAATAGATCCAGGTTCCAGATAGAATAAGTCACCTTGTTTTGGTCAGTTCCTCAACTCTCCTAGCCAACACTAATGCAGCAGATACTTCTTTCTACTGCTGTACTACAGTATAACAAAATTAGAGGTAATTAAACCTTCTATTTGAATTAGTATAAGTGGCAAGGCATATTTCTAGTTCCTGCCACTTTCATTGCCTAAAGAAACCTTCAATATGTGCAGGAACTTGTTCTTTCTTTAGAGCATGGTTTGTAACAGTAATAGAATGGATTACACTGTTTGACCTAAAGGACACAGCGCCTGACAGGTATCAGCAACCTAACATGATAAGAGTCTAATAAATTTGTTTCTCCTCATATGTTGTTGCCTATTGAAAGAGTTAACTCTGAGGTAACACATAAGATAAAAGAACAGGGGTGGCAAGTTATGAGAAATCTCCAGGATAATATATGTGATGTTATGTATTAATATATGTTGGTTATGTATTAGAAATCCCCAAAAGGAATTTTGCAATATTTAGTAGTAAGAGTAAACACCATTAATGGCTTGGCAGAAGATGAGATCTTATAAAAAAATTAATTAGACAAAACTGAATGAGATCTTATTTGGTTTTGACTAGGTTATACTCTCCTCACACTGAGTTTGCGCTGTGCTCTGGTCCATCAAAAGCTTGGTAATTTCAATCCAAAATCCATGAATCCTAGGGAAATCTCAGTTCAGCTGGAATAGCACTATGTTTCTGTCACACAAAACTACATCCCTTGCTCTGACTTGAGCCTGGATCATTTTTATAGATGTAGAGAACAGTAAAGTGGTCATGCTGAAGTAATTGAGGATACAGTGTAATCTGGTGGAAGACAGTGTCCAAGCAGCTGGAAGCAGGCTTTCTGTTCTTTACAGG
This sequence comes from Corapipo altera, assembly GCF_003945725.1. NCBI lineage: Eukaryota > Metazoa > Chordata > Aves > Passeriformes > Pipridae > Corapipo > Corapipo altera. Next base: position 11,324,731 of record NW_020884874.1, read on the forward strand.
CAGCAAATAAATAAGTTAGAAGCACGGCGATTGTTTTACTGGCAGAGATATTTGCTGGACAGAGTAAAGGCAGTCATGGAGACAACTTCACGCACAGGAAACTCTGGTATAACAACATCTCCAATTGGGCATTATGCTAAAACAGGGTACAAATCAGACCCTCCCAAGCAGAGCAATAGAGCTTTGACATACATGGAAAAACAAGGATGGCTTGGGGAGCTATAAATTATTCCTTGTCTGAAGGTGCTCATTGAGACCCAGATGTTTTTACTTACAACATACAAGTAATATAGGTTTAACTCCTCAAATGAATACTCTCATTAAGAACGATTCTGTTTTTTTTCTTGTAGTTTCATATTTCCTGTTTAAATTGAACAACAACAACAAAAACCCTCAAAAAACTCAACCCAATTTAAAGTTATTAAAATGAGATAATTCAGAAATTGAATTTAGATCTGTAGACTTAGACAATTTAAAACCTTGTACTTGCTTACACTAGTTTAGTTTCCCTAAGTTGACAAGTTCATAATGTTCAACAACCAAACTGTGCTCTGACTCCAGTGAAAGGTGATGTACTCAAAATGATGTGAGAAATATGCTGCTGTGAAGAAAGCTGACCTACCTCTTTTCCAGTGCACAAAGTAGCATGCACCTTCCTCTCTCAATGCTATGAAGAATTTCTGTGAGCTTTACAGAAGATTATGGAACTAGGTATTGCACGGATAGCATAAAAAGAATGTCTTGAATATGAAAATTCTACTATATTCAGGAACTAAATACCCTCAAGAATTAAACATAGCAGTTTCTTGATAAGCAATTGACTTTCTCCCACCCACTGAAAAGGAAGAGATAAAGGTTCTGTGTAACATATGTCTGGATACATTCAGGTCATACATAGTGACAAAACACAATATGCCAGGGATTATTAAGTAGCTTCATACTGTTTGGCAGAAATGAAGAGGGGAAGTCATAACATTTTGGCACACATTCAGCTAGACAGTACATCCTTATGGAATGAATACACATATCTGATAAGTGACCACTCAAGAGGCCAGTATAAATTGGCTGTACAGCAGAAAAAGTCCTCAACAAAAGGTCAAATGAACTTGTTCCAAATATCACATAGGGATATTTTTGTGTGGTCACTTAAGAAAAAGGTTTTTCACTGGAGGTGAATGATAAGGTCATCAAAAGCGAGAATATAAGGGTTGATTCTTCTGAAAGGCAGAAGGCATTCTCTGGGTTTACAAGGGTTTGGTGAAAAAGCATTATACCACATTTACATTGGTAAATCCTGAGCATGGAGACAGAGTGACGGCAAATGAGTTTCATTCCAGGCATAGAATAAGCTGTACTTGCAAACTGGCCTTTTTTTGCTGTTTTAGAAGCATTTCTACATGCAGGGAGTTGCTATCATACTTATGTCAGTCAATATGGTGAAAACACCTCACTCCTCCCCAGCCCAGCTATGTCAGCAAATTGTTTTAAGGGCAAGCATGATCTAAGTGAAGAAACTGTCATAGACCCTTTTTTTTGAAGTTTTGCTTGTTTTAGTAGGACAAAATGGAAATTATTTTGGATTCATTGTATTAGAGTTTATTTACAAGATATCAGTATAAACAATACTTTGGATTTTTAAGGATTCCTACTACTGTGCTTCTGCTTTATCCTGTCATTCTTTTTCTACCATTTTCCCACCCCCTAGATAATAATGTCCTACCACTGAAAGCAGAGTTCATTTGTAGGAAAAGACACAAAGAGTAATGTTCAATATCGTACAAGAAAGCCAACTACTTGTTGGGCTGCACAAGAAGTAGTATGACCAGTAGATCAAGGGAGCTGATTTTTCTCCTCTAATCTGCTCTCTTGAGACGCCACCCGGATTACTGCATCCAGTTCTGGAGCCCCCAACATAGGAGGATGAGAACCTGCTGGAGCAAGTCCAGAGGAGGGCCACAAAGATCATCAGAGAACTGGGGCACCTCTCCCAGCAAGATAAAGGTGAGAGAGCTGGAGTTCTTCAGCCTGGAATAGAAAAAGCTTCAGGGATATGTTATTGTGGCCTTTCAATATTTAAAGGTGGTTTATAAGAAAGAAAGAGAAAAAACTTTTAACTAAGGCCTATATTGACAGGACACAATGATTTTAAATTGAAAGAGTGTAGATTTATACTGGTTGTAAGGAAGAAATTTCTTTATAATGAGGGTGATGAAACACTGAAACAGGTTGTTCAGAGAAAGTGTGGATGCCCCATCCCTGAAAGTGTTCAAGGTCAGATTGGATGAGGACTTGAGCAATCTAATCTAGTGAAAGATATCCCTGCCCATAGCAGGGGTGTTGGACTAAGTATTTTTAAAGGCTCTTTCCAGTCAAAGCAAAGTGAAAAAAAAAATATTCTCAAGTTAAGGTTTAGATAATAAAGATTACTTGTATATCAGCTCTATACAGAAATGGATTTCCTCAATTAATTCTAATCACTAAACAGAAATTCCTCATCTGAGTAAATATAAGCATAACAATTAGAGGTTCACATTTGTTCTAGTCCCTCTAGGCTTCTGAAGTAGATATCTGAAAGTAATCAGATGATCCACACCCTAAAAACGTCTCTTTCTTTTCTTCAGCTATGAAGACCACCTAACTGAAATACTGTAGATGCTGAGAGTTAGGTAAAATGAACTTCAATCTTACTATATACAACCATGAAACGACAAAAGACAACAATAAACAGAAAGAGAGACTTGTTCGTGGAAAGTGAGAAGGTAATCTGAGCAAGCTTCATAAATTCATCTGTGATAACTAAGCTTCACTTTCTTACTCATGAATGCAGGAAGGTAAACACGAGTATTTACCTTTGCTTACTGATCAACCACGTTTATAAGACCTCTGGTTGAGCTTGATACATTACTTTGCAAGGAAAACTCTGCAAAACCTACAAGTTAAACTCAGTTTACATTCTAAAATGGATTAATTCTATTTTATTGTTTTCTAGGAATTTGCACATCATCTGTGACAGTTTACAAAGGCTTTTCATGCTATTGTTCCTAAGCATCAGCCAAACATACTCACCCTGGCTTCTGAAAGCAAAGCTGTGCTCTTTCCTTTTCACACATCATCACCAGTAACAAAGATTCCGAAGGAAAAATTAAACCCCGAGATAATACTGTGACACCCCACTGTATTTAGATTAAGCCTGCAATGAAATTACATAGATGTAATTGACTGGAACTTAAGTAAATAATTCTGTTAGGGAAGAAAAGGGAGATCAGCTCACTCCATATTACCCAAACTGGTCTACAGTGCTACCAGAATTAAGAGAAGTCCAGAGTTCAAGTATTTTTTTTTTTCTTTAATTATTAAGGCTTTTTTATTGGACTACCATTGATAAATTTCATTTTATACAACCACATTGAAATAATTACTTTAAAAATTTAATTTTCCAGAAGTAACAAATGCAGCCATTTTCCCATTTGTCTTTGATCTATAATGAGTTTGAAGATTCATTGTGAAATTTCCGTTCTTTTGGGTAATTATTATGATAATAAGAAATTAACAATCAATTTTAAGCACCAATTTAAAATAAGTCTAAATTAATAATTCTTGTAGAAATGCCCTCAAATAAACCAATAAAGGAAAAGAAAAAATGCCTTTCCCAACAAGTAAGTGCTAGAAAAAAAATGTTAATTTGTTAATTTGGCACTTTCTTTTGCATAAAGGAACATAAGGAAAAACCACAGCTTCCTGGAACTCTACAAAAAAAATTGCACTACATGGGATAAAACTATTGAAAACTCAGTGCTGAACAGAACAAGCTGTAGTTCACTCTCACCTCACTCTTCCTCTCCCCAGAAAGATGCATAAATTTCTGTCTAAATCAGATTACACAGTGCTGTGTAATCAGGACTGTGAGGAGTGTGTGAAGAATCCAGCCCAAGACAATGGGTGAACTCCAAATTTCAAGATAAGAAAGGATGGAAAACACAAAGCATTAGGAGATAGGAAACTACAATCTCTTTGACACGTGGCTTCTCTTTGGCTCTGGGGATGAGAGCATGAACAAAAGCAAAGATCCCTGCAGAGTTTATACAACCTCATTTGCAAAGTCACTGAATCTATACATTTCCCATTCATTTTAATGGAGCGACACTACTGCAAGCAAAGCCACAGTTCCAGAATGTCTCCCGATTCATTGCTTTCAAAAAACTGTCAACAACTCAGTTCTCCTGCCCCTCTCTCTATGTATGTCTAGGCCATTTCCAACAAAATTAGCAGCTTTCTGGCCTTTAGGAAATCCAAAGCCACAATGATGCTGAAGGGTAATTTAAACAAGAAAAAAGTTATAACCTATTGCTAAGACAGTTGTGCAATTCTATGTACAATATTTTGTAGTTGAAGACTTCAGTAAATAAACAGTGGTACTAGTTAAAGAAGACAGAGAAAAGAAGGAGGATTATACAGAGATGTTAAACTACAAAGGGCCGTGCAAGGTGGAAGAGAATTCTGAGAGACAGTTTTGTTTCTCTAAACAAAACTGAAGGGCCTCAAGTAGGCCCTTCAATTTTGCATTTCACATCTTATTATAGCTCCTCTGTCATGATTTAACCCCAACTGTCAGCTAAGTACCACACAGTCGCTCGTTCACTTTCTCCCCCCCAAAGGTGGGATGTGGAGGAGAATCAGAAAAAAAAAGGTAAAATTTGTGTGTTGAGGTAAGAACAGTTTAATAATTGAAATGAATTAAAATGTATTAATAATATTAATAGTAATAATAATAGTAATGGTAATGAAAAATGGACAGAGAGAGGAAAAAACCTCAAGAATAAGAAGGGATGTATAATGCAATTTCTCACCACTCACTGACTAACGCTCAGCCCATTCCTGAACAGTCATCAGCAGCTCCTGGCCAACTCCCTCCAGTTTATACACTGAGCATGACCTTCTATCGTATGGAATATCCCTTTGGCCAGTTCAACTCAGCTGTCCCATCCATGCTTCCTCTGGGCTTCTTGTGTACCTGTTTGCTGATAGAGCTTGGGAAACTGAAAAGTGCTTGACTTAGGATAAGCACTAGTGAACAACAACCAAAACATCTGTGTGTTATCAACATTATTCTCATACTGAATCCAAAACACAGCACTATACCAATTACTAAGAAAAAAATTAACTATCCCAGCCAAAATCAGGACATCTTCTTAATAAAGTATTATCTTTCTGGGCTCTTCAAAGTCGTTAGGAAAAAAATCAATGATCATATTACAATGTCCATTTTATAGAATGAACCATTGAGCCACATACAATTTATTCTATAATGGCAGAGGAAAATATTTATCTAATCCTTTAATAATCTTCTGATAACTATGACTACTAAAACATAGTGATAACATAGCTCCTATCTTTTTTTAGTAATGGCCACTAAAAATAAAGCTCCCAGGGTTAACGATCAGAGAAATCTAAGAAATTACATGAAAATGTATATGTGAACACATGTTTGGACATAGCACTTCAAATAATATTTGTCTCAGCATTAAATAGTAGTCACATATGTGTCGTCATTGCCTCCAGGCACACGAGGTAGAAATTGAAGAGACACGTCAAAAGATATTGAAAGCTTTGCATTTATTAATTAGTTTGTTTTATTTTGTGGACAAACTTCAGACTTCCTTAGTTCAATAATGAACATAATCACTTTTGACTTTTGGACTGACACCTTGTGACAACCCACCCCTCTGGGCCTCTACACACCTTGGTTACAAAAATGTCCTTAGTATTTTGGTTATTTGTTGACAGATTTACATCGAAGTGTCAAAAAACTACTTAATGTATTTATAAAAAGCAGAAAGCACTCTCTCCACTCAAAAAATCCATATTAGAGTGGAGACAACCATGTTTAGAAGTTTGTTTCCTATTTCTTTTGAGGTTTTTTTAAGATGCTACCTGGTATTGGGGGGGAGGGGGGAAGAAAAACAAAAAGGAAATTGAGGGGTAATATTCCTTTGGGAAGGGGGGTAGATGTTAGTGAGTTCCTACTGGCATACAAGCTGTTGCCTCACAGCAAAGTGACCTGAGAGAGGCAGCAGCTCCCAGCCCCTGCCGAGTTCCACTGGAGAAGGCAGCCCCACACTGTGACAAATTATCACTCTATGAATAACATCATTAAGCAAACTCAGAGGGAAAAAATAAATTGCCATTCAGAAAATAGCTATATGCTAAAAGTAGCTGTAGCTTGATGTATCGCCTCATGGCAGTTCCTGCATTCAGTGGGAAAAGTTTTCTTAAAAAGAACCCAATACTTTTCCTTAAAAAAAAAAACAAACTTAAAATTAGGATGAACTAAGACAATGTATTCAATTTGCCTAACATCTTAAAATGCTCTGTAAGATACTCTGTCATAGCTAAATCTAAAACAGTACATTATAAAAGCTTATACAATTGTGTTTGCTTCAGATTAAGTACTTTCATAATGCATCTATGGACTGCATAAATGTCTCTTCCACCTTTTAGTTATTCAGAATAATACACAAAATTCTCCTACTGTTTCTGAATACATAATGTAATACAACGATCACAGTTATCATTAAATTCTTACAGAGTTAGCATCATATAAAAAAGAATGTGAATTACTTTATGAAATTTTCAAAACTGTAGACACATTTTATTAATTTTTTTTTCTACATTAACCCATAGTGCTTTCTCTACGATAACAAAGTAGTTTTATGTAGGGATTTATGGTATGAAAATCTCGTGTCTCTCAACTTTAAGATCATTTCTCTTATTGTCAATGAAAACCTCTGATTTTTCCTAACGAACAGTCACATACCTATGTGGATTTTAGAAATGGTAATGGATGTCACAGAAGCAAAGTTAGCCCATAGAAGTTTTAGAGAGAGATAGTCTTTGTCAGTGTTTATTTAAAAACATTTCTGTTACTGTAAACTTTAAAAAGGCTATTTGAAATGAATTCATGTTACAGTTTTTTAAATTAATAGTTATGCCACATAAAAATATTTACTATCTGTCCTTTCCTGTTCTGACCTGAAAAAGACAGCCTGACCCGTAGCACTACCATTCACCTACCATCACCTCTATATCAAGAGAGAAGATTTAAAAATGAAAGAAAAAAAATGCCCCAAACCCTAAATAGGGTCAGATACTGGGTATATAACTCCAAAAATCTAACCATGACAATGTATTTCTTATACATGATGGCAACATATTACCCAGATAATTATACTCTCTTCCAAACAGAAGGGGGAGAAGTGAAGAGTGTCAGAGCAATGGAACCTATCCTTTTGAACCTTATACCTTTTGACAGGCATCCTTAAATTGTGCAGCTGTCTTCAGACCCACCAGGGACTCCAGCAGAGTCAGATTCCAGTGGCCAAGTCCTGCTCTGGTAGATTATTTCTGGTGTCAGTAACACAGGCTCTGCAACCCAAAAGAGAAGCCCCCTGTGCAGCCACCAAAATGCTGTGCATCTGAGCTTCCCTGTGCACCACCTTCTGCAGCAGGGCTCTGTCACTCTTCCAGACCAGACCCTTTGCAGTAGTAACTTGTGCCAAGAGGTCAGAGTTTCAAGAGACTCAGTAACAGTAAGGGGACTTGATACAAGGTACTTATATCTACACTGGAAGAATATATCGCTCCCTCTGTTGCTATCCTGACAGAGTGAGGGTAGAGAAAGATATAGATTTGTGACACTTGTACTGAATTAATGACCCTTCCAAAGAACAACATGCTGTAATAAATACTTTTTTTTTTCGCTTCTCTGAGTCTGACCATTGCTTTGGTCAATCAACAGTTATGAACAATGGGTAATGATTACTTGTAATGCACCTGTGTGTCTCAAAACCCTAGTATTAAAAAAGTCACAGTATCATCATGGATCATGATGCTATTAAAACTTTTGGACAAGTGTCATTAGAATTTGGGGAGATCATGTGTAGGAGTAGTGGTCTTTCCTTGCCTCACTAATCCTCATGATAATCCTGCCTTGCTGCAGGCTAGGACTGGAGCCAGCTGCAGTATGATGTGGCATCAGGACCTCTATTTTTCCTCCAAGCACCAGGTTTTTACACCTGCTTAGCTTTTGGCCAGACAAGTGCTATTTAACCTGAGTGGTTTTATTTTCTGCTTGATTTCATTCTCCAAAGAGAGAAGCAATTAGCTCGTGGTGAGCTGTGCTGCCTTGACATATAATGGCCTCCTGCCTTTCTTAATGTACCTTTTTTGTTACAACAAGACTCTGTCTTCAAACTCTCTCCCAGTGAGATTCTGTCCTCAAATCAGTGCCTCCTCAGAGTGCTCTTTGAAGTGGAGGTGACAGAAAAGGGCCAAGCCATGTAGTTGTGCTAAAGCAGATGAGGTGCTGAGATTCCCCAGGATTATGCAATGCTGATTTAAGACTAGCCCTTGCCCTTTGGAGACCAACTCTGATAAAATGAGTGCATCAAAAGCAGCCCAAGTTGCCGGAATATTTTTTATGTTTTCCAGGGGTAATTTATCCTTCTGGCTCCAATATAACAAGGAAGGTACAGTAACCTCATCTAAAGCACAGCGACACACCAAGGTGGAGGAACTAGATCTCCTAGAGAGACTGTCTGAAAACTACCAGCCAAAGCCCATTCAGAATTCAGAAGAAGCTAGCACCTCAGCATCAGTCTTCGAGTTGACCCTAGTTATCTTGAATTACCGTGTAATTCAGAAATACATGGTGTGTCCACAGGGTGGCCTGGCTAGCATTTTACAGTTCTGAGACATATAAGAAGCACATTCTCTCAAAATCACATCACAAAACCCAAACCCATGTGAATCCATCACTTCTTTGGCTAAAGACCCTTGGGTCCTTCCTCCTTTACATTACTCATACCACTGGAAAAGACTCAACAATTTTAATATAGATATTGATCTTCAACATCTCTTAAAGTGGCATTACTGAGTATTTATAGTTGCAAGATAAAACAGAGTGGGAGAGAGAGAGAACCAGTTCATTAAGGGCATACTCATCCTTTGTTGTCTCCTAAAACACAAGATGAAACACAGCTGCATCACGTATTTTTAGTTCCAGCCCTATTCATATAATTATATGGATGGATTTTTAAACTGTAAATTTGCTGTCACGTATTGCATCATGTAGTTTCTGTATTTCACTGGGGTCATTCTCTGTTATATTAACCAAGTGGCAGGTGTGGGAATCAAGCAGAATGCAGAGCTTGTGGTAAGGAGACTGTAGCAGCAGTGTTTCAGAGGGAGCACCAGATGCTCTGATCTTCACAGGCCAGCTGTGACATTCAATAGACAGGAAAGTATGTGTATCACCCCATTTTCTCCCAAGTCGAGAGCACCACTTAACAACCTTGGGCACATCTGTGCCAAGGACTCTGATTATTCCTGTCCTCTGAAGGGTCAGTAAGGTCACAGGAATCTTCAAATTCATTTTGGTTCATCTTTATGTCATAATGTTGTCATGTTACTGTGCCATATGTACTACCTATGACTCATTTAAAGCTTGGTCTTTTATATTAATTAGAATTTACAATGAAAGATCTGATATCCTGCAATAGGTAAGCACTGTTCTGAATAGCCAAACTTAGTTTCTTGGAACATAGTAACATTTCTACAATTATTTTTCCTCAGAGTTGATGAAGAAAATTAAACTACATAAGAAATACATAACTACATAAAATTCAACTACAATAAGAAATGCAGTCTTTTTCAGAGGGTAATGTACACATGATTCTGTATTTGCTACAAATCTAAATAAAAAACAGTCTTTTAATTTGAAATTTTAGAGAAACTACGCAGAATATTAATTAATCAACCTGGAACATAACTAAGACACCAGAGTTTAGCATTCTTGCTCTTGTAAAATGTAGCAAAGTATATTTTTCCTACGACATTAGAGGTTGAGGACCTTGAAGAAGAATACCCATATGAATGCAAAACAAAGTGCCATACTAGGGCATTTTTTCATTTGTTCCTTTGGCAGAGTGGGAACCAAACCCAAACCAAATCAAACCAAACCAAACCAAACCAAACCAAACTAAACCAAACAAAACCAAACAAGATAGATGTACTATTAGAAATAATTGCTTCAAAGATCATGGATTTTTTCTTAATTCTTTAATTGCATCTTAATTGAGTAATAATTGGAATTTGATAATGCAATTAATAAAACGAAAGGCTCCTTTCAAACAAAGAACTTCTGGTAGGAGAAAAGGTCCATATAGTAGCTATTCCTAATATGAGATGTGTGGGAACAAGAGAATAAAAATAATTATTGAAAACATGTATTATATTCATACAGCATATTGATGAAATAGACTGCTCAAATACAGAGAAAAAAAAAGCCTGGCATTTAAATTCCAAGCATTTTGAAATTATAACAGATCCCACTTTAGCAGTATAACATATTGCCCAACCATGGTCCCATCTACTCTCATATATTTTCTGAGTTTATTAACACACACATACACACCAGAATTCCTTATTTCACAAAGTAGAGCTCTCACTTTCTTTTTTTTTTTTTCCTTTGGTTTGTTTGATTTTGTTGGGTATTTTATAAAGAAAATCAGTTCTATGGTATTGGTTTTAAAAGTGAGAAAATTGCTTGAATGAGTCATGTTCTAGATATGAACATTTGAAGACTTAGTATGTTCATTCAGAAGAATTTTTTTAATATGAAAGAAACCAGTAATCTTCTCCACCTCCTCCTTTCTTTTTCCCTTTGAGATCTTCATACTTGTATTGTAGAATTTCAAGCTGAAAGCAAAATCAAGTTCACATCCCAATATTTAATTGAGCTTCAGTTCTGAACTGTAAAAATGGACTAAAAATAACACGTTTCCTCATCAAGATTTATGAAAATTAGTAATTACAATTTTGCAATAGACTTTTGCAAATCACAACAATGCACATTGGAAAAAGCCAATGAGAAAGTCAGGATTTCTATCTTCAAAATAAGGCCCTGACAGCACGAAGAGAATGAGGCATGGGTTCACTCAGTAAACAACAATAAGAAAAAAAAATCTGAAACATTGCTTGTTAGAGAGTCCATTCTAATCATCATACCCAGTGAGTCAAGTTTCCTTCAGAAAAAAGTACTGCACACTCATGATACTGAACTATGAATCATAATGCATCCTTATAAGAAGGCTGAAAATGAAGTGCCCTGGTCGTGATGTTTCCTAACATTTGAGCTCTTGATTTCAAAACCTTCCTATTATTTTCAAGTGTTTGCCATTTCTCATACGGCTGCTTACTTCCATACAGCTTGGTTAAAAGGCAAGTTACTGGTTTGACATCATGATCCCTGATTTTCATTTCTTCTGGTTTTGGATGATTAAAGGTTTCTCGAACTGCACAACGGAAAGCAGTGGCTATTATTAAAATTGTTCTCCTTTTATATAGACATGCTGTTAGTGCAACCGACAATTATATATATTCTCCTTCATTGTAAGATTGTGTAAGATTACACAATACAAAAAGGATTATTAAGAGAGAAAAAATTAGTATACTAATGACTCGATTGACAGTTTCATTATGTATTATGTGGATTAAAATGATGGAAAACTCCTTTTAAATTACTTCTGTCATGTTCTGAACAAGACCACTGAACCAACCTAGAATAAACTAGCTTATGTTCTTTCGTAATAAATTTATCATAATGGTGTATATGTACACAGCCATATATTTTTCTTTTGATACCAAATGTTCAGGACAGTATTTTGATCTAATTATATTTCATCTAATTATAGTTCATCATGGTTAAAATATCAAATTTATGTCATGGATTAACAGAATAAATTGATTTCTACACTGTTAATTAGAAGTTACATTTACATGATTATGGAAAGTTATATATGAATTACAAAATTAATACTTAATGTTTAAAAAATCCCTTCTACCTATTTCTAAGAGAATGTGTAGATGACTTAAATTATTAAAAAATATATTTAGGCATTTAAGGTCAACTAATGGGTTTCTTGAGGAACATTATAAAAGTAAAAAACGAGTTAATAAGAAGTTAACCATTCATGGCTAACAAACTCAAACATAAACTTGGAACATCCTAGGGATTCTCCAGTTAATTAGCTCCCTTGTCTTTCTCTTCCAGTGCATATCCACTGGCACTAAGACAGAAATCTCCCCCATCCCCCAGGTGCACCTACACTGCAGTATTGACAGAAGTAGAAGCAGGGGTGTCTGGATGTGTGCTGGACAGACCTGATTCCAGGCTGCTGTGGTGCAAAACCATGCATATCCCATCACACCATCATCTTATAGGCAAGAACAACTCCACAGCTAAAGAAGAAAGATGTATTTGGGATTTACTAGGACAGACAAACAAACACAGCCATTCCAACCCAGAAAGAAGAAGATACCAGTAACTTCATAAAAATAGACTATTCTGGCCTGTTGCAGACCCAGAGTAGATGACTTTGTGGTATCTAGTCAGCTGAAAATGTGCCTATCCTGGTTGGAGAGAGAAGTTATTCCATGGTGTAGGGCTATCTGACGTGCTGCTCTGCAGTTATGTCTGCCCTCAATATTTGGCCAGGAGCAGATTTTTCATCACTAGCTTCTGAGCTGCAAAAAATTATCAGCTCCCCTAGCTTAAGTGGAGCTAAATGGAGCTTTCCATACCAGAAAGAGTGAGCATGTCAAAAACAAAATGTTGACAGTCACTTTGCAGGCTGCAGTCAGTCATAGGAGCAGTGGTATATGACACCATGTACTGTGCAGAAACATGTAAAATGCTGAAGATCCAGCATTCATCTGTAGGGACAAGCGGGGATTTAATTCCTTCCCAGTGACATAATCATAAGCCCTGTTTGTAGTCAGTACAGGAAGTAAAATAGTCCAGCAATTATTACAGTGGGTGAAGAAAGCCAGAAAAGGAAAGAAAGCATATTTGATTCATTTTTAGTTCTTAATGTATGGGGAGTTAAGCTTCTGTGGTAAGTGATAGCCCACTGTCACGTGAGAGTCACACACTATGTAGCTGACTATAAGAAAACACCTCATTGTGGAGATGGTTTGGTTTTGGATCATTTTAGAGTACTTTAACACACCACAAAAGCAATTTTTTCTCTTTTCCTGCTCCTATCAAGATTTTGCAGAAATATTAGTTACTTTTGTACAAATACAGAAGGGTTATAGATATGCAAAAGAAATTTAAGTACAAAGTTCTGCAAATCAAGGAAGGACACAACTGGATCATTGGCCATCATGACCTTTTTCTAAGACCTCAGATTAATAACTTAGTAAAAATGACATCAAAAGAATAAGAAACACATTGTTTCCTAGTCCTTTTATTCCCCCCCTTTTTTTAAAAAAGAAGAAATATGGAATATCTCATGTTTGTATTCAATGTCAATAGAAAGGGAAAAGTCACTTCCATTTCTTTTCCTATTGCACTGGACTTCTCTGAATTCCTCCCTGTAAAGAAAACTCAAGAACAAGCAAGATGAAAATGTAATACCGTTAAAAAAATAAAAATTAAGAGTCATCTGGTTTGAGTCTTAATAGTATAAAATTGGAGTCCTTCAAATAGTACTGATTCAAACACATTATCACTGAGAAAGCTTGGCACTATATTACACTTTCAGAAATCCTAGGATGGTAGAAAAACAAGCAACAGGTGGAAAATATGTAAATAAGACTTTTCATCATGTAGTGACTGAACCAAATATCAAAGCCTGGATAGGGCTAATTAGCTACTAAGGCAGCTGTTGAAAATTTGTCCTACCTGAGAATCTCAAAGGGACGCCTACACTGCAGTCATGCTGGGAGCCCAGCTCACATCACACACCAGATCACATAAGGGAGAGCCACCACCACAGAGAGCCTGCTGTCTTCCTATGTTTTCACCAGAGGTGGGACCTATCTCAAATCACAGACACCACGTGCAATGGTCAGAGAGAGGTCCATCATCACAGTTTAGTTACTAGTATTGGGGATATTACAGTCTCAAGCTGGGTTTACTGGCTGGTTGTACATTAAAACTCCCTCTTATGCCACAGGTTCTCTTGAGAAAGTAGCAAATATAATGCAGCCATAACTAGTAGATTGATTTCTTTTCCTCTGTCTCTCTTTCAATCCAGCCTTAAACTCTGCTTGGTAGATTATGCTTAGTCAGTTGGCACCTACAGGTCCACCTAGCCATACAAGCTATTTTGAACCAAAGAATCACCGCCTTTTCCTTTGAGATGACACCCTGCCCTTTTTCTGGCATCCTCAAAGCCTTTCAACTCTTTTCCTTGAGTACACATGTTCACGTTTATGCCACAGAGAAGGGTGTCCACCCCAGGTCTTCCCCACATGACCACAAATGTTTCTGTGCAGATGAAGGCCATCCTTCTCCCCTAGTTATGGGGGTCATCCTGCTACTCTACAAGGCTGGGCAGAGGGGATGGGAGCACACTTTGGGCACCTGAGGATTTAGATGCTGTGCAAGCACATATGAACTAGCAGGTTTGAGAAGAAAGAAACAAGTAAGAAATGATTCATACAGTGTGTTGTTGGAAAATGTCTGTCTTCCTATGGATACTTTTTTTTGCTATAATCCTTAAGGACAGTGAGCACAGGCATAGCTTACCGCTCAGTCATGCTTTGTTCCATACACCATTCACAAGTGTGACAAGAGGCACGAAGGTACTTCAGGACACACCTCTGAATTATGAACATAAACATTATTGTAGTTATACTCCCACACACACACTTCATTTTTCAATGTAGTCTGACTTCAAAACTTAATACAGGATCAGATTATCCCAAAACCTTATAAAGAAACCTATACATCTTGCCCTAGATTTTACTTATACATAGAGTTACTGTCACTGATGCTGCAGAAGCTGTGACTAACTGTTCATACGATAGACTAAATCTTTAGATTTCAAAGTCTTCCAAAAGCAAGACAGAGGTTTTATGCTTAGTGAGAGCAATGTTCTGATGATGGGACCATGCTCCTCTTACCACACTGGGGAGGGGATCTGCAGCATTCTCTTATTTACCCGCACTGTAATAAGCCAATTCTGTGAGTGACTAACTTTGTTAGAAAAGGTAAACAGACTCTTATTTTAGATGCAGGAAATACTTGAAGAATCCTTAGGGTGGACATGGGAGGGTGTCTCATGCTTTTCTTTAAAAATTTTTTTAAAGCTTGTGTTCTTTATTTCAGAAATCATTATAACTTGGTTTAATTAGGACATAATTTCCAGTAAAAATAATTTGTTCTAGTTACTGGTCACATGTTCAACTGGCAGGTGTGCAAGCTAATAGATGACAGAGTTTTATGAAATACTGTCTGTCTTATCAGAGAGAATCCTGTGGTTTCAATCATATTAAAAAAGTGACAGAAGCTGTTGGCCATTTCTAGTACAGAAATCTCCCTCTTACTAGTGGAGTAGTGTCCTGTTTTACTGAGTATTTGGACACTTTACATCCAATTAAGTATTTTATGTCTCCTTATACGTAGTTGCGAATACCACATTTTGAAAAACAAAAATGCACAGATATGTAAAAGGAAAGAAAATAAATTCAATAACTCAGCTAGATGAAAACCTAATTTGCTTCAATGTACTTTCTACGTGAATGTCCTGAGTAATGAGTTTTAATGATAGAAAAGTCTAAAAATTTTTATTCCAATTTATACACTGGAAATACTTAAAAATACTTGCATTTTTTAAATTAGTATTAAAAATTGGAGTAGCGATAATTCAACATCTTTCCAAAATTCTGTGTCTGTTGAAATATAGTACATGCCTGTACACAAATTGGTTTATATGTATAAAAGAAGGAACAGACTGAAATATGAGACTAAGCATTTAATCTCATCTAAGGATGCTCACACTGGCAGAGCCAATGGACATGCTCTTATGAAAATCATGTATGTGATAATGTTCTGAATACGTGATCAATTAAAAAAAAAAAGAGCAAATATTTTTATAAGTAAAGAAAGTTTCCTCCTTCCCCCTGTTCATATACTGGAGTGAACATTGTAACAGGATTTGATAATCAGTGAAATAATTAAACTAAAATATAAAGCTTATAAAAAAAAAAGTGGTTCTGGAATAGGGTAGAGAAATCAACTGTAATAACTTCTGCAATATTTTTAATATA
This sequence comes from Corapipo altera, assembly GCF_003945725.1. Taxonomy (NCBI): domain Eukaryota; kingdom Metazoa; phylum Chordata; class Aves; order Passeriformes; family Pipridae; genus Corapipo; species Corapipo altera. The sequence continues at coordinate 11,340,847 of NW_020884874.1, forward strand.
TTTTATTATTACCAACATACTTATTTCTCTGAAAAAAATAATAATTTCTCAGGTCATATACTATTTAAACACAGATCTAGTTTTGGAAAATTAAGTGAGCATTTCAGAGAAATATCCTGGATATGAAAGAAATTCAGAGATGATACTGCAAGTCATGCCATGATTTTATGAATTTCTATCACAAGGAAAATTATTTGAATGATGGGATACTGATTATTTTTGGAATTTTTCCTTACTTAAATTATTTTCAGTTCATATTTTCTCAGAAAGTCTCTTATAGCAGAGAAACTTTTTTCTCAATCAACTGGAAATAAATAAGATGGCTTAGTTTTGTAACAAGGTTCAGGCAGTAAGAAATGGAGCCAGAATCCTTGCACATCATAAAGGTGAATTCATGTTCAGTGTAGATACAAAGAGGTTTGCAATATGACTACTCACACCTAAAATTAGACTATGTCAAGTAGTAAAATTCAAGTGCCAATCACTTTCTCAAAAAAAAAAAAAAAAGAGACAAAATCTAAAATTTTGGTTTTTTGTCATGGTCACAGCTAGAGATTTATGCTTCCATCTCCTTTTTAGCCCCTTCCACCTTTATCCCCTCCACCCCATGCATATTCCCCTATTCTAACTCCCCACTCCAATTTTCTACTTTTATTTAAAAAATAAAAGATAGAACCTTCAGAAAACTACCAGAGAAATGCCAGCGCCAGATTCCAATAAAAAGTAAAATGTGCTGATACAGATTTTAAGGTTAGGAGGAAAAATATGATAATTTAGTCTGGCCTTTTTCAAAACAACGAGCACAGAAAATTTGGAGGTTATACTTGCAATAAGTTATTTTTACTAAGTTTACATTTTTTGCACAATGACAGTTTAAGTTTTCTTCACTAGTTGTACTTTTAGTAGGATTTTTCCAAGGTTATCTAGTGATGCTTTAAAGAAAAACATGAAGGTAACAACAGAAAAAAGGATTTCTTAGTTTCAAATATGCTGACTGTGTCCTACACAAGGTCATTTGACTGCCTATCTCAGATATAGACTCTTCCATTTTCTGTAAGTAATCCACAGGACACATTCTTCTTCAATGAAAAGGTGAAAATGTGCATTAGGGCACCCTTCATGCCAAATACAGAGGACAAGAAATCTCTTTCATTCCTTTGAATTCTCAGTATATTCCAAATAATTGCAAAAATATAGAGAGAGCTACATTTATTTATAAACTTAGAAAACAATCTTTTCACTATATACTTTTTGAAAAGCTGGAGATTGGTCAAATGTCACAGGCATGACCAAATATATTTTAAGAAAAATATATTTGGGTGATGGGTTTGGATTTAACTTTTTTAGTTATTCAGCTCTGGAAGTTTCAGTTTTAACAGGCATTAAAAATATTCAAATATATTGTTTTTTAATGATTAACACGATTGTGGTGTTTTTCTATAGAATTAAAAACAAACCCATTTTCTTTGAACTTTCCAGGTACTTACAGCAAGAGGCTGATCATGGAAATTTCAGTTCAGGGACGTTTTCAGAAATTTGTAAGCCCTTCAAAACCTCATGTTGACTCCTCACAGTTATAAAACATAACTAAGGTAGTTAGAAGTGCCCCAATGATGATATTTGTATGGCAGGTGTCACCAAGTGATGCTATCACATACAGTGTTCCTGTTCTCTGTGTACATACAAACATTTTGCTTTGGCTATGCCAGGCCCTATGCAAAAGGATTTATCTTGTTCCAGCAGCTTTGCATGAGCAACTAAGGAACTTGTTAATTACAGGGTCACTTTTTATTGCAAAGCTGACACATAAGAATGAGGTAGGAGCTTTGGCCAGTGTCTCACAGAGACAGTGCTGGATGTTTTCTGCCCAGGAGAGATATATATTCATTCAGGAACAAGCTACACCTGGGATAGATCTAGATTATCTGTCATTCAGTTCATTCAGCGAGGGGTGCAACTGCAAGGCTCCAAATAGTTGTAACTCTTCATAAGCAACAGCCACATCAGTGTGCATTCTCCCTGTCTGCTTGCATGTGCGAGAGCTGCATGCTTTAAACTCATGACATATGATATGAAGTTTGAGAGCACTTGAGTTAATTAAAAAAGGTAGCCATAATCTGTTAGGTTTATTATGAAATCTTTAGAGTGACAATACAAAATCATTCTGCAGCAATCCCAAGAACTCCACACAAATGAACTCAGTTGATAATATTTATTGACAGAACAGTGGTATAATCTCACTAATATTTGCAAGTTTCAATTACAGGGAGGGCATGAGGCTGTTAAGTAGCCACGGTTTTCCATTACGATTGGAACAAACACCAGTTTATTAATTCGTCATCTAATTTTGAAAAGGTGAAAGTGTGATGCTGCTAAGAATGATACATGATGAAGTAGATTATTTTTGCATAGATGTTTTGACATTGAAATTCTGAGTTGAATTCTGGGAGAGAGGAAAGCATAAGAAAGCATAGGTCATTCTTCATATAAATGAAAACTTGAGATGGATCACTAGCATTATGAAAGCACGTAATACAGTATTCTATTACTCAAGACCTAAATCTGTTGGATGACAATCACAATTGCAGTTCACAAAAAGAGGAATAACTCTATGTGCATTTACCAAGAGGAAGCAAAAGGCAATGAAATTACAATTTGATTTTTTTTTTCTTTTTCAGCAAAGATATCCCCAAATGAGGAAATGGGCTACTAATCAAGCAGAATAATTTGACAACAGGACTATCCTCGTAAGGACCCCAACCAAAACTTTTGAAAGAGGAATCTGAGCATCAAAAGACATAGGGATTTCGTGACATATCTTTACATCTTCTATACAACTGTAAGTTTATAGACATTAACAATTTGCTTACTAAATAATAGTTTATTTGTAGACTATTTCCTCCTGGTTTGTTTTGTAAATAATATAAAGCATTATCATTACTTTCTTCTTTGTATTATTTGGAACATACTTGTACCAAAAGGCTCCTGCAGAGAATCAGAACCATTGTCTACCTCAACTAACAACCAGAAAATCACCCAGTTCATATGGAGGTAATGATTTTTAGACTAGGGCAAGGATAAAATAAACACTCTGAAGCAAACTCTGCCCTCCTTCTACTCAAAGAGCAGAACTGGTGTGTTATGCATCATATATCTAACACAAAAGCAGCCATTCAGCCCCAGAGAGAATAGCATACAGATATCACATTCAAGCACAGTTTGCTGTTAATCTAAAAATAAGATACACGATCTTAAAAGGCACCAAAGAAGCATTCTAGAAACTCTTTGCTAACTAGCAAAGGACTGGACACATGGTAGAGCTAATAAGCCTTTTCTAACACAGGGTAGATGAGAAGTTGCTAAACCTTCTTCCTAGAGCCTGCTGGGGCATTCAGAAAAGACTGTGACTTGTCCAGGCAGCCAAAGAATCTCTTTTTCTCACAGTCCAGATACAGGGCATGCTGCAAGATTTCGCTGTAGCTGCCATCCTAGGCTTTTTACTTCATTCTGCTCCTGGAAGTACAATAGTGAAACACATCTGTTTTGGCATTCTTCATTAGATGTGACAAAAAAAAAAAAAAAGATTGGAACCACAGCCTCATCACCTATCATGGAAGATGACACTCTGTCTCATCAGGGTGCACCGTCTGAATGGATCTGGACTCATAGTTCCTCAAAGGAAAGATGAATATATTTGATGGCAGCTGGTAGAACAAGGAATATATTGAGCTCATACTTCCTTTCCCTCTGGCTCAGAAAGACCTCCTCCCAAAGGAGAACAGCTCCAGTCAAGCTGAGTAAGATGTGCTGTGAATTGGGAACTGTTTTCAGCTTTTCAAAATCTGATTTCAATACAGAGAACATAGAATGCTTATCATGCCCCTTGAAAACTGAAAGTAAGAGGTGGTTCAGATAAATTGGAAAGGTACACTTGCTTGAGGCCTTGTTAAAAACTACCTCTGAGTAGCCTTTGTCCCTAATGATCAGGCAGAACAGATGGCTAACGGGTTTCAGTCTCTGCCTGGAAGCAGTGGGGTTTATTTTGTGCCCAAAATCTGGTCCCATTCCATGGCTGGATGCCCACTGCATCTGCGGTTTGGAAAGAGTCTGAGGGTACAGTCAGATCGGAGGAGGTAGGTGGTAGAGGACCAGAGGAGAAGCCCAATGAGTTGAGCTGGACAAGCAAGTATCATCAGATTCAATTTTGCAATAGGAGAGGCCACAGCAGAAGAAGAAGCTGTGAAACACAGGCTGGGGGGCATGAAGATCACTACATGATGAGAATCAGTAACAATACAAGTTGATCATTGGGAGAAGTAACAGTAATAAGCTAAATAATAAATACTTACATAAATCTTTCTAAAGACAAAGAGGCAGTAATCTTACTTTTTCTTTATATGCATGTAAGAGAATGTATTAAGGAATGTTATTGGTTGGAAAAACAGACCTGTGTCTTTCACCTTGCCTACTTCCAGATTATAAAAGGATCATTTCCTTTATAGGTTTCAAAATAATCCTACATGTTTGAATAGGCAGTCAACTACAAAACCAACAATGCAGAACAGTTAATTCATATGCAAATATTAACAATTACAGTAACACAGAACTCATAGAGTTAGCACTGTAGGACCAGATACTCAGATAATGAAAACTAAAATAACTGCTGGTATCTATAAATTCAGAGATTCTTACCCTTCATTTTTATAAATTTCAGCCTGCATATCAGTGTGCTGTTAACTGAACTGAGCTCAATATTCTGTATGCAGTCTTTAAGATAATTTTTGAAAAGGGTAGCCTTCTGAGGATAGTTATTTAAAATTCAGAGGGCTGCCCAGAATATCAGAGTAAGTTCAGCACTAGTGTAATTTTTCAACCTGACCCCAGAGGCCTACAAACTAAAATGTCAGCAGATTAAAATGCTTTTTAAGAACCATACTGCACTAAATATATGTATGACAGAGTTATACTTTGAGTTTTAAGCAGACAGTATCACATTGGAGGTGGCAGCTGAAACAGTCAGGCTAGGACAATTTTGAAGCATGTGTCAAACAGTTGCAGGACCAGGCTAATAGAGAGGTCTCCATCACAGTAAGAGCAGCTTCAAGGTTAGCCTGGGGAGTGGGGTCAGAGTCAGGCCTGCCCCCTGCTGAAAATAGTCAAGAGAAAGGTACAATTTTGTCCAGAGTAACATCTGTTTTTCACAGTTTATAGGAAGCTATTGGCACCAATACCACATTGTCACCAAATGTGTCATGATCTTTCTCCCTGAATGTCTCAGCCTAACATCTGTTCAAAGTACCTTTATAAAATAGACTGAAATATTTAATAGGCAATTTATTGCCACAAATTACGATGTTTTGATACTGAGGCAGCCTGCAAAGTGATTTGCAGAGCTGGATTATAATTGTGGAGCTTTTCCCAAGAAACAGGCTGGGTGAAAAAGCCTCATCTTCAAAAGAAAGACACCTCAAGAAATCTGACTTGTGGCACATTCTGTGTCTGACCCAGATTTGAGACTGGCTACTAGTTCACTATCCGTTAGCTACTGCGTGGTATGAATTCGTTGTCTTCTGGACTGCATGACTTGTATTCACCAACTGAGAGCTACCATCCCTGCAGACAAAACTGAAGATAAAGGCAGAGGCACTAGAGGCGTTACAGCAGGATACAAGGACCAGGATGCTCTTTAGATCATGAATTACAGTTGTAGATAGCAGACATGCTTCAGACACACACCAAAGAATCTCCAGGCCAGCTTTAGATCTACTTACTTAACTATTCCTTTTTAAGTATCGCTGATAAATAAGTTAAATTATTTAGAACACACTCAGGTCTCCTTAATCATTACATGCTATACCAACTGAAAAAATGCATTTATATTTAGGTAAGAGTATGCACAATATATATTTAAGAATAAAGTAAAAATAAATATGCAGATATATATCATGAATAATCATACAGTATGTTTCCTAAATTTTTACCAGGGATTTTTCAATATCTGTTACTACCCTATTGTTTCTAAATATATTTGTGGAGTTACATGCTGGACATAATTTTCCAAGCATGAAGAATTTTAGGGAACTCAGTGATTTCACTAAAGCAAAGTAAGTGACATATGTCACCTCAACTTCCAAACCAAAGCTAAGCTAAAAATCCTGGTATGCTTCATTAAGTTTCAATTTTCTAAAAAAATCTTCACTTTGTTGATCAAGCCAAATAGCTCCTACTGAATAATAAAACTTATATTTGACTATTGCCAATTTATCAGATTCAGATCCTTTTTTTTTTAGGTTGGGTTCATCAAGTTCATTATATATGTGCTTATGCTATAGTTAAATCAGACTCTTTGAAACTCCCTTGAGAGATATTCTAAAGGCACCACTTAGAAAAAGAAATGGGTAAAAAATTTAGATTTGTTATTTCTCCCAATTTGAAGCCTCCAAAAGTAATAAATACTCCAGCTTTTTGGAGCCCAAATTGAAAGCAATGTTAAGAGAAGGCACTGGCACCTCATGACTTTCCCCCTGAGATTCAGTTTTACCACACACTTAGGGTCACAGCATTTGGAGGCATTATTTTACCATTGGTGAGAAATTATTAGCTCTCTGGTAGTTATCTTTCCCCCAAGAGCACTGCAATTTACATATGCAACCCATGAACCACAAAACTGGTATAGAAGGATTATGATGAGACGTAGAATCTCTTCTAGGTAACATTTCAATTTACCCACAACCAGATTAATAGTCACTATTTTTGAAATTGTGCTATCCTGCAACAGTGAGCATATAAAACCTTGAAAAAGCTCACCAATAAAAGATGAAGAAAGAGTAGAAAATATTACTTTTCTACTAGCTACATCATACTAAGATGAGTAGATGTTGCAAAAGATGCACAGTGATGCTAAATACTGAGAAATAAAAAATTTCATATCTTAAGATAAGAATTGCTATAAATCAAATGTATTTTCCCCCCACAACTAAATTAAATACTGTTTTTCTTATGCAATTAGTCCACAGTCATACAATTACTTATTAGAACTGTATCCAACTATCCTGTGTAAACATAATTTTCAGTTAGCTAAAAAGTCTATTTTAAAGCAGAAAGGAGTTTGATTTCTGAGACCACACTCTAAAAGTTTTGTCTTTTTTTTTTTCCTGACACACAGAATACTCAATATTCTAGCAAATAAATATTTTTTGTCTCCATTTGCATTCTCGGCAAAAATTAGTAATGTAGTGGGTTTCTGTGGCTGGGTTTTGGTATTGGGGGGGGCTACAGGGGTGGCTTCTGTTAGAAGCTGCTAGAAGCTTCCCCTGTCCCATGGAGCCAATGCCAGCCAGCTCCAGGATGGGCTTCCTGCCACTGGGCAAGGCCAAGCCAAGTAGGAGCAATAGTAATGCCTCTGTGACAACATATTTAAGAACAAAAGATTGTTACGCAGAAGAAATTCCAACCAGGGAAGAACAAAGTGAGAACATGGGAATAACAACCTAGGCACCAAGGTCAGTGCAGAAGGAGGGGGAGGAGGTGCTCCAGGCACTGGAGCTGAGGCCCCTGCAGCCCGTGGTGCAGACCATGGTGGAGCAGCTGTGCCCCTGCAGCCCATGGAGGACCAACGGGGTGCAGAGACCCACCTGCAGCCCATGGAGGAGCCCATGCTGGAGCAGGTGGATGAATGAAAGAAGCTGTGACCCCATGGGAGGCCCAGGATGGAGCAGGGTCCTGCCAGAGACCTGCGGCCCGTGGAGAGGGAAGTCCATGCTGGAGCAGGTTTTTCCTGGGTAGGACTTGCGACACCTGTGGGGGATCCACGTCAGTCCAGCTCATTCGTGAAGGACTGCACCCCATGGAGGAGTGACCCACGGGACAGCAGTTTGTGAAGAACTGCTGCCCAAGGGACAGACTCACACTGGAGAGGTCCATCAAGGACTGTCTCCCATGGGAGGGACCCCATGGGAGCAGGACAAGGACTCCTCTCTCTGAGCAGTGGCAGAAACAACAACTGACCATAACCCCCATTCCCTGTCTCTCTGCACTGCTGAGGGGGAGGAAGGAGAACATGGAAGGAAGGAGGGGTGGGGGGAAGGTGTTTTTTAAGACTATTTTATTTCTCACTCTTTGGCTCTTATCCTGTTAATAATAAATGTAAGTACTATCCCCACTTCGAGTCTTGTTTTGCCCGTGAAGGTAATCAGTAACTGACCTCTCCCAGCTCTTATCTCTACTCATGAATTCTTAGCTGTTTTTTTTTTCTCTCTCCTCTGTCGAGTTGCAGAGGGAGAGTAAGAGAGTGGCTTTAGTGGGTACCTGGTATCTGGCCCGGGTCAACCAACTACACTTTGAAAAGAAGTGCTTGTACCCTCACTGTTTTGTACCTCTGAAAAAACAGATTTTTCAATACTTTATAAATTTCTGATAACAAATGCACTGTAAATGGATAATAGCTTTCCTATAACAGCAATTTCTGTATAAACTGAAACCCAGCATTATGAGAAATGTAACTATAAATAAGGCAGAACACTATTTCCTGAAACATTTTGCCACATTCAAATCTTCCACTGCTTTCAGAATATTATTGCATATACCACAGTTAATGACTGTTACAAACAAATATTAAGCCCCTTGTTCACTATTTGCAAAAATGTCATGTTGGGCTGTAGTAGCACCACTTAAATGAGTTAAGTTCATTCCTAACAAGAAAAATAAATAAACAATGTCTATGTATTTGGAACCACACTGACCTAAATAGTACTAGGACTACATCTATGGAAATGAATTAAATAGCAGTAGGGCATGGATTCATGCCCTGGAACTATTTTTTTTTTCTAAAGCATAAAATCTCAGGGCAGTCTCTGACACTTTCATGATCTTGGCTACTTGACTAGCTGTCTCCCAAGGGTTTCCTGGGCACAGCTAGGGCACTATCCCAGCCTGGGGATTGCTCTCAAGGGACAGACTGGATGCAACCTGTGCTTGGGAGGCTAAGGGAACTTAACCATATGGAAGTGGCCACGCTTATCTGACCTTCAGGCTAGAGGGAGGCCTTGCATTGTTCAATTTACTTATGAAAATTATAGGCAAGGAGCAGAAATGCAGCTGTAATAGAAAAAAACTCTCAAACATGTAAGCAACAAACATTCCCAATTACTCTCCCAACAGTAAACATTCCCAATTAATCTCTCATTATTACTGGAATAAAAGACACAAACCCTGACAAATCTGTTCTCTTGTGTCCCTGGGGGATAAACAGACGTGAGTGGCCACCTTCTGTCTACCACCATGCTGGGGATTTACACTGTATCTCCATGCTGTGCTTTACATATTGACCCAGTGCACTGGTGCTGATCACACAGCCGAGTCTAGAGGCAAGCTGTCTCGTCCATAAGCACTACTTACTGATCCATGTCAAGTCATATAAACAACACATATTCAACTTAAGGTGCTGAAAAACTGAACTAAGAAAATTAGATTGTTTTCAAGCTGCACACTAAGTCTTTACCTATATTTTAATTCTACCTCCTGAGCCTATATATTGTTCAGTCAAAAGGCATTTCCCTCTTAATGTTGTTAAAAAGACACACCTGATCTCTCAGTCACTATTTTCTTTTGCTATAGCAAAGAGACAATTCATTTCCTCTTTCCTTCTCTTCTCACCTAATGTCTTCCTCAGTGTATTTAGGAATAAAATAATCTACCTTCCACGAAGCAAGTACCTTTGGAAAAAAGCACCTGGAATACTTCCAGTACTTCCACTTTATCCATTAGACTAAAACCATGATCTACCCAATGTTGTGTCTGCTCTGAAATGGGTCAAGAAGTATTCTCCCCATCAGGAAAAACGACTGGAGCTTTTGAAATTCTCTTTTGGGAGTTGCAAAAGGAAGTTTAAAATCTTCAAAGTTTAGGAAGAAAAAAAATTTAATTTGGGATAAATCAAGAATCTTGTGTCAATATTCTGAAGACTTCTTTTGGTTTCTTATTTTTATTTTTACAAAAAAAATCACCTTATAAATTAAGAAAAAATGGAAAATATATCTTTTAATTAACAGATGGTCACAGTGCACAAAAATATATGAAAATATGTCTTTTCTATGGACAGCTCTGTTTTCAATAAACTTATATGTCTGACAAATCTAAATTTCAAAGAAATTTCAACCAGCTACAAGTTTTTTCCTGACAGCTGACTGAAATATCTTCAAAGAAAAGATTTTCAGAGTAAAAAGTTTTGATCCATTCTGAAGTGACATAAGAAAAATTGTTTTTTTTTTTTATTTAATACAGAAGATTTTCAAGGTGATGAATAATAAAGAGACATTAATCAGGTATATTTACTTTTTGTAAAAGAGAAAATGGTTTGAAAATTTAGAAACTATTTTTATCACCTTTTCTTATTTATCCTCTTTTCCTCATTGAAATTCTTTCTTGCTTCCACAGGAATAAAAAAATTGCATAAAAAAATAAAATGCACATATCAGTAAAAAACTTATATGCTATTTGTTTCTGAAACAAACAAACAAAAAATTTCTAGTTTGCTTTGTTACAGAAGAAGAAAAATGACAAATCAGAATGCCAGATCAATCTTCAATCCATTTTTGTTAAAGAAAATAATTTCTGTTCAAGGATAATTCTCATAAGTAAAGCTTCTGCCAGGAAATTCATACTTTGTTGTTTCTTGCTATTAAGTTGTGTAAGGTGGAGGTATACAAAAACTCTGAGGTATCTGCACCATAAATAGTCCCTTTGCTAGCCACCAGGAGGGACACAAAGGCAGTTACAATACTGTAGGTCCAATATATAAGGGAAGAAAGAGTTGTTTGATTTATATTTACCTAGATCTACCTCACTAGTAGCCAGGGAACAGTCCTGAAGGAACTGAAGTGACACGTTTTTAGGCACATCAGAATGAAGGTCTGAGTTTCCATTATTTGCAGTTGCACAGTTCAGCTTTTTGAAGCCCATGTTTTTGGCTATACCTGAAAGAAGTGAACTTCATTCTTAGTTCAGATGATTGAATAGAGTATACTGAAAGAATAGCTAGCAGTCAGTTGTAACCAGGGTTTTTTCATATGCAAACTGAGAACTTCTAATCCTAGGACAAATTTTTCACTAATTCTCCTCAAATCTTCTTTTCCTCTGAGTGAAAACTCTGTGGTTGGTAAAAAGCTTATCAGTCATATTTTCTTTTGCAGAATTATTTGCCAAAAAGATTAGAATAGATTATTTTATACAGATTGTGCATCAGCACTCGGGGATGTAATTTTCCACCAAAAGACAAATAAAGACATATTGTTTGACTATACTGATAGATTCTCTACTGACAGACTTTTTTCCCACTGCAAATCTGGTTTACTTTACATTTGAGATTAATCCTTTTACAAGAGGCAGGAATGTGAAATTATAAAGAGAAAGGATTTGCTGCCACCTCTGACATTATTTATACTTATACGGCATTTACAAAGGTGAGGACATACAGCACCAAATTGTCCAACATATTTTCCCCCAAATCTTACTTCTGACATCATGCCAAAGTTAGCTCCACTCACTCCAGTCAACTGTCTTTTCAGCATCAAAAGTTGTTATGAAAAAATGCTATATCTATTTAATGTATTTAAAAAATGCTCTAATAAATACTCCACTGCTCTACTGTCATTTTCCATTTCCCTAAAAGCTTCACATTACATTCACTGATAATCTTTCCAAAATCTTTCTCCAAAGTAAGACTGTAGTTGCTTTTCCAAGTCTTAACAGCAAGATCTTAACTGTGATTGCAGATGACACTAGCCTATAGCTGGCAAAATATCTTTCAGATTCATGTTTTTCAGGACATAATGTAGCACTGACTTCAGACACTTACGTGTAGGTTCACTTTGTTTTCTTCCTTTTCAGGATTTGGCTACTATTTTTTTTTTTTTAACTTTGACAGCACTGGCTATTATTTATAACCTTGGGTTTAAAACATTCTGCAGGAGAACCATTAGACCCTACTGTTTTACCTTCAGGAAACAGTTTAACCACTCTCAGCTATTTATTGTGCTGTCATATCTTCCTCTGTAACTTGATGGTCATACAGCAAGAACAACCACCAAATCCCTGCTGGGGTGAGGAAATCAGGCAGTAACAAAGTAGAGCATTACACAGATTTTTGATATTAAAAGAAAAAAAATATATGTATGCACATGTATACACACATATAAATGTGTATACAAATGCACACAAAATCTGTTAGGGCCATCTGGATTTCCAACAGAGGAAATGGTTATTTTCTTGCTTTAGTCTTCTTTTGAGGCTCCTGTTCTATCGGTATGTCAGCTTTAGTTACTTCTCCTGTGGCCAGAACATGTTAGGTAACTCAAATTTCATAATTTTATTTTTAACCTCAGTTGCACTTATTTTATGTTTTGCTTTTGTCTTAAGGATCTTTCATTAGAGTGTATTTTTTTGCTCCTTGAAAAAAACCCAACAAAACACATCACATTAGAGATATATTTTTCATATATCTCTACCACTTACAACTTTGTTGCTAGGTTCATTCTGGGTTTTACCAAACTCAGCTGTGCCTGTATACCTGGCAAAAGTCATGCCTTCTATAATAGTAAGAGGAAAAATAGAAACAAACCTGGCTGCACAGAATTCAGGATGCAGTGTAAATCCATTTCCATTGATGTAAACTGACTTGTCTCCCATGAGATGCCAGTTTTCTAATGCTGTCATCATAGCAACAATGTCAGGTTGCAGAGGAAGATTTTGATGTAGGTTGAAAGTCCATCAGCTAGTGCAGAAAGTTTACATGCTGCTGAGCAAGCTTAAGTACCTGTTGTAGAGGACAAATCCCTTATTTGTTGTTTCACTTTCCACTTAATTCTACATAGGATTAATCATGAATATTAATATTTCATTTGCATAATTCCAAAGAAAAAGGGTGCTTATATATGTATTATAAATTGGTTTACTAAGTTCTTTTACAAATAATTTTTTATTCACAGATATTTTTTAATAATTTGTGTTGTTATGTAAAGTCCTGTCATCCCTTGATAGACTCCGATTATGTGTTTGATATAATACAGCCTAACAATTTTACTTATGACAGTTCTTTGGAGACTCCAGCAACTGTATGCAGTCAAGATTGTTCAAGCCATTATAATGCAAGATTGTATTACAGTGATTTAAATGGATAAAAGTTCTTTAATGTCCAAAAAGAAATTAATTGATAGACACTGTTCTGTAATGTATTAGGACAAATGTGTTACTTTCCCCCAAACAGAGAGCTGTATTTTAAGCAACACTGTTGCAAAAAATACAATCCATAAGGACTGTGAGCGTTGGTGTGCAAAAACTACAAGAATTAGCTATTTATTTATTTTTTCATTTATTAGTGTGAAACATGCTGTATCAACTCAGGTAGCTTAAAAAGCTTTACACATGTTTGGGGATATGCAACAGTTTAAACATGTGGGAATACCTTCAGTTTGACTTCTTGAAAAATGTCTGAATTTTACAAAATTGGCTATTAAAGTCTACCTTGTGCAGTGTTAGTTCCTGGGATTATATATAAAGTTCATTTTGTAGTAGTCCTTCACTATAAACTTCAACATTTACATGTTATCTTTGTTCTTTTGGATTAGAAATATGAAAGAGCACAGCTGTGCAACTCTTTTTAAAACAGTTAATAGCCTGCAGTACTTCTAAAGCATACAAAACATTAAAAAAAAGCAGAAATATTTAAATTTGAAGTTGTCTAATGCGGAAAACATTTTATAACCATGGATTTAAACACTTGAATAAACTTGGGAAAATTATTACTTTTCATGGTCATTGATCACGAAAGCATCTTTGTTCAACAAAATGTGATTAGGTCCCTTTGAGGTCAACAGATGCTTAAGAACTAATATTTATTAAAGGGTTTTGCTGATGTGAATCTTTCTGCAATTACCATTTCATCTGATTGTGTTAACAATGCACAGTAATGCTTGTTTGTTCAGGAAGAAACTTTGTGCTTACAGACTTGTAATACTTAGAGAGAGAGAGAGATTGTGGAGCTAACACAGTATTTATGCAACAGGACAGAAGTACTGTTAAGTGCTATTGCTGGGTTGGGTAAACCAAGAGCACAAATAACAGAGAAAAAGCCAGTCTTAGTAGTAAATGGTGTCTGGCCATTTCCCTTAAAATATTTTCCTTAAAAGACTGAAAGTTCTGTTCTCATTATTTTTTTACGTGCATTTGTGTTCTGAACCCAATCTGAACTAAACTACTTTTTCTTGTATATTCATCTTTATTTCATTTAGCTAGTAGCATATCATTTCAGTCTGCGTGCTTTTCTAAGGAAGATCATATTATCAAGGAAATGTCCTGACTGCAGTAAGAGAAAATTGAACACACACACACACACACACACACACACACGAAAACAAAACACAGTTGAGACTAGCCATAGTCCAGTGATTGATATTTTAAGTTGCATGTGACACTCTTTCCTTGTTCTGTTGCACTGCATTTAGATATTGTAAGCCTCTCCAGACATGCTATGCATAATTTTACATACCATCTGCTTTACATGCCATGTTCCATATGTACAATGTATAACCTAAACCCAATATTTTGATTGATTTGAGCGACAGTGGAGGCTTTTGTTCTTAAATTGTTGAATAGAAGAATATAGTTCTAAATAAAGTATCTGACAAATATGTTCTAGGACTAAAAAACAATAAAATTTATTTTGAAAATGTTTTTAAAAGTGTAGTAATGTCAAAATTCAGGTGACTTTGGAGAATCCGACTAATATTGCTTCCTAGATTCAAATACCAAGAGACTTGTAAATACTGGCTATCATTCACTTAACAACCATAGCAATACAAGGGCATAAACATGTTTCAGAGTCAGACCAGGGACAGCAAAAATAGTCTCGAAATAGTAATCCGAATAAAGATGAACAGCACTTATTCCTCAAAACAGGATGAGGTTTATAAAGATGCTACAAGTGAGTAATGGTTATTCAGAATCATGTCCTGGAATTTCCTGGTACTTCACTACCTGGCTTCATTCAACCCAGCTTTAAATACTCAAATCTTATATACTCTTCAGCTACAGGTAAGCCTTAAAACCCTAAATTTCTATTTTGAAGATACTGTCCACAAGAACATATTTGAGTCTCTACATACACAGATGAAGAGTAAGTATTGAAACACCAAAATGAAAAAAAATAATTTCAAAGAATTTCAAACAACAGCTCTCAGACAAACCCAAAGATTTATTCAAATATGTATCCTCAATTTTAGAACTACCAACTCTCTTCATCCAAGAAAGCAAAGAGCATTAAGCACTGCTTTGGACACTAAAAAAAGAACCACCACTCCCCTATCCCCCCTCCCCCCCCAAAAGAAAAATGCTCAAAACCCTTAATATGGAAATGATTACCCTATTTTTCACATTTGAGTTCAAATGGAAGTATTATCAACAAAAACAGGTTGTGGCATTACAGTGTGTTAGCAAACAGTAGATAGAGTGTAAAATAAAGGGAGCAACAAAGTAGAGTGAACAAAATTTTTCTCCATGCAATGTCTCATAAAATATGTACCCTTCACTTCCATATAAGGCACATGATAAAAGAAACATTTAAATTCATAGGAAAATTGGAAAGAAACCTATAATATGACATTTAAAGAATGAAGTGTTTGTCTTGCCTTTGTACGTGCAAGGAGAGAAGAGATAATCAGTGAAGTATTTGTCCATTTTGTAGGGGTTTTTTCCCACTGTAACATGAACATCTTAATCTGTTCACAGTTAAGTACTAGTGACACATTCAGTTCACTTCAATGAGATTCTACCAGATACCTACTAATAAAGCTGAACAAGAGGTGCAGCACCTCAAACTTTTTTTATCCTTGCCTATTAACACTAACTTGTACTTAAAAGGGAAATATTATTACTGGACCATTACTGAAAAAGGTTATATTTCTTCTTGTATTGGGTTTTGGTAGTGGCAGGGGATACAGGGGTGCTTTCTATGAGAAGCTGCCAGAAGCTTCCTCTGTGTCCAACAGGCCCAATGCCAGCTGGCTCCAAGATCTGCAGCTGGCCAAGGCAGGTGAACTATCAGCAATGGTGGTAGCACCTCCGGGATAACAGATTTAAGAAGGGAGAAAAAAAAAACAACTGAGCAATAGAAACTGCAGTAAGAGAGAACAGTGAGAGTATGTGAGAGCAATAGCTCTGCAGACACCAAGGTCAGTGAAGAAGGAGGGGGAGGAGGTACTCCAAGCGCCAGAGCAGAGATTGCCCTGCAGCCCACAGTGCAGATCATGGTGAGGCAGCTGCATGCCTGCAGCCTGTGGAGGTCCATGATGGAGCACAGATCCACCTGTGGATGGGGTCCATGGAGGACCCCATGCCAGAGCAGGTAGATGCTCAAAGGAGGCTGTGACCCCATGGGAAGCCCATGCTGGAGCAAGCTCTTGGCAGGACCTGTGACCCTGTGGAGAGAGGAGGAGTAGCATCCCGCTGTGGGGGACCCATGCTGGAACAGTGCGTACCTGAAGGAGTGCACCTTGCGTATGGGACCCACGCTGAAGCAACCTATGAAGAACTGCAGGCCCTATCTCCCCTGCTCTAATGGAGGAGAGGAGGTAGAGAATTAGGGTGTGAAGTTAAGACTGGGAAGAAGGGGAGTGGAGGGAGGTTGAGCAGGTGTGTGTAGGGGAAAGGCAGGTGTTTAAGATTTATCTTTTATTTTTTGTTATTCTACTCTGGTAATAAATTAAACAAATTTTACGAAGTTGAGCCTGCTTTGCTTGTGAAATAACCACTGAGCGATCTCCCTGTCCTTGTCTCAACCCACGAGCTTTTTGATACATTTTCTCTCTCCTATACATTTGAGGAGGAGAATGGTAGCACAGCTTTGGTGAGTTCCAGCCAACGTCACCCCAACGCACCTATAATGTAATAATCACATTCTTCATATAGCATATTTCTGATACCTGACAAGTTTTTTTATCACATTCAGCATTTTGGGGGATCTTTCAACACTTAGATTTGAAAAAAATTAAGAATCACATTTTCTTTTTTAAGGCATTCCAAGCAATTTACAGTGGTTAGTCAGGTTACAGAAATAAGACCAGCTTTTGCCATTTGAATATCAATACTTTTATTTGGTGCTTCATTATATGTCTGACTACTCCCAATCTAAATACTACACTGAACAGAGGACATTCTGTGAACTAGAACTTCCACTTGCTAATGGATTTTTCTTTTTGCACAAAATCTTCTTTGTAGTCCATATGAATATGGGCATTTTAATTATTAATCAGAAGCATTCTTTCTTATTTGCATCTGTGTTGTGAAAGAGTTCTTAAAAATGGGATAAAAAATTAATGTACATTTAGATTTTTCTTCTCTCTAGAGGGAGGGTGTTCATGAGTTAAATGCTTATATAACACCTTTCCTTACAAACTGTACTACATTTCTCTTGTTACTTCTCTATTGAGCCCTTCTGGGCCTGATCACAGGCCACTGAAGTCAATGGGAGCCCATCTAATTGTCTCAGTGGTCTCCTTCTGCTTTCAACTTTTTAGTGAGAACAAAGATATACAGCATTGGAAAAGTATAAGGTATTAAGTAATACTTTATAATGTCTGTGGTTAAAGCAATGGGCTTCAGCCCATCTTGATATCACACACATTAAGAAATCATTCCAGTATTTTACCAGTGCAAAGTGGCAATGAAAATCTAGAAGATATTTCTGGCACAGTGCTGCTAAAGCTCTTCAGTTAAAAACCCTACCTTTAAAAATTAAGTTTCTTCTATACATCTCTCTCCACCATGTTTTATACATCTCTCTCACGTCACCATCCCTATGCCTTCTGCCCATTCCCTTTCATTCTGTATTGACTAGAACCGTTTTCCTCTGAAGTTAATTGTGAGTTTTGTCATTGACTTCAACGGGGCAGTTATCATACCCAGGATGCAAAACACACCGAGATCATTGTCAAAGTACAGACAGTAAAAGTAAGAAAAAAAAATTCCAATGATTTACCGAGGTCCACTTAAAAATCTCCATCAACTGTGAGCTTTTATGCTTGTTTCCCACAAATGGCAGCAGGCAATCTAGGAGAACAAAAAGCCCCTTGCCCGATGTCCCTGGCATTTGGTAGCCGGAGCTGAGCTCCTGCCCGAGCGGAGTTAGCCGTGCGCAAACCCGAGCTGAGCAGAGCCACCCGCTAATTGACAGCAAACATTTTGCAAACATTACGCTTCCCTAAGGGACGAACGTTTTGCCACCGGAGCCCACTGCAGAGCAGGAGGAGGGAGCATCCAGGACGAGGAGAGGGCAGGGGAGCCGCGGGCACCCTCTCGTACCGGCCAGGGCTCCGCTCTCCTCCCCACTCCCCGGCGCGCAGCACCTGGGTGCTCCTCTCCTCAGGTGAGGTGCCCGGCGGAGCTCCCTCTCTGTCCAATTGGTGACACCGCGCCTCCCGAAACGCCGGATCGCCCTGGCAGCCCCTAGGGACGTGACCAAAACCGAGGTGGGGAGCAGCAGAGGACAGTCCCCGGGGCGTACCGGAGGCACCGTTCCCTCCGTGCCCCGGTCCCAGCACGGCGCGGAGCGGAGCCGCTAAGGAGGGAGCCCCAGACACGGCAGGGCACCCTCTGCACCTTACCCGTCCCCGGGGGACCCCGTCGAGACGCGGAGCCCCGTACTCACCGCGGTGCTGCAGGCAGCAAACCGCAGCGCAGGGGAAGGGCCCCCGCCCCGGCCGGTGCCCGCTACGGTGCACAGACCCCGTCCCTCGGCGCCCACATTCAAGCCCCGGCCGCGCAGCTAAAAGTCCTTCTGAGGAGCACCCGGCGAGCCACGCCGCCTCCTGCCTCGAATCGCTGTCACCTCCCCTCCGCTCGCCCCGCGCCCCCCCCCGGCGGGCAGCAGCAGTATAAAGCAGTCCCTAACCCCTCAAATCACGCACCGGCAGAGGTGCCGGTCCTCGCCGCTACTTACCGGGCATCCTTCAGAGCGGCAGGCGGGAGCGAGGGAGGAGGAGGAGTAGAGAGAGAGGGAGGGATGGAGGGAGGGAGGAGGCTCCAGGCGGGCTGCGCGGCGCTGCGCTGTGCTGCTCGGCAGCCTGGGCAGCTCGGCGGAGTCACTGAGTGAGTGTCTCCGTGCGTGACGGCGTGTGCGTGTGTGCGCGACGCTGGACACCAGCGAGCGGAGACTCGGGCACCGAGGGGCGGCGGGGAGCGGCGCGGGAGATCAGCGGGCGCAGCCCGCGCATCGCGGTGCGACCAGGTGCGGCCCGGCGCGCCCCCGGCCCCGCGGCCCCCAGCGCCCCGCCGCCGCGGCGGGAGCTGCTGGGGAACGGGCAGGGGGAGGCGCGCATCCTCCTCGCTGGCACACGCACCGCCGGGGGAAGGAGGAGAGCGGGGGGAGGGATTAAAAATAACGAAAATTAAAAAAAGCGCAATCACTAGGAAAGGAAAGGGGAAAAAAAAAAAAAAACACAAAACTCTGTCTCTACTTTCCAGCCGATGTTTGAGCCCCCCGCCCTAGAGCTGAGGTCCCGCGGCAGCGGCGCGCTCCCGCCGCGCCGGGAGCCGTCACCGCCCGCGGTGCAGCACGACAGCAGCTGCCGCTGCCGGTAGCGCCCAGCTGAGGAGCCGGAGCCTCTCCCCGCGTATGGAGGAGCCTCCCTCTTTCCCTCCCTCCCTCCTTCCCTCCCTTTTCCCCTCCTTCTCTCCCTCTCTCCCAGTCCGCTAAGGCGGGCAACGGAGCCAGGTGATGCCGGCTCGCCCTGCGGCCGAGGCCCCTCCGCCGGCGCTGGCTCCTCCGCGGGCAGCGGCCGGGCTCCTCCAGGCACTCGGGCGGCGTTGGGAGGCTGCCGCCGCCGGGACGCGGCTGGAGGGGGAAAAGCAAGGGGCGGAGATGGGGAGCCGGCTGTCCCCAAGAGCTGCCGGCAGGGCCCAGGAGCAGCGGCGGAGGAATGAGGCAGCAGCCGGGAGGGCCCGCCTGAGCCGGGCAGCGGTGCGGGGCCGCACCGCACTCCTGCAAACGCCGTTCCCCCTGCTCGGCTGCTCACCTCCTGCCCTAGCAAAGTGACCGGCTGGAGAGGACCGAAGATGGTGCATCATTTCTGCCGGGTGTTTTGGGAGAGGTGGGGGAAGCAAGCGGAGAAGGGAGGGAGGGCATGATTGTAAGAGTCAAAGGGAAAGCTGGGCGGGGGGTGGGGGGAGCGAGAGCAATTTACACACCAAAAAAGCCCATCCTGGGGAAAGATAAAAAATAGCCAGAACAGCATTTAAAGTTGTTCGATTTGTGATTTACATTATAACGCTGCCGCTGCTGCCTGGCTTCTCCGACAGTGTGCCCAAGGAACATGCAAGATGGGGGAGGAGGAGCTATATACTTTGTGCTTTCCCTTCCTAGCGGCAGTTCGCTCTTTCAACCTCTCTTTCTTTAAAAAAGAAATAACACCCAAAACCCAACCCCCCAACGGCTCACACCCCACACACCCCACTCCTTTGATGGAGAAGTGGCTCCAGGTGGTGATTTCGGAGTTGCAAGCGGAGTTTCCTTGGGAAAGGGGTGTATGTAGAGCACCCCTGAGAATGATCCTCTCGGGCTTTGGGCCCTCGAGTTTGGCAGCCCGGGAAGAGGAAGGAGCAGGCGTTCCTGCCTTCCTATGTCAGGTAGTGCCCGGCGGCCACGAACGGCGGCAGCGCCCCAGCCCAGGGAGAGGGGAGGCCGCCGCCTGTTTTCTCTTGCTCCTCCCGCTCTGCGAGTCGAGGTCAATGATTAGTGGTTCTGTTTTCGGCGAGGAAAAGAAAAAAAAAAGGAAAAAGAAGTCTGGATAAAATCTAACTTTTGTTTATCAACAATTCATACCCTGATTAAAAAAATAGCACCAAACCTTAACCCAGATTACGCAGTTAAACATATCGAATCGGAGACAGCGTGGCTGTTTGCCAGACCTATGATCCATTAAGCTTTTTAGCTCATTGTTGGCAGGCAACAATAGCACACGATTAAATTCTTACATTTTACAGACAAGCCATTTTCTTTTCATAGTAAGGTCCCCTATCCTACATTGCAATTAAAAATAAGGTATCTTCAACAATAAAATAAGGAAGAAATACTGTAAGTTTTTAGCTACTTTGTGTTCATTTTACGGGTAGAAACCTTGTGCTTTGCTCCAGGTAATATGTCAAAACGTGGACTGCAGCATATTAAAAATTCTCATAACAAGTATTTTGGATAATTTTACCTTCACAAATGAATTATATATTTCGCTGTGTACCACTCAAAGTTTTAGTTGATGTTCTTTTTACGGAGAGAAACCAAGCAAAACTCAACATAATCAAAATAAAAGTATGAAAATAGGATATATAGAACCCTTTTTTCTTCTGTGTGTTATACATGTATATACACATATATGCCCTTTAATAAAAAAAATCCTGTCTGAAGTTATATATTCATACGTTTGTGCATGTGTACATATTATATATGTATGTATATATACACCCATTATATCAATATTTCAAAGTAATTTAGAAATTCAGAATAGAAAAGAAGCTAAACTAAAAATACAGCTCTCAACTACCTGCCAAGCTACCACTTGTAGAAGTCGTAGAATCATTGATAGTCATAGAATCACTGATACAGAAAGAATATGAAAGTTATACCTTGCACCTTATTCTTTACATGAACAACTTAGGTAATAGAAATATATCCATGGAAAAAAAGGAAGTACAATCTTTTCTGGTTTGTTGGGTTTTTTTGTTTTTCTTTTTGGTGTAGGGCATTAGGTTGTGGTCCTAATTGCCAAAATACTTGTTTTGTAAAGTCTGCATTCAAAGAAGTTGAATCTGTCACTGCTGTCTCTCTGGAAGTGGAAGATAAATAGCATGCGCAAAAAAGGATGACTGATTCCATGAGGATCTGTGGAAAAGGAATGGGAAAGGTTATGGGGATGGGGAGTAGGGCTATCCAGGTGACAACAGTGAATACAGGAAGCTGGTATGTTACAGAGGAAACTGGACCTGTAAACAAATGCCATCTCATGTGGAGGAGGCAGCAGGAAAGAAGACCTTAATTCCTTTTGTCATGGTCAGGCTGTGCTGTAAAACACAGCCTACTGCTCATTACTACTGTTAATTAGATTGTAAGATAATGCCAACCTCTTCTCAAGACCTGCACACATTGTTTCTAAATCCTCTGTGGTTTAGGGAAAGTCCTTTCAAGAGCAAACATGAGACTCTGAAAAATGCTAGAAGGTCTAAGTTCATAGGACTCATCTTCTTGAGGAAGGTTTTAGGAATGTATTTTTTGTCACCCTAACAACTCCTCAGACATGGTCAGCTGGCATTGTGGTGTCCTAGCCCAAAGAGAGAAAGGCCTGAGACTCGTTATTGGTTATTTTATTGTTTTAATCTGGGAAAATGTAGTCTTGATCCCATTTTCACAAAGATTGGTAATAAAATTAAGAAGTGACTGCTACATTAGCAGAAAGTTTTGAGTGTGTGAGACTGCCTGACTTCAAGAGCAGACATTACGGATGGGAAAGACATGTAAATCTACACTGTATAGTGTTAAATTTAGGATATATTTTCACCTATTGTAGCAAAAATAGTTATTAATAGCTCTAAAAAGCTTATTGCTATGGTAGATAATATGTTAAATATTGAAAGCAGGTATATTTCAGCTGGTTGCTTTTTCTCTCTGTTTTCTTCACTAAATCCGAAGGATTTTCTCCTTGCTTAAGAGCTGTCTACTGTAGTAGGAGAGAGGTATAAGGTGTTACAAACATTGTTCCATCTTTGCATATGTTGTTTAGGATAATCACATTGATATTATTTGATGAAAAACTGTAAAATTCCTGACTATCCAAAATTCTCAACTTTCATGTGGTACTAAGATAACAGATATTAGATAGCCATAATTTTAAGGAAATACAAAGTTGAGCCTCTATTCTTTATTAAAGTTCTGTTTGTTTCCTTTTTATCTCTTTCTACTACAAAGGGAATTATCCAACAACTTTATTGTATTAATTTTCAGTATTGTAACTTGAAGAAATACGTACCATTTATTACAAACAGGCTTTGATGAGAAATAACAAACAAAGAATGACAAGATTGAAATGCCAACCTTAATTATATTTGCTATATGGCTACATTGGTTTGCAATCTCAGTAACACCTTTAAACTGAGTTTTTGGCACTCAAAAGGGTTTTCCAAGAGAGTCAAAATGCCACCGATTGGTATAGGATGACTACTCTTCCTTATATAACAGTACGGAACCAAGATGGTAGCATTTTTTAATGTAAAATTCATGTTTCACTAATAATTCCAGAAATTAGAGGGTTGCTTTATTTGTTAAACATCTAGTCTGTCATAAATGTATGTTTTATGTAATTATACCCCAATTTTTCAAACTTGCAAGTGTCTCATCTGCCAACTTTTTATTAACTTATGTCATGTTGACTTATTTTTTGAAAAAAAACCTGTGCTTTTCAAGAACTTTGTAAAAAGTTAATGCATTTAAGGATCTTATAGGATTATGTATACTCATGTATTACAATAATAGACATAATTTTTAAGAAATCTAACCAATTCTGTTAAGAAATTCTGTCAGTTCTGTTAGATTGGAACTTGCCTTCATAACCCACTAAAAACATGCTTCACTGACTCAGTAAATACTATATGTTTGAACTGTCTGCATATTATTGACTTTTCTGGTTTCTGCAAAGCATTACATCAGAAGTCCCTTCCCCCCATTGTTTTCATACTAGAAAAATCAATTCAAATCTTAGATATACAAAGCAACAAAGGTAATCTAACCTTGATATATTTCAGAATTTATAAAATCTCCTTGTTTGTTTTGTTGAAGCTCTGCTTTGCAGGCTTATCTTCAACACCTGAGAGTTTTACAACTCTTTCTGAATATATGGGAAAACATACTAAACAATAATAGGCTGAGAGGCAGCTTATTTAAAATCATAGGGGAATGTGACTAGCATGTTAAAGAGAGACTTTCATTTTGGGGAAAAAAATGTCAAAGGTACTAGGCTTAGAATCATGTTCTGCCTTCAAATGTCCAAGCATGATTCCCTCTAGAAAAAAAAAAAGATTGTATGTAAAGACATAACATCAATTTTAATGGGAGATCAATGGATATTAGCAGAGTTATTTGGTCATTGGGCACCAACACTAGTCATCTTTTTCAGAGTTTTATGATGGTTTTGCTACTCTGTTCAGTTCCAAACTAACAAACAAAGCCTACTGACTCTTGTTTTTCATTAAGATAAGTATTGACAAAATAAGTGAGGTTTGCATATCTGAGGAATAACTCTCAGCTATCTTACTGCCCATTCCACATTTCTTCCTGACACTGCCATTGTCTTATCCTGCTTTTAACTTATAAGTTTGCTAAATTTCAGTGATTCAACATGAAATTCAGTATGCTGTCTCAGGCTGCACATCTTTAGCATATCCAACCTAAAAGGCTCCGTTATACCTGAGAATGAGATTGAGGGACATTATTTTGTTTCATTTCTTCCTAATACATTCCTTGTAAGGTTTATTTTTTTAAGAACTCTAGCACCTTCAGGTAATGAGGAAGAGACTTATAAGTTGGCAGGATGATAAGTATTGGTTAAGTTAAGCGTGACTTGGTATCACCATGAAAGTTCATTTACATTTTTCAAGTTCATGAGCATTTGGAAGTTCAGTTCACACGTGCTAAATAGCAGTTTGTTAGAGTTATGCAATTAAATGCATATGTTTAGCTACTCTCCATCCAGGTAGATTCAGAACTGGCCTGGGTTTGTCTCTCCCAATGCTGTTGCTCTTAAGCAGGAGGGTCTGTTTTTTCTCTGCTCTCCATTTTGTTTAGAGCCAAAGGTGCACTGAGAAGTAGTTCAGTTGAGTGCTGGAATGCAGGAAGTCTTCTCTAGATTTCGTGGGACTGGGGAGCTGGCAAGGATGAAGTGAGAGGTATTTCAGTGGTAAAGAGTGTAGGAGAAAGATCTGAGACCTGAGAGGAACTGGTAAGGAAGAGATTGAATTCAGATGACTAACTGGTAGGTGCAGAAAAGGAGCATCAGATCAGACGATGGATCTCTCTGTGTGGCAATCAGATGGGAAAACTATGTGAGAAGTTTACAATTTTGGATATGCTGATAAGGAAAAAGAAGAAATCAAAATACAGAAGACTATGGCTGGCTAAGTGAAAAGTCAGGTGGAAACAAGCCAGTGAAGATTAGAATGAAGTCCCAGAAGTGGGGAAGGGAGCGATAGAACTGGAACAAGATATAAAAGCAGGAAAGTCTGTAATAAAAAAGTCAGAAAAGAAATACAAAAATCTGTAATACTAGAGCATACTGCCAGGCAGATCTTGGAAATGAACCAACTATCCCAAACCTCAGCATTTCGCTGTTATCAATAAATATCAGTTGTCAAAGTGTGCTCCTCACTCTCCTGTGGTGTTGCTCTATACAAGGGGTGACCATCTGCTACCATTGTCAAACCTCACAGTAACTCTACTGGCAGAAACATACCCTGCAGGTCTAACTTCCCAATTTCAATGATGAATCTTGTGGTATCAGGCCACTTTCTGAAATACTTGTGTTCATTCTTTGAAGAATAGTAAACACATGAAAAATGAAAAGGAAGAGAAAAAGAAAGAAGGAAAATGAAAGGGAAGAAGGGGGTCCTTTAATTCTTATTATATTAAGGTGTTGCTGTCATATATTAGTGAACATTAGAACTCCAGTTGATTTTACTAACTCTACTCAACTTCTTCCCTATTTATGAATATACATTATAACACACTTTAAAATTACAAAACCATGTACTATTTTTTCTTGCATCAACATAGGAGATTATCACTGCAGAAGATGAGTCCTGGCTAATGACTAAGCAGGTTTACAATGTTTTGTTTTATTTTCATTAACCTTTGGCCAGATTAGACACTTTTTACCAATTTATTCAAAGTCTACTGAGAAAAAATGTTAATTGAGTTTTTAGAGGACCTTTTTCTAAAACCAGTCAATATAGCATCTGAATGCCTTGCAAATAATTATTAATTTACTTTCACAGTGCTTCCATCATTCCCATTGCAGAGATGAGAACTAAGACATAATCAATTAAAGCATGAGTATCCACCACCTTTTAGTGTAAATGTAAATTATC
The DNA here is from genome assembly GCF_003945725.1 of Corapipo altera. Classification (NCBI taxonomy): domain Eukaryota; kingdom Metazoa; phylum Chordata; class Aves; order Passeriformes; family Pipridae; genus Corapipo; species Corapipo altera. Next base: position 11,367,019 of record NW_020884874.1, read on the forward strand.
TAGGAATTTGCATTTTACTTTTTGAAGGGCTGTTGTGTGCTCACTTCAGCCTAGAGGTGAGCACTTCTACAAATGAGACCCAGGCTTTTAAGTAGGGCATCCAAAACAAAAATACTTGTAACATGTGGGAAGTATGTTACCAGTTAACTTTTGGTGGATTTTCTAGCTTACTAGTAGAATTTCCCAGCAATGCAAGGGAATAATATCCTGCTCTTCAAGTCACTGTTCCAATAGTTTAAGAATGAAACATTAATTGAAATGCATACTGAAACATCTTTCACTGTATATGCTCTAAAAATAATAATAATTATAAGGCAGCAAGAACAATGATGACGGCGTCATTATAAAACTCATCCCACTTTGTTTCCAGAGGTGATGATCAGAGGTCCTGCAGAAACAAAAGATATTTTGACAATATATGTGCAAGATACATTGGAACCCACTCATGGTTTAGACTAGGTCATAACTGAAAGTTAGTTCTTCAAGCATAGTGAAACTTTAAATCTTAGAATAATCTGCTACCTGAAATTTTGCTGAACGTTTATTTTTGAGCCAAACTGGAATAGTTTGTCTACAGTGAGAAGCACCTGCAAAATTTCCAGCTTTGGAATTGACAGCCCACTTCACTTTTGGTGCTGTTATCTCATTTCTTTGAGCACTTAAGATATTGCACTTATAGGAGGTGAAAGGATCCAAGCAGAGCTGGAGGAGAGGGAAATTGCTTGGAATTGTGGGGGCTGAAAACCTTTGCTTCTCCCTCCACATTGTCTAACAACAGCAATGTCAGGATAACCTTTCCTGTTTTCTGATTTGGAACTATCATGGAAGAAAAAGTGAAATATGACCATTTCTTCCTTTACTGTCCACAACAAGAAACTTCTTTTGCTAATTTTTTTCTTCTGGGAATTTCAAGGGGACATAAAATATTACTGTTATTTTCATATTAATTTTCAAAGGAATCTGTAAGCCAAATGTCTTCAGCTTAATAAGGACTGATTGTCATACAATATGGGGGCTCCTTTTCTTTTCTAAAAACCATGGGAGGGACTTCTATTTGTTTGAGGTTTTGTGAAAATCACCAAGTGACTATTTCCTCTGAATTTATATCTTGTTGATTAAGATCGTTTTAGCCAGGAATTGTTTTGCTAGAACAAGATAAACAAGAACCTGATTAATCTGTAATCCAAAACCAGGTTAGTTAAAGTTGGGCTTGTGAAGAATAAAGCTAAGAACACTGTTTTTTAAACTGTGTCTGTAACCACCAGCAGTTTTCTAAGTTGCCAGTTCTGTTGAAGCTACACTACAGACTGCTACTCTGAACTTTGACTGAGCCAGGTGCCTACTTGAATCCACAGATCTTGTTCACACTTGAGAGATGCTGCAGAGATGGGGCCTTTGCTCTTCTCTACAGAATTCAGAAAATTCATCATGCATATCTTGGCACCCTTTCCTTGCTGATTTATTTTTCTCCTTGAACTGTTGATCCACAAGCAGCTCTGGACAATGGAAGAGGCTGAATTTCTTTAGCTCAGACTCTAGGTTTTTGGAAAAATAACAGTAAATATGTACGTGTTGAATAATGTATTTCAAGGGCTGCCAGTGAGTGTGACTGTTTACATTTACTTACATATTTAACAGATTTTTTTTTAACAAATCCAAACACTCATAATCACATGCTTAGTAAATTTACATTTCATGATACATGCAGCTGGCACAACTAAAGAGAGATAAGTGGCACCTATACTGCAGGTGGCATCCTATAAAGTGTACAAAGTGCTTCCAGATACCATATTTAGAAGCTGATGTACAAATTAATTTTAATCTTTCAGGTTCATTTTTGGTAATCTGATCTTTTCTTTTGTTCAGTTTTTCCTTAAGAGGCATATGTTTCTAAATATATGGGTTCAGTCTCTATACATTTAGGTGTTACAGAATCATTAAATGATTATAGAATTACTTAGAAGCACTGATGCCCCTGGAATCTTGCTGATGAGAATGAAAGTGACACATCATGTATCTCATTTCCACCCTGGCTCAGGCATACACTAAATAATCTCATTCATAGTGGGATTAGATCAACCAAAATCTCTTTAAAAAGTTTCCTTCCTATTTAATATAACTAGAAAAACACTGTCAAATTTGCTTGGTGTAGTGGTTAAAAGCCTTTTTAATTTCTACTTCAGTACGTTTATGTCCATCTAGGATGTTCTCTGCTTCAGTATTATGATATGCGCTGTTCTTACTTTAATATATCCACTGACATATTTATGGAGCTCAATCACCACCCTCTCTGCTTAATTTTTTTATATATTTTCCTACCAGAAAAACAGTTTCAGGGACATACTTAAAACTGATCCTTTTCTTCTGTTTTCTTCTATAACCTTCTCTCTACCTGTTCTCTTTCAAGGTTACCTTTCCTGACCAGAAATCTCAATGCTGTACTGCAGCTGAGGTTTGACCAGGGCCTAGTACAATGATACCAGTGCTCGCCTTTCTCTGACAGATTCACCTTTTGCAATGCATTTTCGGTGTCTGTGATTTTTATGCTGCATCATACTGCTAATTCTTTCATTCAGAGATTGACTATCATGTCCTATTTCTACAAAACAATTCCATCTAGTAAGCCTCCAGCATACCACAGAACTTAATATTATTAGCTCCATGTACATGACCTTGTATTTCAATCTATTCCTATTTCTGTTCATCTGCATCTTTTGGTATTAATTTCTTATCTCCTCTTTCCTACCCTCCATATGCATAGTATCAGCAAACGTTATAGATCTGAACCTGTGCCTGATTGAAAGCAATAAACCAGATGAGTTCCAAGATCGTATTCTGAGGAACTTGACTAGGAACTACCTTAATACTACTGCCTGAAACATTTGTGTGCTGCTCTCCATAAAAACACATCTTTGCCAATTTTACAATTTCTACATTAATTGTAATCCTTTTTCAAGTTATATTAATAGTATATCAAGTGCTACTATGTCAAATATATCTAGCCAGTGACTTAATAGAAAAATCCACTACATTGTCTGGGGAAAAAGTTACATTGTCAAAGAAATACATAGACAAAGAAAAAATCTCGTGATAGTTCTCCAGGAGAGAATAAATGGTTGTCACATTGTTTTTATTGCCATGAGAATGTTTTTCAGCTGTTTGAAAAGAAAAAAACAAAACAACAAACAATGAATCACCAAACCTATTTGTGGCTGCTTAAATATTCAGACAAAACAAAACTTATTATTTTTATGCTGGAATAGGTAAATATTAAATGGTATATGGATATTCTGTGAAATCAAGGTGGTCTTTCTTAGTTTTCTGTCTGTTGATGACTGTAGCTTTCTCAGAAACTTACCTTTTGAGATGAACTTTTTGGAGTTAGGTGAACCCAGGTTCTTTCACTAAAATCCCAGGGTGATTCTCTCACAGCAAAGATCAATTAATAGTAATAAATAAGGCACTTTCTGAAAAAGTGACCAAAACAAAACGTGTCTCGCATCATAAAAGACAGAGAGTAGTTAGGGAAATTAAATTCCCCAGGTATTTAACAAAAAGACCAATTGACTTTTTTTTTTGTTTTGAAGAGCTCTAAAGCAATGGTGACACATAAAATAATAGTAATAAAAAAAATAAAAGAGAATTAGGTCCAAGAATTAGTCTATAATATACAGTAATATCATAAATATTCTCTGAAGTCCTGTAAGCAGGATTACTGTGGTAGGCAGTGATTATACAATCAGAGAATCACAGAATATGTTAAGTTGGAAGGACCTACAAGAATAATTTAGTCGAATTCCTGGCTGTACACAGGGCTACCCCCAAGAATCACGCCATATGCCCAAGAGTATTGTCCAAACGCTTCTTGAACTCTTTACTATAAAATCTTTTTACCCATTAATTATGTATCTCAGAATATGTTTTCATATAATAAATGGTGTATGTTGATTCCTACCCATTTTCATTGTGTGTTGTGTCGACGTAATTCAAATATCTGTATTTCTTTTGTGACTGTTAATATATATTGCATAGAGTTTGAAATGAATTATTAAAACATTATACTTTGTATAATTTCTTTTGTACACAGCTGTGTGGACTGCCAGCACTACCAAATCTTGAAGTGTTTTTTTTTCCCACAGGCCAAGCTCTCTTTTGTAGATTTATATATATATTTCCCACAGAGAAACAAATGTTCTCATATTCAGTTTAAATAAGCCTTTTAGCAGGCATAAGTTTTGCTTATTTTTGTCAGAGCAAAATTAGATATTAATCCTATGCCAAACAGTTTACAAGAAAGTAATTCAGACACCAGATTGCAAAGTGCTTTTAAGTGCTGTGTACTATTTCCATATAGAGATTGGTCTCTTAACATTCTGAAGGAGAAGAGCTGTAGAATGTACAGTGAAAATATGGAGAATTTTTCTTCCCTGTTAATTTATTATGGTGAATTGGCATAAAGAAGGATGAAAAATAGGTCTCTTTTTTTTATCCACACAACACTTTCCATTAAAATGTGAATATTTTCTGCATGAGAATCAAGAATAACACATTTAATTACACAAAAACCATGCGTCATATGTTGAGAATGTAATATGGAGGGCAACAGATAATGTAATGTGCATTACTGAATAAAGCGTTAAAGGGACCTACACTTTAAAAGCAAGCCTCTGTGGTGTTTGAACTTATTGAATAAGAGAATATTTTTTCTTCTAAAAGGTGGAAAAGTTACATAAAGACTTTATCTTCAGCTTTTCTTCTATCCTGTAGGATTGAATTTATTGCCATCATTACAAATTACAGATTGGTATGCTGAAATATCCATATCTAATATTAAAAGTAATGTGGTCTCTGTAAAATAATAGTATATAATGATACTTTGTTGATTATGTATATAGGATGTTTATTGTTGGTTATGTACATGGACTGTTCATCATTCTCAATATGCAGATAAAATATTCACACATATTAATAAGCATGTAGTAAAATATATCAATTCAAATCTTCACTGAATTTGATGAAAATAACATGGATATAAATTTAACCTTGTTTATTTCAATTCCTTATCTAGAAGCTCACTATGAAACTTCATAATTTACCATCTCACTTGTTGTAAAGAAAAGTGGTAGTCATTAGCATTGTTCCTTCAGTAAAAAAACCTTTATAAACACCTTTGTGTTGATAAATTATAGTAAAAATCTCATATTTTTCATGCTTTATGTAGTTACAGAAATTTGATATCTTTATATGATATATATCTTTCATCAGCAAGACTAATAGAGTCAAAATATAGGGAAGATTTCAATAGGTAAAGCATAGTTAGTACTGTTAACTATAGAATTTTCTTATTTGATTTCATTAAGCATGATACATTTTTTACTGTGTTTACGTCCAGTAGGAAGTGCAAATTCCTATACATAATGCAACAAAACTAAATCTCTATGAGCTTTAAAATAAATGCAGTATTGAAAAAAAACCCAACAAATAAATTAAATGTACTCATCTGCAGTTTGTGTACTTTTGCATGATAGCATTTCCATATGTTTAATTTTTTTTTTGCTTGCTTTTCTTTATATGTCAAAGAATAAGAAAATATAATTGTTTGCTTGGTGGGTGAGCAAGTTTTCTTCTTTACCTAAGCAGAGGTTTTTGTAAAGGGTGCTGAGACTTCAGAAACATACCTACTTGTGGTTTAGTGAGCTCACTGAAGAGCCACTGAAGAGCCACCAAAGAGACCATCTTAGGCCTTTTTTTGTAATGAGAAGTTTTGGTAAGATGCATGGAGCATTACTAATCTATTGCTTTTACTGGAGAATTTTGGTCCCAGATTCAGGAGTTTTTACTCTTTCAGCTTATTTCTAGCTATTTCATATGTTTTGCTTCCCTGGCAAGGGACAAGTAGCTGTATTGCAGTGAGAACATCACAAACATAAGAGAACATCACAAACATAAGAGCCTTAATCTAAACAGATGTGTTCACAGGTCTTGCTAACAGCCTGATTTGTATCTGAAAGCATTCTTCTTTTCCATCATGATCCTTTGCTCTACTTTGACGTTTTTAGATTAAAAAATCTCATAACTGTAATGTTTATAGGGCACTACTACTTCATAAACTAGTTAGGTTAAATGAAACCAAAGCTAACATGACAGCACTTGCAAACCAAGTGTCATTTAAAAATTTTTTTTTCACTCCTTGCATGCACAAAATTACACATAATTTAAAGAACTTGTCTTGCAAGTACACAAACACCTGCAATGTTTTATTTTATAGAATAAAATTGTATTTTCTCATAGAATCAAGCTGTTAGAAAGCTTTGCCATCCATCAAGATCCACTGGCACAGAAATTTATTAGAGTGGAAGGTTTGGCTTAACGAAAATAAGCTAACTTAATAGGTCTAAAGCCCCTGTTTTCTTTTAGCAGTTATTTCACTTTCTTTGCAGAAAATAACCTTTTTCTACTTTACTGTTCAGGGACTTATATTTAAAGTGCTTTGTCATGTGTGTGTTCTATAAGAACCCTGTTTTGAGTGCTGACCCCTTGTAGTTCATAAATCTTTTGGATTTATGCTATAATTTTATTTGAAGTCATCACACAAATTGATATATTTTGGCTTAATGCAATTTAATAATACCAATCCTTTAGATCGCTAGTTCTTATTCACTTCTTTTGTGTGTCCACATCATCTTTTAGTGCCTACATTTAATGATTTTCACTGGATCTAAGTATATTAAGTGAATGTACTACTACATAATAGCAAGAGTCTATCTGAATGCTTTCGCAATCTCTCTTTAAAAAGCAGGGATCAGATTCATGTCATGAAATCACAGACAGCATTTGAGGTCAAACCAATGTCTGAAGGTCAGAAAAATGGGAGCTGGAAACCCAAGGAGAATGGGGTAACCCAGCCCACCTATCCATGTGGAGCCACACAGTCAGGAAGGTGTGAGTGCCAAGGGAAATAGTCAGGTATGAATGACTGTGAATGAAGTTTGCTCATTTAAAAGAATTACTGATGACACCACATGAGTAGGATGCTCTTCATTGAATGGAGTAATCCTGTTGTTATGAGAGGGTTGTGTGTGTTGTCCAACGCTTGTGAGGCTGAGGGGAAACCCTGCCAGTAGGGTGAGGGGCTTGAGTGGGTGAGCTGAAGCACTTGAACAGCCAGATGTGAGGATGGTTTTACAGCCTAACAAGGCACTGTTCAGCTGAGAGAGGCCCTCAGAGAGCACCTGAGAGAGAAATTCTGCATTTACGATCCACATAGCAGGAGGGTGGTATTGTCTCCACCATTTCTTGGCAAGTTAACAACGAATATTGAATGTTTTTATACTGTATAATTAACACAAAGAATGAGGTGTAATATATTCAGTGGTGTGTAGTGCTACAGTGAGATATATTAGGCTGAGGCAGAAATGGCATTGTGGAAAGTCACTGATACTCTTGAATACATAGCAGCTACCTAACCCCACATATTGATAAGCCCACATAGCTGCTGCTAGATCAAACAAATCAGAGAATTTTCTTTTGCAGCCTGAATTGAGTTGCAATGTTCTCTGAAAAATTTCAGGGGTGCTTACTTTTATTCTAAATAATAATATTTCTTCCTGACTGTAAAAAATGGTTAATCTATAATGGGTTTTGTGTGTCATATAGTGCCCTTTTCATGTCTCTCACTTTGTATCTGTTCATTCCTGTAATATTTAATACAACCATATGAAAGTATCTGTTAATTCCTTTAATATTTAGTAACATGATATGAAAGTATTATAGTAATACAGCAATCAAGGCAGGAAGCAAGCTTTTGAAACATAGTGACAGGCACAATAAATACTTATTTTTCATATTACGGCATGTATGTCTTCTTGAAATAATTATATACAGTTTTCACCAAAGATGTGATATGCTGTTGAAATAAGTCCACTAGGGCTTATTGTAAATGGTATTTTTGTGGCTTGCTTCCTTATGCTTTTGTCATTTTACCCTTGATTTATAAAGAGGTTCATGGAAAGTCATAATTATTTTAAGAAGGCAACAGGGAAAGTGTTCTTTCAACATGTCTATAAATCTTAACTTATGCTCTACAGAGAACTCTGCTCTCTACGTCTGCTTTAACAGTGTAAGAGGAGTGTATCATAATGCCTTCAGTTGTCAGAGATTCCAGAATCTTTATAACACAAGATCAAAAGTGGATACAATTTCATTGTAATAGTCCTGGCAACAAAGAAAAAAGGATACCAATTCAGCTGGCACACTGACATGATAGCAACTTTAGTAGAGTTAAAATACGTGTTGGATTGGAATGTGTGTGTGTGTATGTATGTATAGACACATATATACACACATATGTATGTATAGCTAGGAACTAGTAAATCTGAGATATAGAAAAGAATATGACTACTGAAAATATGGACAAATTTAGTGATAATATTTTGAGGGAATGCAGAATATAAAAAGTCTGAATGGTAAATAGCTGCCTTTCAGAAGAAAAAAACATTGTTGCTCCTGATGAAATCCGCAGCCGATAGCACTTGGGCTATTGTTTTTCATTGTCCCAAGCACACATTTGCAAAAGACAATTTTTCTTTTCTTTTTCTCTTCTGCAAGGCACTATCTCTTTGTAAGGTTTGCAGTCTATTAGAGGAAAGGTGTAGTTCTGGTGGTTACATGTGGACACAGATTTCTTGTGAAAATTAGGGAATCTTTTTAATGAAAATTTTGGGAGTTGTGTAGAGAAATATTTGTTAGGAATTTTTTAGGTGCAGCTAATTCTACTTTGGGTAGCAGTTAAGCTAAATGATTTTTTATGTCCTTCCCCTTTTTTAAAAAGCTCCCTATGAGATCATGCTGGTAAGCAAAGCCACCTGAAAGCTATTCATCAAAAACACTTTGTTTTAAGAGCAACATAGTATTTACTGCCTCTGTGTGAAGTCACCTTACGGTAATTTGTAAAGAATTAGTTGTTTGTCACAGAAGAGTGTAAGGCTTAGACAAAGTTTTAAAAAGCAAAGCCTTTCTGGTGAGTCTGGAGGTGTAGAAAGGACTCTCTTGCTTTCTAAACTTTCTAAACCCCTTCCTTCTTAGGGAAGGATTTAGGCGTGACTGAATCCTGTCTTAACCTCGGACTGTGTTAACAGTTTGAACTTAAAGGAATTATAGAGGTATGATTAAACCACTTTGTCCCACAAGTTTTAATGATGGCAAAACAGATATATTTATATAAATGAATTATTTATTATGACAAATTAACAAACAGTTGAACAGATGAAAGATTTTAATCAGAATGATTTACTACACAGTGTAAAAACTAAAAAAATCTACCAGTAGAATATCATATAACAAAGTAATATAGTGCACTGTAACAAAACAATTATATTAAAGCAATCATATCAAAGCTAGCAAAAGAAATAATTATTAAGTAGAGATTGATATAACTCACCATATGACACAGTGGGCAGATCTCTCTCTTTCTCTTAACCCCTGGGGAATGACCATGAAGAGGCATCCCTGCTTCATGGGAGAAGCTCTGCACTTCAAGCAAGTATGTGGAAGAATCTACCATATGGAAGCTGGACTGGGTTCTTATAGTTATGAAGTGATGGACTGGTACTTACAGATTTACAAGCTCACAGACTAGCTTATCTGTCACATCTTGTTTCAAAAGAAGGTTATATATTCAAAGTCTGGAGAACCAGGATGGTCTTAGCATAATTTAACAGCAAGACAGCACCCTGGTTCCATCAGCTGAACTTGCGTGATAGCTTGCATGATGGCCTACATGATGGCTTACATAGTATCCATTACTGGATTTTACATCTGTTCAGGATGGACTATCCTGCCACATTGTTCAAGAATGGACCTATCATAGTTTTAGTGGCTGCTCTGCAAGACAGGTGCATTGGACAGTAAATACTGTATTCTGAGTGCATATAATAGAATCAGAGAATGGTTTGGGTTGGAATGGACATTAAAGATCATCTAATTACAACCCCCCTACCATGGCAGGGACACCTTCCGCTAGAAGAGGTTGCTCAAAGCCCCATCCAACCTGGCAGTGAACACTTCAAGGGATGGGACATCCACAATTTCTCTGGGCAATATGTTCCAGTGCCTCACTATCCTCACAGGAAATAATTTTTTCCTAGCACCCAGTCTAAACCTACCCTCTTTCAGTTTAAAACCGTTGCCCCTTGTCCTGTCACCATGTAAAATGTCCATCTCCCTCCTTTTCATAAGCTCTCTTAAGGTACTGGAAGGCCACAGTGAGGTGTCTCTAGAACCTTCTCTTCTCTAGGCTGAGCAACCCAGTTATCATAGGAGAGGTCTCCAACCTTCTAATCATCTTTGTGGCCCTCCTCTGGACCCGGTCTAACAGGCCCGTGTCCTTTTTGTGCTGGGGACTCCAAAGCTGGATGCAGTACTTCAGATGGGGTCTCATGAAGGCAGAGTAGAGGAGGAGAATCACCTCTCTCGATCTGCTGTGTTGCAACACAGGATGCAGCTGGCCTTCTGAGCTGTGAGAACACACTGTTGGCCAATGCCCAGCTTTTTATCGACAAGAACCCATGTCATATTGATGATATGAGAACAAAATAAAAAGAACCTGAAATATTTTATATGTTGGATTCTGCCACACAGACATTTCATTTTGATATTTTACTTTTAAAAAAGCAGATCTAAAGAATAAAAACATATCTAGAGAAAGTTGAGAAAGATAAAAATTAGGATGGTCAGAAAAAAAATAGCTGGACTGCCAATATATTTTTGAAGAGTTCCAGTCTAAAATTTTCAGACATGTAAAAAAAATTATATATGTCTTAGTGGTTATGTAAAAAAACTTATATGTCATAGCATATATTTAATGTATAGTTCTTTCTCTTTATTTTCCTTTTTTTTTCCATTAGCAGTATGACTATGAAAAATTAATTTCTGTCACATTTTGCCATGGTTATTTTTCCATGTTCCTTAAAGAAAGATCATCACATGTCTCATTGCCTCATTCAAAACCTCTCTCATATCAAACTTAAGTACGTTTCGACATAAAGTTTTTTGTTTTCTCTAGATGCCAGCCTCACATGGAATACAGAAAACTGGATACCCCATGGATTTCAGTCTATATCTTGGTCCCAAATCTTAAAACTGAAATAACAGCTTATTTCAGTCTTAGCCCTGATGAAGACATGTAGAATCAAATCTATCCACCTGAGGATTATGGTGTAGCTGCCATTCAGGTTAGGACACAGCCCTTCTCGTACTCCAGACAGATGTGGCAAAGAAGTATTTGTTCATCATGGTCCAAAATCGTTATTGAAACAGATCACCAAAGTTAATGGATATTGCGTTTTTCTAAGGACTATATACATGATGCATGTGCTGATCTAAGATATTTCCATCTGCTTTCAATTCTAAGTACTCAGTTTCCAAAAAAACCCAAACTTTGCAATATATTTTCCTTAATTTCTATCTAAGTGATGTTTTTCTTAATTAAAAAAGTACAACCTGATTATATTTTATATATGTGGGTAGTTGAATACATAAACAGAAGAGAAAAACCATGTATTCAACCATAACAGGCTTTCAAAGCAAATTCAAAGAAACAAACATCATATGTCATGATTTATTTTTTTTTTAAAGTGACATACCAAGCTGTTCAAGTTTGTCTTTTCATTCCTATCATGGTAAGATAGCTGCTATGTTCTCTAGTTCTCCCCTGTAAGTGATTTAGGCAAGATTACAGTGTGGTACATTCAAAATGGAATTGACAACCAGTTCAGAGAGACGAAGTGTGGGTTTTTAATATGAAAAATTGTCTGCTTCCTCGAATTTTACCAGTCATGTCATGTTACATTAGACAGAGTAATAGAACATTAGCTGTGTAATGAGACATGACTGCTAAAATGTAAAGGAGAACACACTTTCAGATTGGCTAGTCCTGTTGAAAGTGATAACTTGCATCTAATCTGCAACGCTTGTAGATATTATGCAAACCAGATGTTTGTGAATTCCAGTTCATTTGGAAATTGGAAGAAGTGTCAGATACATTATCAGCTGCTCAAAATATTTCTCTGTCTTACTTTTTGTTACTAGATAAAAAGAGGTTTTCGAGAAACACAATTATAAGTCATTTTCATTTAATGCTTGACAGTTTTCTTAGACTCTTTGGGCCAGAACTTCAGTTGAATTATAAGGGGTTTTGTTTTACTGAAGTCAGCAGAGCTCAAGACATTTGAACACTTTTAAAACTACTGTGTCTAAGAGGTGCAGTGACATAAAGTTGCATAGTCCTTAACACTATATCAGTTAACAATGTTGGTCCAAATTTATTTTTACCTTGTTATGAGATGATGTTGCATTGCAACTGAAATATTTCATTAAGAGTCTTCAGAGAAATTTTATCAGGACGGAAGAAGGTAGAGATTTTAATTTAAGATTATTTTGAGTAAATAACTGAGTAAATATCTGACTCTTGAACTTCAAGGTGTGAGGCATGCTCTCTAACCGTTGAGTTGCCAGATATTCTAAGGCATATTAAATGTTCTCCTCTATTCCATGACAGATAACAAAAGGGTTTTTTTTCTTTTCACCTCTCGACCACTAGCAAAGAACAAATTTCAGACCCCTGATGTTTTTTGTGTGCTATAACTCTGGGTTTCCACCATATCACGCAGCAAATCAAACCAGCTCTTCTAAAATCTGAACATTTCTAATATTTTGTCTTTGCAGTACTGCTGCTTGTCACAACAATGTTCTGTATCATGTGATACAGAACTTGATCACATCCATAAGTTACATTTTGTGTCTGGAAAAGGAGAACAAAATAGTTGGCATGTTGTAATGGACCCTTAAGAACACGGCACTAGATTTATGTTTTGACTGTGTTGATTAGCACTGACAAGATAAATGATGAAAACAACCCTAGCAGTGGGAATATGAGATTCATTTGCTCAGAAGAAAGAACATTAAAAACCGAAAAGATTACATATATGGAAATGTACATCTAGAGAAAGTCAAAAGATGCAAACTTCTAATGCTATCAAATCACGCTGTTCACTACTTCCCTCGCATTCAATATTTAGAAAAGTGATTCTTCTTTCAAGTACTCCAGTATATTCAAAATGCTGACATTTTATTAAGATATGCATGCTAGGCAAGCCTAACTTCCTCTGAAATCACTAGGAATAGTCAATCTCATAAACAGCAACTCTTACTTAGAACAGGAAAAATAAAAACAAGAAAAAAAGAGAATGATTTTTGCAATGCTGATTGAAAATGTACGTTTAGAAAGAAAATGGAACAGACTGAGTCTATGAACTGTTATGCATGTAGTTTTTGTGAAAGTTTCTCATTTATTATTACTGTGCAATTACAGTCTTATATATCTATACCAACCATAATTTAGCATCAGTGTAGATGAATTGCCAATACTTGGCTTCCCCTGAGCAGAAAATGCCAAATTGCTGAGCTGAATTATATTATCAGGCAATGTAAAAATTTTTAGCTATTCTGTCTTTAGTTCCATCTCGGGAATCACATTGCTAAATCTTCAGATAGTGTCTTGAAAAAGCACCCCTTTACGACTATATTTTTCCTACATATACTTTCTATTTAGATTGAAGTTGTCTCAACTTACATTTTTAATAGCATCAAAATCCTTTGGGTTCTTATTAGATGGAATCCAAGCACAAAATTCTCTTATCTGCTCTGCTGTATGGATCTTTGAAGGGGAAAGAAATCTCTTCTATATTTGCAGTTGTGGTTAGAGACTGATAATGCTTATGTCTTTACATTGCCAAAATGACAAGGTTTTATATAAGCATTTGAAGTCACACTCAAATGAGAAAAAAAAATTAGAAGAGAAATTAATGTATGGTTTCTTCAGATCTTGGTTTACACTGCTACAGATACAGACCTCTTAGAATTTGTATTCATAGAATGGATCTTTGTTCAAATTCTGATAGATGTTTTTTTGGTTTGTTTTTTTTTTTTTTTTTTGGGGGGGGGGGTTGTTTGTTTGTTTGTTTGTTTGTGGTTTTGGGGTTTGTTTTTTTGGGGGAGAGGGAGGGTTTGAGGGTTTCGCATTGATTTTAGTAGAAGCCTTGCACTGGAAACAGATCCAGAAGAAGGACTAATGATTGGACCATGTTTAGGATATAGGTAAGGTAGTTAAATAGATAACTTTGTTGTAAAAATATGGCTCCAAAAGATTGCATACCTGGCCTTAGTACCAGCAAGACAATTTGTTTACAACTTCTCAATGTAGATTTGATCGTGGATGGCATCTAAATATAGAGAAGCAGAATTTTGGAATTGTAATGACAAGACACCTTATCAAAACCAAGAGGGAAACCCATTATAGAACCTGTATGACTTACGCTGACCAGCAATTGACTAAATATAATGTATAAACTGAGAGTTAGAGACAGCTGTCATTTATAAAGAAGAAAGAAGAAAAGAGAAGTGATTTGGGAAAAAAGGAATAAGAATCTTGAAGTTATTAAACTATGCAATTGCAGTATCTCTTTTCCATCTCAAATTTTACTATAACGATGGTGATGATGATGATGACTGTTGTCATTATTATTTACACAGGTAGATGCGCACACATTTCAATTTCAGAGGATTCTATTGTAGGATTACTAATGAAGTATGCAGTGACTTTTGTGGGAGTGTAGTATCATACTAACCACCATGCAATACAGACATACAGAGTCTTTCTCACTGCAGGCAACAAAATAAAACAAAAACAAATAAAAAAAAGGCTGGGCTACATAATTGAAGTTTCTCTTCATTATTCTGACATTAGCTAGCCTCAGGCTTTAGAATCTGCTCAATTGTAATGAATCATTAAGGTTTCAGTTAGACCAAGGAGAAGATAATACCTCATTGTACTTTGTTTTTTGCAAGATTTAACAAAATAACATCTGCTATCTTAGATTGTGGATGACTTAATTTTTAAACACTTGTTCCCAACCTTTAATTTTCTGCAAAACAACCACATAAATTATTAATTCATCTATATTTCCTCAAGGTGAGTTAACTGCATAAATATTTAAGAATTCTATTGCAAAATAAACAAAAACTTCCACTTAACTTTTAATTGCAGGTCCCTTGAACCAGCAACAACATGATCAGTAATAGCAAAAAGAAAAATTTCAGGTAGAAGCACTTTCTTATGAAAGGATTCAACCCTCTTAACTTGTGGAAATTCAATATGCTTTTGAACCAAGTTTGCAAAACATAGTTCATTAGCAACAAACATCAGAAAAAAACGGCCCATGTTCAAATATAATCCAGTCTTCACTTGCAAATCTCCTCAGTGTTTCTCAGGAACATGAAATGCAACACGTGTACACTTGGGTATACACATTCTCCAGGAATACATTTGTTGGTATTGATATGATGTGCTACCCAGGCCCAAATCTGAGTTGCTGTTTAATTCTGGCCCTGGATCTGAGAAATGAAGGTGGTCTCAAGCTTCAGAGCTAGTCTAACATAATTTCAGCTGCCAACTCCTCCCTTTTACCCAAAGGAATTGCACTAATAATTATGGATCACTACATTTGCTGTTTCTCACTGCCTCACCAGAACAGTCCTCATCTCCTAGAGAAAAACAGCTCTCCAAACCCTTTGGAGTATTGCAGAGATCACAGCAAAATTGTGCTCTGAGTCCTGTGAGTACAACAAATTTAATTATATATATATATATATATACTATTTTCTTTTTGTAAAAAGTGTGGTTTTCCATAAATTTTGTAAGTATTTTCTCCCATATTGTACATGAGAAAAAATCTATAGAACCATATTTCAGTGTTTTCTGTTTCAGTACTGGTTTGAGATAAATCTAATATTTTGAAAATATTTATTAGTCGAAATTATGTATTTAGGCATAAAAATTATCTTTAGAGACTTTTTTTTTCAGCTCCTAAGACAAAATCAGTGAATGACCTAGTCAGGTGATATCTCACTTCATTTAAGAAATAATTTTATGGAGAGAGTAACTATGTAAAAGTTTCAGTCATTATTCCAAAGGAAAGAAAAGAAAAAATTATGCCATGAAATGGAAAAAACAAAGTGTCAGCATTTTCATGTTTCCTCTAGAAATACAATATTCCTCTAAAAGGTAAAACTTGATTAAAAATCCAGGTATGTGTGTAAAAGCTGAGAACTCTAAATACTTTGCACAATATGGAAGAGCTTCAGCTGTAACCACTTTTTCTGTTTGTTTTCCAGTCTCACACAGAGCATTTTGGCTGTTGTTCCCCACAGATATGGATTCATGGGTTCTGACTGCACTCTCATCACTTCCAGCACTGTCCAGAACTAATTCCAAGGAAGTATGCAAAATACAGAGATGTGAGAGTGGAGTAAGGGAGATTTAAAAGAGGCTCATGAAAGTATTCCTCCTGCCTTGCCATATGGATATTGATTTCTCTCCCTCAGGCTGAATATAATTGCCTACTCTAATTTAGCATTGATCTACCCACCCAAGTTTCTTAAAGCACTGCACAGGCATCAGTTAAATTGTTCCTAATACCACCTTTGTGAAGTAGGATAGCTATAATTATTCACACTTAGAAGATGTTGAGGGGTGAAAAGTGATTCGTCCTGAGCTATGCAGTGAAACAAGCCATGATTAAAGCATGAAATAATTATATCCTGCCATGTGCCCATTATCAGATCATTCAGACTTTTTCTAAAGGGAAAATATTTGCTCATCTAATGGCTTGGGGTTCCAGTGAAACATACCTGGTTAGATAATGAGTGTACTATGACTGCTGCTGATCATATCAGAAGTACCTATTGCCTTGACTTTTCTCCTTCGTGGAATTTTTTCGCTGTCTTATTTTTTGTCTTTTTTTCTCTTCCATCCACTCTGCTTATAATGTAAGAGGCTTTTATTTCCTACGGTTTGACTGTTGGCACTTGACTGCTGGTTTTTTCCCTGATAAGGACTTTTATGCATTATTACATGCAAGAAATAACACCTTTTGCTGCTGAGGATAACAAGCATGGTTTTGCTGCTCTGCTTTTTAGTGTCACTTTATTTAGGAGTTCAAGAGAAATCAGCTAGGGTGCTGATGAGGAGTACAAAGTACAAAGTATTTCATATACACATCCAAGAGTTCAGGAAAATTTAAATTTCTGGCATATTCATTATGAAAGTCCAATACTAAAGCAACACTTGGATTAGAAAATTCTTTGAATCAGATAGTAGCAATAAACCAAAGTAAGACTGGGTGTCAGATTTAATTTAGATAGCTTTTCTATGCAAT
Organism: Corapipo altera; assembly: GCF_003945725.1. NCBI lineage: Eukaryota > Metazoa > Chordata > Aves > Passeriformes > Pipridae > Corapipo > Corapipo altera. Next base: position 11,384,292 of record NW_020884874.1, read on the forward strand.
ATATGAGTTGTAGTCAATGAAGAGAAAAATACAAACAAAAAAATCCCCCACCTAGCACACTTTTGCAAGGCTTGTAACCTGTACAAGGGCAAACATTTATAGATATGTTCAAATGTAAGGTGGACATGACCTTTAGCCTTCTGATTCAAGCTTCATCTGAGAGAAAATCATACTGATATTGGAAAGCTGTACAATATGTACAAACTTTAATTATCAGCTAGACTACTCTACCCAATGCTTACACAGAGAAACCACAGGAATGTCAATAACTGAGTATTTATTATTTGACCTCATTTTCCTACACTATTTGACTTGAACAATGTTAAGTCATTGCATTTTTGGCAAAAAATTTCCTACTTCAGAGGATCCCCTCTGGGAGGCACTTAGGGTCATAGGTTATCTTTAAACATGCTCGTAATATGATACAAGTTACTTTAGGCTTCACTGTTAGGAAATTCTAGGAAATTAGGGACATAGAATACAAACTCCTTAGGTTGTCTGAAACATACATTTTTCAGCATAGGAGATGGAAGAGATGGTAATGAATTCACTCTTACTTCCTGATGAAGTAAAGAGAGGGAAATTAGGCAGTATTACCTTACTCTGTCCCTTAAAAATATGCAACTTATGTCCCACCTAAACCTCCCTTGATATGTACAGCCCATCAAAACCGCATTGTGAAGGAAATATTCGTCATTAATGCTTACCCATCTTACAACACAGGGAATCATGTCTGACACAAAACAGAGAAAATGCAAGATTGTCACAATCTGTCAGTATTTACTGTATTTTAAGATCTCCTGGAAACGTATCTGAGTCCCGAGTCACACAATTACCATAAAGCTCCCGCATGAAGTGCTTAGTGAAGCAATTTCTAGGCATGGGTGCTGTTTCTCCATGCCTCCGGAATCAAAAGGAGAAGAATTTTTTTCCATTAGATGCTGACTTCCTTACCTGTGTTTACACCGCCTTTTTCATTCTCTAGGCATGTAGATTTAGTAGTACCCTTACACAGGTGTTGCTGTCATGCCTACCCTGAAACTCTACGGAGCAGGTAGCCCCTAAAGTAACTGGAGTAAAAGAGTCACTATTGCACATGAATTTGTCATATGTAAATATTGCTTCTGCTGTCACTTTTCCCCTCAAATAACAGTTAGGTTTGGGGATATATATTATCAGTGCTTAAATAGCACATTTTGTTTATATGTTATTTACAAAGGGATCTGTACCTGCAGATGCAAGAAATGGAGATAATTACTATTGTTAATTTTCCATTTGCAGAATGAAATGGGGAGCATATATATGTATATCTATATCCATCCATACACACAAAGAAGACTGAGTAACTAAAATGTACCAAATACTTTGTAAAAAAGCAGCAGAGAATCTTTGGCTTTATGGTGTTGTCCAGGAGGTAAGGCAGATAATAGCTTTCTCTGATAAAAGTTTCCCAGTCAAAGAAAAGCATTTAACATCAGCAATACCTGAAACCCATACTGTGCAACTTTAAGCATCAGCTCAGTGGTGGAACAGTTGGACATATTCATGGGGGCTTTTTGATAACCCCAGGACATAATGTGTGCTCTGATCATTTACAAGAAATAGGAATGCTTTTCATATGCATGACCTACCATGCATTTTAACTGGGAAAGGAAAGGTACTTATCAAGAGAACACTGACAGGTGGCAGAGCAACTTGAATAGTACAAGATAGAAATTCTCAGCCAGAGGGTGGCAAGAGAAAATGAAATAATGCTGACTGGTGTAAGCTGATATGTCTCCAGTTACAGCATCCTGCTTGTGTGAAATAGGACATTTGGAGCGATTTTGATTGATAATGCTGATAATTCTTATTTCCACCCCATTGCAGTTCCTTTATTTTCCTTACAGTATTCTTTCACACTGAATGCAATTATTCTTTGTGCAGGAACATTCAGGATAACTTTAAGATGAAAAAATTTAGAATAACAAACTTTTTCCTTTTCTGCTGGCAAAAAGAACAATCTTTTGCCATGATTATGAACCATGTGGCCCCAGTGAATCTGTTTAAATGAAGTCAGGTATTTTTCAGGCATCTTGAGTCATGGTTCCCTTTATATCACTTTGTCACAATTTATTTTACCTTCTCCATGACCTGAATAAGCTAAACATAACTCAAAGGTGGCACATTATCCTTAGTTTGCTAGCTATTAAGTTTAAAATAAGTTCTCTGTCTTATACTTTTTTTTCCATCAAAAAATAGAAACCCCAGTAAGAATCACAGAATCACAGAATATGCTGAGGTGGAAGGGACCCATGAGGATCGAGTCCAACCCTTAGCCCTGCACAGGACCATCCCCAAGAGTCACACCATGTGCCTAAGAGTATCATCCAAATGCTTCTTTAACTCTGTCAGGCTTGGTGCTGTAATCACTTCCCTGGGGAGTTCCAGTACCCAGCCACCCTCTGGGCAAAGAACCTTTTTCTAATATCCAACCTAAACCTCCCCTGACACAGCTTCAGCCCATTCCCTTAGGTCCTGTCACTGGTCACCGCAGAGAAGAGATCAGTATCTGCTTCTTCTCTTGCCCTCACGAGCAAGTTGTAGACTGCCATGAGGTCTCCCCTTGGTCTCCTCCTCTCCAGACTGACCAGACCAAGTGACCTCAGCCGCTCCTCATACAGCTTCCCCTCAAGGCCCTTCACCATCTTCGTTGCCTTCCTTTGTATGATCTCTAAGGGCTCAACATCTTTCTTACACTGTGGTTCCCAAAACTGCCACAATAGTCAAGGTGAGGTCGCACTATTGCAGAGCAGAGCAGGACAGTCCCCTCCCTTGACCAGCTGCTGGTGCTTTGCCTGATGCTCCCCAGGACACGGTTGACCCTCCTGGCTACCAGGGCACTGCTGACTCATATTCAACTTGCCCTCGACCAGGACCCCCAAGTCTCTTTTTGTGTCACTGCTTTGTAGTATCTCATTCCCCAATCTGTACATACATCCAAGGTGCATCAAGGTGCACCATTCCAGGTGCAGAATCCAGCACTTTACCTTGTTGAACTCCATATGGTTGATGATTGCCCGGTCCTCTAATTTGTCAAGGTCTCTCTGCAGGACCTCCCTGCCTTCAAGTGAGTCAACAGTTCATCTCACTTTTGTATTGTCTGCAAATTTGTCTTGTATCCCTTTCAGTCCTGCTTCCAAGTAATTTATGAAGATGTTGGAGGGCACAGGGCCTAACATGGAACCCTGTGGAACCCCACTAGTGGCAGGTCACCAATCTGATGTCACCCCATTCACTATCACCCTCTGTGCTCAACCCATGAGCCAATTGCTCACCCACCACATGATGTGTTTATCCAGCTGTGTGCTGGACATTTTGTCCAGAAGGATCCTGTGAGAGACAGTATTGAAAGCTTTGCTGAAATCCAAAAAGATTACATCAACTGGCTTCCCTTGATCAACTAGGTGGGTTACCTTGTGTCATGGTTTGAGATAGCCCCAAAATCTAATTCTCTAGCTCCATCCCCCCTCTCACATCTCAACCTAATGTGAGATGGGTTTTTCCAGACAAAACACAACCAGACTCAAAGTGGGGGGAAAGGGAATATATTACAATGACTGTACAAATAAATACTATAACACATTATGCACACGATCACAACTATCTCTACCATGACATACAGTATTTACAATGGATCAGATCTCTTCTCTCCTCCAAATAAAAGTCCAGGAGGGAAAGAAGGACAGATCCCTTCCAGTCCCAAAGCAGCAGCATCTCTTCCAAGGCAGCAGGTCTTCTCATCTCATGCATGCAGCAGCTGATAGCTGGATCTCTGCCAGCACTCACGAGGGAGGTATCCAAGCCCCCCCTCAGCCCCGTCGTCAACCAACCGAGGGGTCTTCCGTGGGCTTCGTAACCCCAGACAAAGGCCGTTTCACCACGGTCATATCACGAAGACGCAGGGGGTCTTCGTGACGGTCTAGTATCTCCAGGAGATTCAAGCTCCTTGCAGGGCCTCTGTACCCTGTCTCAGGCTGCGAGCTTCTTTGTAGGTTGCAGCAAGGGAGGGCCTCAAGGTCAACCTCCACACACTGTCCTGGCTCAGCTCTCAGGACGACTGAGCTTCTCAGCTCCTCTCTGCAAGTGCTGTAGCACTCCAAGACTCCTCTCCTTAGTAGGAGTCCATGTCCCTCCTTTCCTGGAGGTCTCAAAGGAGTTTTGGGGGGGTTTGGTACAGTTCTTACCCCCAGAACTCTGTAGTTCTGCTGCTAGCTTCTGCTTCTTCCTCCGGTTCAGTTCTTATCTGTCCTGGCTCTTGTCCAGAGTCTCTGGACACTGCCGCCACTTCTGCTCTATCTCTGCTCACTCAAGATGGAAGACATCTCCCAGCTCACAGCTACAGACACATAGTCCATCTTAACACTGTTCCAAGTCTCTGTAGCCCCCAACTGGGGCTGGGGGGCCTCAGAGGCCCCGAGGGCCTCTGAGCCCCTTTCCTTGTTGCTCCTACAACATGGCTACTTTCTTCAACCACACCAAACTACAACTCTTCTCTTCCGGTGCTTGTGATATGTTTACATTTCTACAGGAGCGCTCATTGGACAGAACTTCAAAACTTCCAGGGGTTTCCACCCCTGGGGGTTACCACTTTTCAGCCTCTGGGGGAAAACAAGGTTCAAACCACTACAACACGTTATAAAAGGAAATCAGGTTTGATAAGCAGGACTTTCCTCTCATGAAGCTGTGCTGGCTGTAACCAATGACTGTGTTGTCTTTCAGCTCTTTTTCAATACTTCCCAGCATAATCTTCTCCATAACTTTACCAGGCAATGAAGTGACACTGTAGTTTCCAGGGTCCTCTTTCTTAAAAATCAGGACAGTGTTCACCAGCTTCCCATCACCTAGATCTGATCTTTTAATATGATCTCAAGGTTGAGGGGTTTTTGTTGTGGGTTTTTTTTTTTTTTTTTTGTAATTTTTTTGGTTAGTTGATTTGGGTTTTTGGTTTACTTGTGAGAGAAGGCAAGTATTTGATAGCATTAAAAAGACAACTTTTTGTAAATTTTCACTTCCTCAGTCTTACTGCTGTGTAATGAAAGTGTTTCACTAAGATTACTTGAAAATGTCATCAGCACATTTTAGATGCTTTGGACTATTTTTCTAAATCAAAATAGTCAGAAACTCAGCATCAACACCACCAGCAACCCCTCTGACAGATATTTCAGATTTAGTTCTTTTGTTTTGGTGTGAGCTACAGCAGCCCATAGCTACACAAGAAAATAGGTAAATTTGACCCTGAACATTTTCTTGTGTGTCTAAAGTAATCAACAGTACTTCAGTACTTGTCAGGGATAAGGATGAAGAAGGCTACGAGAAATGAAAAAGAGAACAGGACATCTGTCAAGAGATCTGTGGTACCCTGGAGAATGAAACCTCCATTTGAAGCAACTGAGATGTTTAACCCCAGCGCGCCTCCGGTTCTTATTGTATTTTACCCTCAATTGTATTCTAAAACAGTTTTTATGAAATTTTACCTGATTCTATGTACCCTTTATTCCCTTTCCCTGATTGGCTCCTGCTTGCTGCATTGCAGCAATTCCTTTTATGGCCATGATTCCCCCATATGGGCAATGCCAACCCCTATTGTCCCTTTTATGGTTATTATTTGTGTGCTTCTCCCTGGCTCTTCCTCTCCTTCTAGCAATTTCCACCCTAACCCTACATAAAGCCAGAGCTCCCTTAATAAAGGGTCATTTTCTGCAACCATTCTGAGAGTGGTGAACCCTTTTATCCCTTGGGATCACGTCAAGTACTATGCCAGTATCAGTAGCAACAAAAGCAGAGGTCAGATTTAAACTCATTTTTAGCATCTTTTTAACTTCATACACACTCATGCACATGGACAAGTGAACGTGAAATATAAATACACAGATGTCTCTTGACAGATATGTATGACTGCTTGCTTTAATCACCTCTCAGCAAACAAAAATTGTTTAAAAATGCCTCTGTATTATCTGATAATATATGGGGTTTGCTGCAGTTTGTATTAAGCGTGAGTTAATCTCTCACAAAACAATGTTTTACCAAGTCTCAAGGTTGGTTGTAGGACACACTATTTTAGCTAATATCACACAGGAGATCAGTTATTTCCCATTGTGATTCTCAATTGGCATCTTGCAGTGAGCTTGTTTACTGCTCCGCAGCAGAATGGATTGTCTGTTGTTAAGTACAAAAAAGCTGCGTAAAAATAGTGTTAAGTCTCTGGTTTAAGCTGACAAATTCTAGGGAAGTCTAAATTAAAGATGAAGTATCAGAACAACATCTTTTTTTTTTTTTTTTTTTTTGCAGTAATATTACCTTGGAATGGGAAAGGAAGACAGCATAGACAATAGCTTTTGTCTGGCCATTATCATGTTAGTCTTTTACTTAGATTCAGAAAAGTTAGAGCTTTTAAAAGGTCCTTGTTTTTCTTTTTCGTGTTTGAACAAAACAATATAAGTGGACCAGTACTTGTAGGCCAGCTTTTGGTACGATTATAATTTGAAATGATTGAGTTATAAGAAGAATAGTGTTTTCTAACAGAATGTTGATTGAGCAGCCAGGCAGTGCATTTATAATACTGTCGGGATGATAAAATAATTTTTTTCGGAAGAGCAAACATCTTGACTTGAGGGGTATTAGATTAACTATTTTAAAAGGCATTGGTCTGACAAAAGTAGTATTACAAATCTGGTACAATAAAACTTGTGCTTTCTCTGTGTCAACAGAATCCTTAAAGACAGACAGTGAGAAAAATAACATTCACACACAAAATTAAAAAGCAAGCATGTCAAAACAAACATGAAGAAAGGGGCATATTCTGGTTGCTGAGATAAGAATAGATAGACGAATGACAGGGGAAAAAGTGTTCTTTGAGAAGGGTGACCGTAGAGCAGAAGACATCAAAGGAAGGTGAGCATGCCAGTGAAACAAATTAGGAAAAAAGTATCTCAAAAGGGCTAATTAAGAGAGATAACAAAGAAAAGTATTGGGTTTTGGGTAAATTATACATCTAGGAGAAGAATTAAAAAAATAAAATTTTTTTTCGAGGCAATATTATGCATTTTGGTAATCCTATGCAGAGAGAGCATAAAAATGAAGAATAAATACCAGACCAATTCTTGGGTTCACAGTAGGACTAGATTAACAAAACCATTTCTATCTCACCAGCCCCATCTTCTTCCAGTGCTGTTTCCAGGCCCACAGAAACCTGTGTTGGTCAGAAGACAAACTCCTGAGCAGCATTCATGAGGGAAAGAATAATCTTTGTACACTCATCCAGTTGAAAAAAAAATATGTTTTTACTAGTTACTATTCTAGTCTCAGATTAAATCACCTAGCATAGACCACGTGGTTGCTTAGACTTTTTTATGGACAGTAGAAAAAAAATATCACCTCCAGCCACTAGTGTTCTAATGTATTTGTGGAAACATCTTTCTCTGGTGGCAATTATGATCCTAAAACAGACATATTCGGCAATGTAAGGTGAAGGGATTTGAGTCTGTGCTCAAAATTTAGGTAATTGTCTTTGCTCTATGTTACCATGTTTATTCAGAACCTCAGTAATAGTAAGATTTTTTCTATGCAGTGATTCTTCTCAATAAAAACCTATCCTTGTGAAGCTGCACAACTTCTGCACAGTAGTTGCTATTTTTCAGCATGGAAGTGGGTTGCAGCTATAGAGAACAAAGTTTGGCTTCTATTTTCAAAGCCTGAGGCTCTGGTCTGCAGTCAAAGCCAAACTCTCACTGCTTGAGTTGTGCAGTGTTTAAATAAAAGTACTCTCCGTGTTAAATTCAAGCTCTCCATGCCATAGCAATGAAAATAACATACTGTGCCTGGGAAGTGCCTGTAGGGATGGAGCCGTGCTGCTGGAAGCAGGTGTGTGCATACAAATGGCAAACAGGGAGAGAGAAGCCCTCAGAGAGCACTGGACTTTTTGCGGTTCCTGGAGACCATGTGGCTCAGCAGTTAAGTGTTGTTTTGGGTGGCCGGAGGAACCCACCACCTTCTGTACATAGATCCTAGGAGGCCGCTTAGAGAATTTTTCTTCATGTTTTCTGGCTAATTTTTCATAAGAAGCTTTAACACAAATAAAATGCTGTCACTGAACTAATATGACCCAATTTCATAGTTATTTATGAATAGGTATTGCATATTGCTCTTATTGAAATGAATAAACCCATGTTAATAAGAATTTTAAGTATTACAAAAGCACAGCTGTACATGTCTGTCAAAATATAAGAAAAGTAATTACAAGTACATCCCAGAAGCAGTGTACTTAGCATTAAAAAAAAAAAAAAAAAAAGAAAGAATCTCTATTTCAAGGTCCTGAGGGTACTAGTACTGCTTAGTGGTTCTGACCAGCCTCACCTGGGATCCTCTGCGACTGTCTCCCACACTGGACATATGGGACTGGGTGCTGAGCTGAGATTAGATGTATCTGTGCCTGGTCCCCAGCTGATGTTGGCTGAATTTTATGAGTTGATTTGACTTTGGACCTGACTTGTCGACTGTTATAGGATCCACTGCCATGATGGCTGCCCTGCTACCTGTTCGGATATTCCAAGGTGATGCCTGCGGATAAGGACATGGTCCTAGAGTCCACCCCTGCTCTTGCTCATCCTCCTTCACAGCGCAGCTCCTGCTGCTCCCCTACACCTCCACTCTTTATTCTGTGATTCTGTGAATGTATGGATGCTTCTTACTGGAAAAGGAATGTAGAAGCAAAACTCTATTCTGAAGCACTGTAATTGCTGAAGAAAGTAATAGTTGTTGATAGTACTCATGATTTATCTGCACTTCTATTTTGAAACATGCTTCTATACAGCACCATAGGATTTACATAAAATTTATCTAAAGACTTTCTAGCTGGTTTATAATCTTACTTAACATGCACAGAGAACATTCTTCCAATCACTGATTCTACATCCTAAAATAAGGGCAGGGATCCTTACACTTACAGTTGGGTTTATAATGACTTAATTTTAGCAGTTCAAAGTTTTGGTGAACTGAAATACACATCATTAAAGCTCTTACATGCAACATCTGCTTACATCCTATAATGTCATCCTATTGTAAGTGAACATTTAATCCTAACCCATTATGCCTCTCCAAGCAAACTGCAACTCTGAAACCTAGGAAGGAGATTTGCTTCTGTTCACAGAGATTGATGCAATCTGTAATTAGAACCCCATACTCTTCCCAGCTGCTGTTGCTGGCACAGTTACATTTGAGAATGATGTAATATGTCTTCTATTGCAGCACTTCCTACTCTTTTCAGTCAAATATACAAGCTTACTAGCTTGGAACTCACCCATGTCAGTCACTAGCCCACATTTTCTACTTAACTTTGTGCAGAGTTAAAAGGAGTTAGCCTTAGGTAGCAGTGACATGCTAGCACCCAGTGCAGGAGTTCATTATTAAATGAAGGGGAGACACAGCTGAAGATCAGTAGAAAATCTTGAAAAGCATACCAATAGCTTAAGTTAGAATCATTCTTCTGTAGTAGGTCTAAACTATACATCTAAAACTAAAGTATGTAACTGTTATTACAGAGTGAGAGGCTGCAACTCTGGAAAGCAACACATCCAAGAAGTGGTTATAGCATGCAAGAAACTGTCCTGTGTGGTGGTACAGTAAAAGGGAAAAAATTATTTTTGATTTAGAGATTAGGAAACAGTGACTCATATTTAGGTAATTCTACATCTGAATATGACTGTTAGCTGCAAACTGCTGTTTTACTCTGGTTTCTAAATCTGTTTTTTAAAAACTGTGGAAGAGTAAGAATATTTTGTGTCTTATTCAGATATAAGATTCTAAACTAGAGAATCAAGGTAGCTTCTAATTAACTAGAATTATCTCAAGATGTATGAACACAGAGAAATATGGGGTTTTTTTAAAAGGGGAAGTGAGAAATTACATGTTTCCATGAATAAGTTTCTGAGGAAAATAATGGATCCTAAAGGGTTAAAACTTATTAATGATAGGAGGAAAAACAACTAGTTTCTAGATATGTAAATCAAGCAAATTCAGATGGTTGAAAAGAGTAATTTTGCAAATGTCATTTTCTCATAGATTTTACTCTCTGAAACAGCGCATTTCAATATGACTAGTCCTTTGACTGCTAAGGTTATAAAATCAAGGTTGGATGCCTTTTTGAAAGATATACTTTAGCCAAAACAGGTTAGTGAACACACTGGAAAGCTAATTGAATGAAATGTAATATTAAGGCATCCAGAGTAGAAGATTTAATGATTCCTTTTAGCCATAAAATTCTGTGAAGCCAACTAAAATACTCCAGTTGACCTCAGTAGATTTTTTTTTCTGTAAAGGTAATGAAGAGCATTAGCCTTCTTAGGCCACACACCAATTATTTAATTACTTTCCATTCTCAGTAAACTTTCCAGAGGAATCACATTCTATCAGGATTAAACACATCTATTTTTTAGTGAAGAGTTAAGAGACTTCACACAGAGGAATACAAGACATATTGAACTGTATATGCACAAGTGAATTACACCATCTAATATCAAATCAATGGACAATCTCTGGTATACTTAGGTAGAAACGACCTGATGGCCTTCAAGTTAGTTACGCAGCAAGTTAGAAACAAGGCTAAATTCTACTGGAAAACAAAACTATTGTTCAGGATCTGTTAGCTAAACAGAGTGATAGAATTTAATTACTAGTCCAGCATCTCTTGTTTAAATTTGTTATGAAAGCAGCCCTGCGTGATGGCACTTCTGTGAGGGAGGTATAGTATTTTGCCCATCGAAAGAGCTGAGAAGGCAAAACCTTGAATATTTTCCTTGTCAGCTCATATGAGGAACATGAGTTAATGAAATAGATTTTGAGATTGTTTCAATAAATGTCTCGCTAAAATAGGTTTCCTCCCTTCTACAATGCGGAAAATTGGAACAGAGGTAAGATTCTGTAATTGTCTAAGAGGTTTTTTGTTTGTTTGTTTTGTTTGTTTGTGATTTTTTTTTTTTTTTAACTAGATCCCATATCTACATATGGATGTTTCCATTTTTGTTATTGTTGCAGCAGAATATAGACCTGGAAACAATGGACCATTAGTCATAATGACATTTAAGAAAACAAGGGGACAAAATGAGCTTCCAATTCCTCTTCATTTCCCTTTTTCTCTCTCCAAAACCACACTTGTATGGTATTGCATTAAGGAGCATAAATTGGATGGACTCTTTTCTCTGTTACATCCACATAGGCTCCTTGCCATCTGTGAGATGGTCCACATGGGTATAGCAGAATTTATTTCCACATATCTTGCAATTAATATCGAGTGATTCTCTAAACATGTGGTTCAAACTCTTTGGGGAATTCTGTAACAAGATTTTAGTTTCCTGACAGCACTTCAAACTAAAATAGTTTCGAATATGCAGTAAAAGGGAAAATAGTTGCTGTGGGATAAACTTAAGGGTCATTTTTTAAAAGGACACATTCAGATACAAGAGTAATGCTCTATTCTGAGCTAAGGGACCTATTCGCCAGTCTGTGAGCCTGTATTTCCCGATAATGTTAATCAGAGTTATGTATGCATATTGAGTGGAGGCTAGATCCTTAATTGTTCTAATGATATTGTTTGGAGTGGGTTGTTTTTGTGTTTGTTTTTTTTTTTCTTTTATACCTTAAATGTTTCTTTCATTCTTACTGGATTTAGACAAATGCATATAAAGGAAGGGCAAAGATCCCCTATGGGGCTTTTATTTATGAAAAGGATGTCGACTGCAAGCATCAGAAGAATAAGACCTGATTCTTGCTATGAATCCACAGAATTTAATGGTAATTCAGCAGTTGTGCTTCCCTTAATATAGTAAACTTGTGGAACTCTGAAGCAAGTGAAGACAAATGTTTTATTATGTGAATAATACTGTGATTTCATTTCTTAAATAAATGCTAAGCACAGCATCATTCTGAAATTTTTCCCACAATTTGAAATAGCTATAGCTATCTGCTATAGACAGCAGCACATGCCTTATTTACAATGACCCATGATTAACCTGAACAAAGACACAAAAGTCTTTTTCCTGTTACTGATCTTGATGGTATCAAGATGGAAGGTATTTTCTCTGTAGAGAAAAACCCTATAAACATCTCTCATACTATCACTCTATTTATCCTATTTGCACTACTAATGCAGATAGGATATGAAGACTGAGATCAGAGCAGGTATGTGTATATGGAACAGTCACACCCTTGGATCCTGTCTAGATCTATGTGCGAGCAAGGAATGAAAGCGCTGTGAAGCTCAGGTTGGTTCCTGACTAAGGGACTTTCCCAGCAGCTGCTTCCCAGCAAATAAATGGAACTTGAGCACAGAATATCTACTGCAGTTTGCATACATAGCAGGACTGATTTACTGTGATGTTATTTCTGTTAATGGTGATACAAAAAAAGTGAATTGTTGCATTTATCTCAGCACTTCTCTCCTTTATAGTTTATTTAAAAGCAATTAAAATGTATTTAAAAACTGGTTGAGCCAGTGCTCAAGGTGTCCAGGTTAGTGAAAGGTCAATGCAATAAACTGCTGTGTTTGACCCAATAGCTGTGTTGCTCTTGTTACTTTTCTGAGTTAGGTTGTACAATTTCTTAAGAATGCGCAGTTATAGTATATGCATTGCTCAAAACCACCACCAAACAGGATGCAGTGCATATATGCAGAGGGGTAAGGCTGATCTTACCATCCCCTTTTTCCCCAACAAGTTCTTGAGCCATAGGGGCAGATCATAATGAAGATTTACTGAGACAGCTATAGTTTATTAAGTTTTTGTTGTTAGAAGAATTTAGCTGTTATCAATACCAGATAGCTGTTCACACAGTACTTTTACTGCTTTCATCACACAGTTCACTTTTAGTTACCCAGTGGAAGCTACAATGAGGAGATCAACTGAGAAGTTCACTCAGAAGTGGAAGGTCACACTGATGCACCAGTGGTCTCTTGGTATAAGCTCAGAAAGTCTCTGAAGAGGTGGTAAACACACAATTCTCTTGCCCACAGCAACCACCACATTCTTTCATGTGGTCTGTCATCACACAGCCTGTGTGTGTTGGCCTTGCACAAATTTGGTTAACTCTTGGTGTCCTGAGTTTATCAAAATCACTAGACTCCAGAGCTTATCTGTGTCCTCTGAAACATCTCCTGTCCATTCCTTCTCTCCTTGCCCCGATGTCCTTTTATTTTTATATTACTAAGAAATAAAAGTGAAGTCATATTATTGTGGGATTCTTTTCCTCCTTTCAGAAAATTTCTTTTCCCTTCTGCTAGGAGTTATCCATATTATGTCACTTCAGAATTTCTTACTTTTCAGAAATTCCAACATAGCAGACGTATACAGAGTTAATATAATCTGGTAACGTGCAAGTACTGATTTGTTACTATTAAAATTTGTCAAATAGTTCCTCGATATTTTCTGCACTTAGGAATCATCGCAAAGTTTTTCCAACTAGGGAGCTGTGAATGTCTCCTGCTTCCCTAGTCTGAAAATTACCAAACACCACTTTTCTGTTTATAAATGTGAGAGAAAACAGAAACAGCCAAAAAAATTACACAACTGAAAAAAGGCCTATTGTTCTGAATCGTAAAACTGCCAAAAAGGTAAATTGCAGGTCTAAAAATGAATTTATTAAAAGAAGATGGAAGACTTGTTTTTTTCAAACCTTCCAATAGAGGCACTAAATCAAATCCCAAATCTTCAGTAGCAGATATTAGACGTCAAGCTTATAGCTCCCACATTTATCTCCCCATGCTCTGGGCGTAGCTTGGTTCAGTGCTGGAATGAATAGGGCTGCTATAATTAAGATGCAAAGACACTGCCTCTGTGCTCTTCCTCACACTATCTATATCGTTAGTCCTTGAAACCTAGGCATCTGGGACTTTAAATAAACTTCATGTGAGGAAAAATAACATTTATTAAGGTAAAACCTCTTGAAAATTTACAACTTATTCAGGAAATCAGAAAATTATGCTTTCACCATTTCTCAAAAAATCTTTATTAAAGTTATTCTAATATAATAATTTTTAAGTGATTCATCATTTCTTCTACTAGTTCTCATAGTGTCCTTCTGAAAATGTTCCCTTTTAAGATTCAAACACAAAGCTCACTTCTTTTTTGTTAGATACTGCTGTGGATATTTCCGAAGAGTGATTTATAGGCTGTAGATTCTCTTACAAGTAAAAGGATTCAAAATGAAAAAAGATCAGAGCAAATAGCGAAGCTGACCTAAAAAGGTACAGTTCAGGCTTAAAACTTTGATTTGGTAGGTTGCCCCTCATGCAGCTTGCAGATTGTTAAAACACAATTTGGTTTCTCTTCAAAGTAAAAGAAATACCGTCAATGGAAAAGTCTTGAGACAGGATGGGGCTAGTTGTTTACTGGGATGAGGCAGCAAAAATTAAAGTTACACCTGTGGTATTCTGGCAAAACCAAGCAAACAAGCCAAGAAGTGTCACAGCAATGACAGCTTTATAAATTCATGGGCAAATGACATTGACTCTGATATCAAATGATTACATCTATATAAAAAGAGTCAAAGCTTTACAGAATGATCATTGCAATAATGTAAAGAAGACATTTGGTAAGAGAAGAAGAAAATTTTGAGTAACCTAAATACTGCTGCAGAATAAAAAAAATATTTTATAAACATGTTGCATCTGAAAGTGCAACAGGTTTGTGAAAATCCTTAGTGTTTGTTCTGGGTATATGCTATGAGAATTAAAGATGGATGACTCTTAGTTTTGTCTTACTAGTCTCTCCTGACTTTACCTAACAAATGGTGCATTTGAATTTATCTAATTTTAAGATAGCAAACCTGAGGAGCTCCTCATCAAAAGATGGTATGGATGCATGAAAGGGAGATTAGATAAATTGGAAGGAATATCCATGGGAAACTAATAAACAGACAAACTCTCTCTGGTTCAGGAAATGGCTTGAGCTGAAAAATGTTGAAGTCTAGGGGTTTAGGTAGGAGAAACAATGGTTACTAGTTCTTACTTCCCCTCTGCCCTTTGCTGCTAGAGACAGCATACTGGGCTGGTGCTGCCAACTCAAGATATTGTCCAGAACATACTTTTACTCCAACAAAAAATCTTATTTGATTTTGATTCTCCTCATCTGTTGTTTCTAGATATATCAACTACTTGCAGTGATTGTTATATATATATTTATTTTCTGAGTTGTCATTGTTATTGAGAAAAGTACCTTTCAGAGTAATTTTGATAGAAATTACTGGGTGGCATTTACAAATTAATATCCTTTTCCTAGCAAAATTTAGTACACTTAGACTTGTGCCCTTATTTTTATTTTTCTTCTATTTTTCTACATATACACACACAGAGGAATACATATTGAAACAGATTGAAGGAATTACTCCTTTAGGAGCCTAAGTTGATGCACGCATTGTGTTTTAATGAACAGCTGTGCTCTTCCATCTCAATTAGTGTCCATAGCACAAGTGGAACTGAAAACAGGAGAGAAGATAGAGAGCTCCATCAGCAGTATCAGGAAGTGTCTATATTTAAGTCAAAGAAAAAGGTCAATTTATCACATTTATCAATTTCTGTGAGGAATCAGAGAGGACGACAACTGAGTGAAGTACATGAAAAATAATTAATAAAACAAGGAGCAAGAAGTATCAGCGTGAACACAGATTTCAAAGAATATGAGAAGTGTAGTTAATAGTTATAGAGAAATGGTGATTAGTGAAAGCTCAGGGCACTGGTAGAAGGATTGTACAGGTCGGCATTGTCATGACTTCTGCTTGGAATACAAAAAAGAAGGTCTGTGTTTTACAAAAATCATCAAAATTATGTATAGTTTTTCACCTTACAACATAATTTTCTGTTATGTGCTATGGACCTGAAACATTTTTGACTCGATGTTTTAGTTATAGGTCTACTTTATTTACTGAATTCCCCTCTCTGTTTTTTTCTTATGACCTTAGCTTGTAATTTTTCTTATTCCACTATCCTTCATGGTGGAAGTGATGGACCATTATCCAGTCAGTAAGTACTGTTCCCTTATGGACTTGTTGAGTCTTATAGGATTTACCTGACAACACAGACTTCCTGATACTGCTGATGGAGCTCTCTATCTTCTCTCCTGTTTTCAGTTCCACTTGCGCTATGGACACTAATTGAGATGGAAGAGCACAGCTGTTCATTATAGTACTCATGTGCTCAGGATGGTCATCACAGAGAGTTTTTGTGCACAGCTGCCCAAGAAGATAGAGCTGGACTACCATCAGGGTAAGAGGGCATTGTAAGCAGCTGCAGATGTACACGCTGTACTAATGCTGAGGTGGTATCTAGGATGGCATTGTTGTCACCTAAAGGTCAGAAGGTATAATAAGGACATCTGCATCAACTCTGGGAGAGTACAGCACAGTGGAGAGAGAGAGAGAGGCATTTTTATTGCATGATTCATATGACCAAACATAGATGTTTAGTTCAAAATTTTCAGCATAGAAATGCCTACTTCTCTGTGGGGACTAAAAGTCTTTTTATTCAGATGAATCCCATGCAGAGTTCCTGCTATGGCAGAACACTGAAAGGCATCTTCTCCTTGATTTGCTTTAGAACTTCCTCTGAGCAGTGACTGATACTTGGATTTTCTGCAGAAGAAAGAAGTGACCTCCAAAGGTTTTACTTGCTGATTTTTTCCCCCTAATATTCATTAATTTTTCTTTTAAATTCCTACTGTGAATGTATATTGTGTGTCAGCCATCCTGACACAGGCATAGCATAACATAGCTTTGCCATTTTAGCAAACATTCATTAATTTTTACCCCCAAAAAACTTCTATAAAGCAAGCTAGTCTATTTCATTAATGCAAATAAATTTGTGTTTTGTTTGTTTTGGGGTCTTTTTCTGTGTTCTGAAGCCAGTGAAGAGCTGTAAAGCTACATGTACCTGACCAAACATGTTTGCTAATGGAAAGTTCCTTATATACATTATTAGATTCAAGATGGAGCAGCATCTGGAGAGTTTGATTTTTTTTTTTCAAATGCAGGCAAAGTGTTAAACATATAATCCTACTCCTGTGTGATTAATTACATCTCAAGTTGCATGAGACAGGCACTCTGAACTTGCCAAAGCATGAAAACCAGCACCTAGAGTGAATACACTCAGCAATATGTATGAAAAATAAATAGGCATCTCTTGAAATTTCCTAAGTTGGAGAGAGAAATGAAACAGTAAAAATATACTTCCAAGAACTAACATCACATTTGAAATAACAAGATAAATGGAAACAATGTCTCCTTGTTCCCTCTTGCATTTTATATGAGATGCTGCCTCACTGTGTGACCTGAAGGAGTTGTTGCAGTATAGACAGAGCACCAATACAGCACACTATTCCTCGTTTCTCGTGTAGGCACATAACACTCTTTAAACGTTAATGTGCATGCTTATTGACATCTCTATATTACAGTTCCCCTCTCCCCAGTCTCTAATTCCTTCATGTCACTAAGCATGACAGGCCAGGTTCTAGCAGAAAAATAGAAGACTATTTGACATGTTAGCATAACAGAAAATATTACTCCAAAGTGAGAACTGAAATATACCTTTGCTTCAAATAACCCTACACTAATTGCCATTAAATGGCCAAGAGTTTTTTTTAAAAAAAGCATTCATTGTTTCATGCTTGTAATATATGGAAAATCTGATATTTTGGATGATCATACTGGTGTCAGCAGAGAATTAATTCTTTCAAAGTACTTACAGAAAAGTCTAGGGAAAGGGTGCCCCTTAGCCATTTCCCTGTGATTTTACAATTCCTGCCTAGTCAAGAAAATTTGCTTCCTAATTTAAGATTATTTAAGATTGTACACTGTTCTCATGGCCAAGGATCCAGAGGGGCACTGCACAAGCCATTTTACCTTTTCTCATCCCCATTTTACTCCTGTGCTTCTTCACTCAAGAACATTTTTGAGAAAGGCTGAGGACTGGGAACTGAAGCAAGTGGGTCAGCTTTGCACCATATCAGCAGCAAAAAGACTCTGGAACCAAAACCAGGAGTTCTGCCCCAACTATCTAACCATGACCATGGCATTCCCTATCAGGAAGATGCTCATAATTTCAGGTAATTAAATGACTAGGAAGCTCATTTTGTGCTTGGCAGCCAAAATTAAACATGTCAAATGAACAAAACCTGCTTAAATGAGTGAAATACTGACGCTGATATTGACTGCAATTAGTTAATTAGTTTTAAGGAATATTTTGATCAATGTTTTTGACTGCTAAAAATGATGTAAATGAAAAGCCAACATTTTCTCATTTTTTCTCATGCTAGGATTGTTGGGACTGGAAGGAGGGGTTAGCTTGTATTTTTCCACTGCGAGAACAAAGTTACTGCATGTTGGGTTTGATTATTTATGCTTGTGATAAAATATCTATGAAAAATTTTGAAAAAGTAGAAAAAATAGAATAATTGTTTGGTAAACAATTCTCATAAAATGTGTACATTCTTCAGTTAATCTATTACTTCAAAATGTATATATATATTTTTTTTTTAGTAATTCTTAGAATAACATTTAGGCATCTATATCTGACTTAGCATGCTCTCTGGACTACTGCATTATTCAATGAAAGAAGAGATTTCTCTATTCTGTAAAAAAGATTCTTCTATTCTGTAAGTTCATGAAATAAAGCTTTTCAGAAACTCAGTATGTGTTGTTACCAGATCTGTTTTTACAATAGTAAATGCTACATTTAAAAGAAGTGTTATAGACTTTGGTATGTTTAAACCCACATTTTGATAGATATTCCTTTTATTGCATAGTGAAACAGATCTTTTAAGATGCTTTTGAACATTAATATGCATATAATGGCATACATGCATATTAATATGCCCATATGCAATAATATGTATTGGTCAGAAAGAAATTAATTCATATTTAGAACAATATTCATGATCTTGACTGCTTTATTTCTCAGAAATAAATGTTTTACTTCTCAGAAAATCCAAAGGATTTGGATTCTAAGCACCCACTAAGTTTCCATTATAAAACTGTGCTGGCAGTAAACACTCACAAAATAGATTACCAGAAGAACTAATTTTCATTCTTTGTATTTTTATTATTTGAAGTCTTCTTATAAGTAGAACTTAACAGTAAGGGAAATTGAGACTAGGAATTGCTACAGCTACTGCTATTATAACTTCAAATAAAGCAGTGAATTGCAGCAAAACACAGACTCTGGTTTTAAAGTATTTCTGAGACTGGATGGCCCAGAGGTGCCTAGTCTGCTGGGAATTTTTGGAGACTTGTTCCCTAAAGTGCAGCAGAATGATGAGCAAAGAAAGTGAAGACAGTCTCTGTTTGATTTTGAGTGGTACATCTGCCCCCCGAAACCTTTCATGTCAGTTGGCCTTTGATTATGATCCAGCAAGTCTGATGGTGGCCTGTTTTTCAAACTTTATTTCTCTGAAGTTATAGACATGAATTTTACATTGAACATGTAAGTAGAAAACTTCTTGTGTCCAGCTATTCTCCACAACTGCAGAAGAGGCTAGGGAAATCTTGATCCTTAATGTTTACAACATCTGAACTGGTAGGCCCTTGAGTGTATGTAACAAATGAAAATTGTTTGTACTGAACCCAGTGGGTTACAAGAACATGTAAGAGCTTGAGAGGTTTGGAACAGAGGGCTTTTAAATACACTTGCCATCTGATTTCGCACGTTTGCAGATGTGCTTTACTGAAAGCATGATGAAGTTCAAATTAATCCCTTTGACACAATGATGGAGAAAAGTTGAGCTTCACCCTGATATGGATGTGCAGAGACAAGAGATTTTTTAAATCACCTCAGCTAAATGAATATACAATGTGTCCCCTGTAGAGCTGCCAAGGTCAGTGCGAGTGCTGGTAATCTGCTGTATAAATGCCAGATGCACAAGGTACAGTGCCTCCAGGCATTTTTAGTTCACATTGTTTATAATGGAAGTCAAACGCCAAGGTTCATTACAGTAAAAAGTTTAGTGTTTCTTCCTGTCTTGCTTTGACATAAATCGAAGTACAAATAAATAAATAATGGTCTAAAGGTTCAGGTAGGATCCTTTTACTGGCACAACTTTCCAGTAAACTTTAAAGGCATATAGGAACTTTATATCATTAGATATTTTTTTAACTGGTTAGGATACAGGATTTGCCCTTCTGCACAGTCTCTCTAACTAAGAGGGAGTTTAATAAAGCAGTTTGCAGTTGAGCATCTGTACCCTTTTGCAAAACATTTGTTTTCTATTTAATTCCTCCACCACATAGTTTGACTTATTAACTAGCAAAGACAGATATCCAATGTTTTTTCTTTCATGACATGACATTTCATGTGCAGTGGGTTTTCTTTATTTAGTAAGAAAGGAATGGGCATTTAACCTACTATGGAAGCTCCTGGATCCTTGAGTCCAAATCTCAGGTGCTGCAAGCAGTCATTCTTCATAATCCCTTCTATAAACTTATACAGTGGTGGAGGCAAAAAGTCTACTGGAGAGATATTACACAGAATATCTTTCTCCTAATGACTAGAAGCCTTCTTCTGATTTCCGTGCTAGAATTATTTATGGACAGTTCCTATCCATTTGATCTTTTGACAGTGGTGTCTTTTAGTTTAAACAGATCCTCTCTTTCCCTGGTGTTTCCCTGTCTGTGTTTTTATACATAGTAATTCAATATAATTTAGCCTCTGTTTTATTAGATTACCCAAAACAAATCTGGTTTTACTCTTCTTCTAGGACTCCAATACTCCAAGAGCCTTTTTCTTCATCTGTTCTCTGCTGAGTGGTCTTAAATACTGCATAGTTCTCCAAAAGCAGCCAGAAGTACCTTGTGTAAAGCCACTCAATTGACATGGCTCCTTCTGGAATTACCTCACCTGGTACAAGTATGAATTACTTTTGTCTTTTTACATATATCACTATGGTTCATAGGCATCACTGGTAAACACAGATCCTCTCCTTTTCAAATGTTTTGAGCTTATAGCATAAGTTCTTAATATTAGCCCCTAAGTGTATTACATTGCACTTTGCTCAATTGGATTTTTATCTCATTACTATTATGCATATCCCTAAGGTCATCGGGTCTTCCAAACCTCTCCTGTGTTGGGGGTGTTTCCCAGTGTCATGACACCAGTAAGTTCCATTGAAACAAGCTATCTTTTTGCACTGAGGTCACTGAAAAAAAACTAGATAGCTCCCATAATTGATTTGTTACTGGTAAGCTTCCTTCAGCATCTTTAGCTATTTTCTCCCTTTCCTTTAGTCTTCATCTAGCTTACTCTTAATTTTTTCCGTGTTAACCAATTTGTTGTCCCAAAGCACCCTATGAAATGCTTAAAAGAACATCTCAGAGACACTTCCTGTATTTTCAGAACAAATTACTAGATCAGTTTAGAATAATCTGTAAGTTTCTACCATGTTTTGTGACATTTTATGCCTTTAATTCTTTTTCACACCCACTTGGAATTATTTTAACACCTTTAAGTTCATTCTGAATGTCTGCTGTAATATTGAGATCTGATGACTAGGTCATTATTTGCCTGAAAAAAATCTCCTCTCCACTATACTTTATGATTTTATTGTTACTCCATGACTTAAATGACAAATAAGTGAAACAGAACCTCTGGGAACATGCATATAAATTTAAGTTCCCAGTTCGTAGTTTAGTGCTGCTCTCATAAAATGTAGGTGCAGTAACTCACAATAACCAGTGGGAAAGGAAGTCACTGGAGAACAACCAAGATTCTTTAGATTGAACTTTACATGAAAACATGTAATATTCACTTCACTTTCTTAAACACTATTTATAGATTCAAATTGCTAACATTTTGTTATGTTGTCTTTATTAGGTTTTATAGCTATTAGCATCTTCAGATTTTAATGTAAGCTTTTTTCTTATACCATAGAGTTTCACATGTCAAGTGCTGGCTGGAAAGTTCAACATCTCATTACCATTCTTTTCTTTGAATTCACCAAAAAAAAAGCTGAAGGGCAGTACAGAATTAGGCTCCAGATTAGCTTTCATTTTGATTCAGATAAAATATACAAGAAAATGATGGGTAAATAAGTTGAATTTGTGAAATGCATTTGTCAGTATCTCATTTTTCCACAAAATGTTGATTTTCTAAAGAAAAGAATAACTAGAACTTTTTCTTTTTAGAGAGGAAGTTTGATTTTATAGCAGTTTGGGAAATCTGGAGCATACTGTATACGTGTTGTGTACTCTTGCATCTTGCCATTGGTTTCTGTGGGACATTCAAAAACAAAAAAATCCAACACAAACCAATTTCCTTATACATTTCAGTAAGATGATATGCATGGCCTCTTCTACCATGACCAGGAGGGGCATGCAATGCCATAGTTTACAGGGGAAAACTTAAATAATTTAAATAAGTGAGTGAATTAACAAAATATGATGACTTATTGAAGGGAAATATATGAGACCTGTAGGCTAGAGGAAAAAAAGTACTACAAAGACACTAAGGTTTTTAGACCTAATATTTCTATTTTGCAGTAATTCAGACATAGACTTTGATTGCCATCTTAACACTTTGAGCCCTAGTCTTGGAGTTTATGAATTCTTCAAATATTTAATCATCCAACATACATAATTTTATATGATCTATAAATGAGCAGTACTTGATAGTCCCAGAGTTGAAGAATTTCAGAGACATTTAAGATTTGTATCCCTTCCTTGTAAAATACCGTAATTTCTTTGGCTCAAAAGTTTCCTTGCTCATACTCTGAGATGGAAAAACACAAATCACTTTACTGTAGTATTTTCTCCATGGCTGATTTACAACTCTAATGTTTACCAGGTGTTGAATGGTCTTGTGGTAAAACATAAAGTGGGAGGAAGTTTTTGCTAATCCTGGCTATGCCTCGGGTTTTGTATGAATCCATGGGTGAGTAGTCTAACCTCTTCAATCCTCAATTTATTTTACAGCAAACTTGGGGGAAAATGATACAGTCTGTCTTGCAAAGGTGTCAGGAGGGTACCTTCTGGCACTTTTAGATGGAATTGGGTGCTCCAGAAAAGCAAATCTTATTAACTTTTAACCTACTTCCATCTATAAACCATCAGTGGAGATGGGATCAGAGGCCTTATCATTTGTCAAGGGAAGTGTATGTAAATCTCTGTTTGAAGATTTACCTAAAAATTCAATATTAACTATTAAAGCCCTCATTAATGAATTCCAAATAGACAAAGATTCCTGTAGTGCCATAATTCACTTGTACTTTTAATTTTGATAGCTGTGATCACTCAAAATAAATTTCAAATGGGAGGTTAATTACTGATGCTAAGCATATCTTCTCTGACAATTGTCATTTGGAATATATTTTCTAGGCATAATCCACACTTCAAATTAGCTTAAATTCATAAGTAATGCCAATAGTGGAAAAATAATCTTGGCATCTGGTCATTTGAAGCTGCCAGGTGTATCATATATATGACCACAGCTGTTCACTGTGGTAACTGAAGGGAAAAAAATGAGAAAAATAGAGATAGACATTAGGAACTATCAAGAGTTATTAGTTTAGTTACAAAGGGATGCTAATTTGCTTTGTAATTTTAACATGAAGTTGCTATTAAATGTCCAATATATACCTGGAATTCTGTTTTCATACAAGTTTTCAACAAAAATAGAGGCTGGTATCAAGAGGGTTGTTTAAACACAATAATCAGAAAAGGAGAAAAGTAGAATGATGACTTTTTACCATAATTTTGGAAGACCCAGATCTATCTCTATGTCAAGGAAGCCATAAGAATAATACGACACAAGAAAAGGAGAAGAAATCTGTAAAATCACTATTATAGTCTATGACACAGCAGAAATGTATCATAGATCCTTGCCAAAAAAATAATGCATTAATTTAGGGTCCTTTAAGGGTAATTATTTAGATTTTGAAGTGTTTTTTCCCAACATGTTGTATAGAAATACCCCATGCTGTGTATGTATGCATTAGCCCAGCTTAACTACCTTACTGGTCAAAAAAAACCAAAAGAAGTTCCAATTCCCGAGCAGTCCCTCAGATAAATTGTCCCTCTGCGAGCTGACTAAGAAGCTCTTGGATCTGGCTGAGCAGAAGACAAGAGAACATCCCACAAGAGTGCTACAGTGGCCCTGTGGTGAGTACACTGAATGTGTTCTTATCCAACACTTCCTTTTTCAGATTTAGGTAGAGACGTGACTTCAGAGAATTATGGAAATGCAGAAGTGAAAGAATAGGGGTAAATTTTTAATAGACACTTTGTTTGCAGAAGAGGATTTGTACCACTGAGGTTAAGAAGGATGGTCTTATGACTGAAATTTCAAAGATAAATATTCAAGTCCTAGGCCTGTGACTTCATATCTTTACATATGTCCTTGAGCAAGTCATCTGATTTCTATGATTTAGATCATCGTTTGTTTTCTTTGTTCTTTCTGACAAAGAATATTTATCTATGTGTGTGTACAGAGCTTATCATACAGGACTACCAGTCTTTCAACAGGTTAATGAGGTGTAAGTTATAGTTTGAATTTATGGTATCAGCTACTCTGTAATAACTGCCTGTACTTATGCCATGGTAAATGTAGGTAGTTTTCTTTTTCAGTGAGGGATAAGCTGTCTCACTTTTACTGCAGAGCGAGAGCAAGCACTCAGACTGTTGTTAGAGAGTAGCAAAAATACTATAAATCTATATCCCAGATTACACTGTGACAGTTTATATATGTAGCTGTCTTTCTGTACAAGGATTTTTTGAACCCAGCTATAATCAGCACATGTAGATAAATCAACAGAACACCAAAATTTTCAAATTTTTCACAACAGGCTTTAAAGCATAAAATATAAAAGATCAAGGATTTCTTTGAGAAATGCAATATCTTAAGCTTCTCATCCTGTCTGTCCAGGAAATTTGTGACTGGCTTTTCCTCTTTGATTGCTCTCAGAAACTTATAATAATTTTTCTTCATTATCATCCTCATCATCATCCTCCAAACTTTTGAATAGTAAACACACTACAAGGTGAAGATTGTAGATAACTTGTGTTTGCTCATCAATGAATGTTAGGCTATTGATGTAGAGGCAAGCAGTTAAATTCTTCAATCATTAACAGTCATAACACTCAAAAATAACTGTGAGTGAACTTCTAAGAAGTTTCATTGTATATTCAGAATTGCATACATACCTTTTTGGTCTTTCTACTATGCTTTTGTCACACAGGAATCAATGTTTCTTCCTTGTAAATAAAAGTTTTTTTATGTAATTACTAGAAGTGGTGGAACACTTAGTGGCATAGTTCTGCTTTCTGCCAGGAAACGGTGGTGTGAAGATATTAAAATTATTCATAGAGCATATGGATTTTTGACCAGTTTAATATCAATATTTACCGTTTCAGCAAAGTCAATTTTGTTGTGACATGTAAAATGCATCATATGTAGTTAATCATTGCAGTCAACATTTATTAAATTAATTTAATATTTTCAGAATGCACTATTTAATGCAAAATTTAAGGACTAGACTGATTGGCAAAGACAGAGATCAAAATTCCAGACTTTTCTTGGAAGAAATGTTCCTGCTGTTTGTCTAACCAGCTAAGTTATGCACTGAATTCTGAGCCACATGATAATATCCCTGTAGGTTTGCTTTACATCATCTTTTCCACTCCCCAGACCTGATATGCATACAGGCTGAACCAGGGATCCATAGGAATATTACCTTTTTCTACAGAAATTTCTATCCTTTAATTCTTTTTAGCCTTTCAATTTTCCTCTTCTGCTCTACTCAATTCAAGAATTAGTGTTGGACCTTAGACTGAGTTAAAAAATAATCTTCCTTCTCATCATAATGATATAGAAGGTTGGAAAAAGATTTACTGTCCTTATATCATGTCTGTATAGTAGACAATATCCTTATTTAATTTTTTTCACACTTCTTTTCAATTCAAACTAATCCATCTCTGGCTTTTGCCAACTTTTTTTTTTTTTTTTTTTTAATAATT
This sequence comes from Corapipo altera, assembly GCF_003945725.1. Classification (NCBI taxonomy): domain Eukaryota; kingdom Metazoa; phylum Chordata; class Aves; order Passeriformes; family Pipridae; genus Corapipo; species Corapipo altera. Next base: position 11,410,308 of record NW_020884874.1, read on the forward strand.
TAAAATTCAGAATAAATAAACATTGTCTGCTATTACCAGCTAGGTGCCCTTCTGCTGTGTCTGGCTTGTCACTCTTCTGATGGGGCTATTCCTTTTAAATCTCCATATTGACTGCTAGTGTGCTTTGTCACTCTTTCCATTCCTTTTCTCTCTGAATCTGCGATTGTCAGATTGCATTTCTTTGCAATTTTACCTAAGAGATTTCACCTTGATTGCTGTGTTGGACAAAGTTCCCAAGATGGTCTTCCTTCTTGGGTAATCTCTGATTCCCTTTTGAAAGATAAGGAAAACTGATGAATTGACCCATGCAAATCGCTTCACTAAAGTTCATACCATTTGTTTTTTCTAATAGGATCATAATTAAGATTTTTCCCCCCTCAGTGTTCATTGCCCTTTAATGTTTCCTGTTATCACAAATTAAAGGACTAAGGAAAATATGCTCCGAATATGTTAGAATTTAGAAAATCATGAAAAGCTTTGAACAGTTCAAAGTCAAGAGAGGAAATTATATTTCCATGTAATTTTTAAATATTACAAACATGTAACATACAGCAAAGTCTTCCAAAGGTCATTCAATTGAGTCTTTGTAAACAAGGTATGGTAGAACCCATTTCACTGCTGGCTAAGATTTCATTCAACATTACCCCACAGTACTGGAAGCTGCTGAAGCTAATCAGGGGTGTTATCAGCTCTGACTTTTATTACTTCTGCATAGCAAATTAGGCAATAAGAAAAGTGTAAATGCAGGATTTATTCTTTGCAGGGGTATACCTCATGCTTGGAAGATTAATGAAGAACTCCTGATTCACTGTTTACTATGTGTTTACTGTATGTTATAGTATTTTAATAGTAAATTCCTTATTTGACATGCTAACTAATTGTTCCTGCTGAATTAATAAAAGCGACATATTAACTTTAAATCCTCGATAAAGTAAAGATTGCTGTTTTAATATCCCATCCATATCCTTTATCTTTCTACAGGGGCTTTCAGGCCAGTAGTTTTAATAACATGCATGAATGAAGATGCTCTTTTTCAACACAAATGGTGGCAAAGAGTTTTTCCTTTATATTAGCAGGCAATCAATTGCAATAGCTTTTTAATGCTTTTTTAAAGAATCAATTTTAAAGCAGAAGCTCTTCAGGGGACCCTCTTAAACTTCTTCACAGCCAGTCTCCTAATTTTCTATTACAATGCAATCTAAAGCAGCTACAAAAATAATGCAGATAATGTTTGCTGGGTAATGATTTCCAATTTCCCCATTCCATGTACCCTGTTATTAGGAGGATCATCTTTACTGTGTAAATTAATTTTCAATTCACTTCAGGGGAACATTACAATGATTTATTCAGCACTGGTGCTGAAGAAAGTGTGGGGAGGATTTAGCAATCTGAGAAACAAAATCAATTTGTTCTGATTATCACCATGTTAAAAAAAAGTAAAGACAAAGGGTTCATAGGAATATCTTAGAGGTTAATATACACCCTACAGAAGCAGTCAGTGTGATCCTAGGTGTAGTTACCTGACTAGAAAAGGCAAGCAAAATGTCTGAGACTTGCTGGTTTCTCTCCATTCTTCAACATTACAGAAGGACTGAACATATTCTAGGGTTCTTTATGTTGATGCCTAAAGGAGCTGAAGAAAAAGACTTCAAAACAATTTAATTGGGGATGAGATAAGAAAAGGATTTAATTCAGTAACAAGATGCGCGTGTACCCCTCGTGCCTCAGATGTTACAATTTATAATACTACCTGTCCAATTCGAAGTTTTCCCACCTTGTGGCTTTTACCCTGATCCACCCCCATCCCACCCCCCGGAAATTGGGGCTGGCGGTTTTTCGGGACCCTCTCTTCATCAACCATCCTCTTCTGCAGAGTACAAGGGGTACATGGTGACCTAGTTTCTGACCATGTTCTGTGGTTTGGGCCAAGATATAAGCATTCTTCACATAGAACAGGCCTATCTTAAGAGTGAGACTAAACGTATTCTAATGGAATCCAGGGGTAGAATTGATATGGGGAGCATGGAATGGGGTAATAGGGTTGAGGAATGTGTGTAGTTTCTGTGCTAAGGGTAACAGAATAAGTGCTGCTGCTTCTAAATCTACTTCTACTATATAACTACTTATAAAACTTATAAAAATTAGAAGAATCAATAAAACTGAAAAGGATCTTAAGGCATCAATGTATTATAGAAAACAAAACAGATAACTTTTCAATCAGTAACAGTCTCAGATCAGTGAAGAACACACTTGTTGTGAGTTAGACAAGGAGTAGATTGTTTCAAAGTTGATTGTATTATTGGTAATGACACACAGGATTTGGAGAAGCTCCAGACTAGGAAGAAGGACAAGAGGAATTTTCACTTTTACAAATAAAGTATTTATTGTATGGCAAGTATCTCGTAACTAGTGCTCAGAGGACTTATATCAAAGTGCTCATAGCACTGTAGTGCTCATACTAGATAAAGTAGCACCTTTAAGTACACACAGTCAATGAGATCTGAATCTTTGGTTATTTTGATTTAGCTGTTTCATTTTTAAAAATGAGATTTGTGTCACCGGACTTTCAATGACCACAAAATGGAAATCTGATACAGGTGAGAGTGTCTTTGCAGAAAAGAGAGGGAAGTAGAGAAACATTGGAGTCCATGACTTTGACTTAATTAGATATTGGTGAGCCAACGTCTGTCATGACTATTTTCCTTGACTCAGTAAAGAGAACTGGAGTGATTACTTCAGACCAAACTATAGATTTTGGTATGGAAGAAACTGGAGTTTTGTGTAGCATATTTTTAAAATGAAAGCAAGTTTGTTAAAAAATTCAAACTACATTCATATAAAATCAAAGCTTGTGAAATTGATTGAAGGTTTTAGGGATGACCACATTCAATTACAGAAGGAAAATAACCAATAAGTTCTGAATTGCCAAATTGAAAATTGCCCTTTTAGTGGTTACAGAAGAATAACCCAAACATAATAAATAGCATAAAATCAATTGGTCATAGCCCCAAAGGAAGTTTTGAATGATAATTGTGATTTTTCACTGTTGCTAGTGTTTCCACGTATCATGCAATATAAAAAATATTTATTATTTAGCTATTGATGCATAATTTGAAGCTGAAGGAAGCTTGATTTCAATGAGACTTTTGAAAGATTAAGACAAAATTTGTGCAATTCCCTTGCAATAATGTCTTCCAGGATTTTTCTTCCACATTGATAGGATATTGGAAATCTAAGAAAGAATTGCTTTTGTTTTTGTCTTGGGACCATAATCAGGCATTAAGTATATCACAGTTATCATGCTTCCAGCATGCTAGTAGCGTAGTTGTCAAATTGAGTTTTTTGCGACATGTTAGCAGGGAGCCGGACTAACATGATTTATTAAAAACAAAACAGTAAGGAAGAATAAACACTCATGGCAAACAGCAAATGAAGGTACTGTCTTACGGGGTATATTTCTAGGTTGCCTGATTTGAAAGAAACTTAAGACTTCTCTGAGTATATGATTTTGAAAAGAAACAAAATTAAAGAGAAAACAACACTGTGAGCCATAGTCAATCACTAAGTTTTTAATTATAACACACACAGAATCTTATGGACCTGTACAGCTGAGGATCTAGAACTCTCTAAGGATACTCGTAGCTGCTGCGTAGAGTCTTAGGAAAGTGCACATGAATAGAAAAATCATACTGTGATATGTCACCTGAAATATTACAAAAGCTTTTGACAATGAGCCATTCAGGGACTTTTTGTTGAAGAGACTATATATGATATACTTTGGTAAATCTAAATACTTTCTTAGTCTGCATAAACTACTGTCACCCACAACATCCTGTTGCAAAGAAGTCTACTTTTTTATACAAGATGGAATTAAATAGTATTCCCTTTTTCTATTTTCAAACTTTCTCCCTAATGATCACATTCTATTCCTCCAAGTCATTTCAACACACATTTCAATGTGCAGTTTCTTAGTTCTTGCTTTTCCATGTTTGTCATTATTTTATTCCTCTTCATATTTCTCCCTCAGGTTGGAGAGTACTGGTCATTTTAATCTCCTATAGTATGTAAGCTATTCCAAATATCCCTACTGCTCTTTCTAATACAATTTCTGCTAAAAACTTAATATTAAGTGAAGGGAAGCTAAGAAAAAGAGAAATAAAACAACTTACTTTAGCCCTCATGAATCCTACATTGCACAAGCTTCTGTTGTACTTTAAATTATGTTATTCTTACAATTATTATCATTATACTTTATTTGTCTTTTTAGTAGACAAAGTTCTATAGTACATTTTCTCACCTTTAATAGTAGGATCAGGGAGAATATTTCTTCAGTGCCTGTAAATTAAAGTAATATATGAATTTAATTTCATTACCTTGACTTTACTTTTAAGTGTCAGTAATGTGAGAAAATCAGAAGGAAATCCATTTTACCTAAATCTATCTAGGCATCCAGTGCCTTTCTCTCATCAGTGCTGGGTGTTTACTGCCTCCTTTACAGTCAGTAGGGAGAAATAGGGGCATCTCTGGAGAGCTATTCATACCATTTTAAGAGAGATGTTTCTGTTATGTGGTCTGAATTGGTCTCTAGAGGATGGGAATAATTGCTCTATGGAGGTCCCTCTCTTCTATACCTCTAGGCTCTCTCAATCATTGAGAGAAAGCAATAACTTTGATTAAAATGTGAACTTTCAGACAACTAATTAGATGAAATTATTCCTATTCTCTGTGTCTAGGTTTGTAGGGGAAAGACAGTAAAAGAAATACTGTTATTGAGTGTTTTCATGGATAGCAAGATGTAGTTAAAGTAAAGGGGAGTCCCCTTGTCTCTCAGTTCCCACACCCTCCTCAGACAATAAGGGGAGCCTTTCCTCTCTGTGTAATGTGCTTCTCTTACAGCGAGCATCAATCTTTCCTGGCTGATTTAGCCACGTATTTTAGCAACACATCCAGATCAGATTGCTCCGCACCTCCTTCCGGGACACATATTGCAATGGCAAAGGAGCTGCTCTTAAATTGGTAAAGACCAGACTCCACCATTCCTTCCCCAGACTTTTGCAATTTTTCTCTTTTCCTTTCATGTCAACAAAACAAAGAAATCATTTTTAGCTAGGCTCAACCACAAGTTGGCAAGGATAACATTCTTAAATATCACTGTGCTATTACGATAAGCACAACATATTCCAAGCAGAAAAACTGTAGATTTTAGCAACCTTCAGTAAGTATGGATAATATTAAAAGTTAGACAGAATTTTCTTTTTCTTTTTCTTTTTTTTTTTTTTTTTTTAGCACCCAAAAAGCCATCAGCAAGCCTTTAGGGCTAAAAAAAGAGAGAACCTATTAGGATTTCAAATTAAAAAAATGAAAAAACCATTTATGAATACTGGTCTCCCGGATCCTCTGTGCATCTTAAGATCTTAAGCAGAAAACGACATATATTGACTTCAGAAATACAGATACCATATTTGAACATCTGAGCTACATGAAAATACCAGAAATATATATTTTTACATTTTCTTCCAGTTTTATTTGAGGCTATGAAGGTGTAAAAAGAAAAATATGCGCTAAAAGTCTGTCATGATCTGTCCCTCTTTCAGAAAAAGAAATATGACCTCTTCACTAGTCCAGCAAAATCCAATCTTGTCATAAGTGAAAAACATTCATTCCATACTCAGTGCAAATAAAGAGATTTTTATAAAACAGTCTACCACAGTATTTATCAAAGGGTATTGAGAAAGAACTGCCACTATGTGATCCTTTCTGAAGCTAACTGAAATCCTGTTACTACTTAAATTCTTGAGTGTCCTAAATTATGTTAGTTCTTCAATGACTGCCCCGAAAAAGAGCACGTTAAGCAAAGAATAACTAACCAACAATTATTCAGTAATGAAAGTTGAGCGAATAATAGCAATGAATAATATATTTATGTCTTTATAGTAGCTTGCAAGTCAGTAGATACTGAAGCCTTTATTAGGTATAGACTATGTCATCTTGGTATACAAGAGAATACCAAATGAACCAAGTTTGGCTCCTTCTGTATAATTCCACTCACATACTCATTTAAGATTTCTCTGGAGCTCAAGGGTCTGCAAGATCCAGTTCACAGAATTTCATACACTTGGATGAACTCTAGAAAAACATCAAGTTTCATCCTCTACTCAGTACAAAGCCAGCTTTGAAATTTCATGAGGATGCTCAGAGTCTAGCCCAAGATTTTTAGGTATTTCCAAGGATGGAGATTCCACTGCCTTCCTGCACAGTTTCTCCAGAGTTTGACCACTATCACTGTGATGAACTTTTTACTGTAATGTAATAAATCTGAGCTCAGCTAAATTCTGATTATCTCAAAAGCCATCTTAGCTGTGTGATACTATGGGATCTCCAGGCCAAGACCTTCAAGAAGCCTTGTCTTTCCTTCACTGGTTACATGGCATTGAGCCATCAGCCCAGGATGAAAATATTTAAGTGAAGCACAAATTCCAGACTAGTTCTGTGTGTCTCATCTGCCCTCATAGTAAAGCATGGCTTGTCTTCCAGAAGACAGTAGACCAGAAGGACGTTTCAAGAAGGATTGATAGTGGGTTCCTATGCTTCCACTTTTCTGAAGGTTTCTCAAGATGTTTCTGAAAACCTCTGCTTCTGCAAATTACTTGAGGGATCTTGTGGAAGAGAAACTCATCCACCTGGGTAATATAACAAGTATTAAAGTTATAAGATAGAATTCCTGTGGTGTGACTATCTGTTAAGACTTTAGATAAATATGTTTTCTGGCCAATTCTAGAGGAACAAGGGGAAATGCCATTAACCTAAAATTTCATGCTGATTTAATGATTCATCTTATTTTTTTCTAAATATCTTTTTTTAAGAAATTATATTCAATTAATGAAAAATAGATCTAGATATAGAGGCACCTCAGATCCTAAAATAAATGAATAATCAATGATACAAACAATACTTATGTTGTTTTTTGGTCACTAACCAGTCCAATGGGGTCTGCCTCCAGAAGCCATGAATCTGTGAGGCAAAAATGACATCTCTTAATCAAGAAAAAAATGTCAAGTTGTCCCCAAAGCAAGGTACCTTTCAGTCAGAGGAAGAGAAGAACATAGGAAAAATAAAGCACAAAACTAAACACTGTCTCTAAAAATAGATTTTCTTTTATGCCTGACTGGTGGGGCAATCTGCTGTTGAATTGGATTTAGGCTTTCTTTTGTGTTTATTTTCTCACTCAGGACTGTTATCTATTTTGATAACACTTCTTTTTTTTTTTTTTTTTTTAACTGCGCAGTTAAATAGACAACCTAAGATATGTTTTATTTTTGTAGCAAAACAACTCACAACAAAATAAAATCTATTTTACCAATGCTGCAACATTTTTAATTCTTTCACTCAAATTCTGACTAACTCAATAAAATAAACCCTTATAACGTTTGCCTTGTTATAAGAGTTGTAACTGAACTTGCATGATTTCAAAAGAGTAAAAAAGAATCCAAAATAAATATGAACTCTTTTAACTGCAAGTCTCAGCAAAATACAACTTCTTACTATATCCTCATTAGCATTTTGCCAAATTAAAAGGATATATAGTCTGTAATTATGTTCCTTTTTTTTTTTTTTTTCAAAAACCCAATAAAACTATTTATAAGCACAGCTCAGAATGGCACCATTTTCCTTAAGGCTCCCTTAAATATAGTTAATTTTCTTTAAGAGAATCAGTTTGGCACAGATACTTTGGAAAAGTTCTGGCATTCTAATTCAAAAGGATAGATAGCTGACTTTATTTTCCTATTTTTTGTGTAGTCTGATGGCACAGCATGCCACACTGAAGATGATAGCCATGCATTCCTGTTCAAGAAAATGTCAAAGAAGCAGCAGCAGCGATGTGTCCCCTCTACATTGGACTTTTTATTTGCAATGAAATGTTTTTAGTTAAAGGCTTTCTCCAGCCCAGTGTGTGGATTAATTATTTCTTCTTGTATCAGAATCTGTTCCAAATAATTCTGGGTCTATGTTTTTGCAATGCTCAGTGAACTAAGGGAAGCGCAACTGCTGTGCCAATAGATTAGATTTAATAATAGAAGCATATGTCCAGGGTCTTCAAACAGTTTTCTCCAGTTTGATGAGATCAAAATATTAGACATAATCATGTTTTTGTGTAAGCTTTACACAACAGAAGCATTTTGTCATTAAAATTACAGTTTGTTTTTGGCTCAAATTACTGCAATACCACAGCTGTGTTTTATGAGAACATGCATAAATTCTTTGTAACCATTTTGGACTGGATTGACAAATGTCATATTTCCATTTCACTTTAGAATGATGCCATTACAGTTGATTGTTAATTTTAAATTTTGATGTGTATGACGTTAAAAAAAAAAAAAAAAAGGAAGGAAAAAACCACTCAATAATAAAATGAAACACTATGAAGAACAGTTTTGGTTTATTAGTCTTGGGTCATATAGCTTTTGTTTTTCATGAACTTATTCAGTTATGTTCTCTTTCTGAAAGTCATTTCAGATGCAGAGAAGATGGAAGCTATTCTGTAGCACAAAGACCATTCATTTAGTATACGTGCACTGTAAGTATACTGTGCTGTTTTTCATCTGTTTATTACTATTGCCACTAGGTTTTTAGAAAAAAAAACAACAAACAAACCAAAGCCAAAACCCAACTCAAAAGTCTCTGTGTTCTTGCAATTTTTCTACTGCAGACTTTGTGATAGCGTTTAGTGGCTACAATATGGCACATTGAGAATAGTAGTGCTGAATTACCACAACCTTTAAAATGTTCCTAATTTTGGTTGGCTATTCATTCAACTCATCAACATTTACAGCCGTACTCATTTCTGGGTAAGGCAGAGCTAGGTAATAAAAGAGAAAATGTCAAATGCTCCTGTACTCCAAGGACATGCTAGACATTCAAATTCTCATACTTTATTATCATAGCGAAAGACTGCAACAAGAGGACGAAATAACCTTACATTAATCTACACACGACAGACAGTAACAAAGAGTTAAAATGGCACAAGCCATCCAGTTACTCTAAGATGTTCACTTTGTGGTTACCTTCAGATGCTGTTTGTGCTTTCTCAGATGAGTCATAAACAATGGAGTCATTGAACATGACTGCTGGTGTGTACCTACTCTGCTGGTTCTCCTCCAGTCAAACCTGGAAGCCACAGCACAGAGTCTCCTAGAGAGGCTATACGTGCTGCGTGCTGGTTACTCTGGTGCTTCTGGGTCTGCTTTTGATTACACTCCTTTTCACCTGCACTTGCCTGTTTGCTTGTCTGTCCAATTCTCAGTTTGTAACTTGTTTTCTTACCTTCAGGTCTATCTATCTTAAAAAGCTTTTTTCCTCCTTTCCTCATTTATTTGCACTAAAATGCACTAAAATTCTAGAAAAAATAAAATAGCTTAAATGGTGTTATGAGCGTATCACAAGTTAGAGGCCAAATGTGACATAGTAATAAGTAATGGTAGAAAATTTTATGCTGAAAAATTTGAATTATGTATTTTAATACATTAATTAGCTATAAATTTGACATTTAACTTTTCCGCAAATTAATGACTAAGTTACTAAATACCAGAATAATATCTATGAACGTGATGTCAAACATGATGAATATTTAATTTTTCTAAATGTTATTTACTAGGAGTCTGCAGCCTATCCACCTTGGTTTATATTCCTAGCAACTTAAAAAAACAAAATGAAGTTAAATTGCTTTGTTGTTTTCCTATAGGAAACGTAGAGGGCTATTTTATTTTAGCAGAGGATCTGATTTAAATAAAGTTTGTCAAGCAGTATCTTAGACAATATGTTTCTCTTGAGTAAACGTTTACTTTTTTTAAAAAATAATTCTTTCCTTGTGCATCGGTTTTACCATCTAGATAACTACTGATTCAATAAAACAATGTTTGTATAAAAGCAAGAGGAATCACCGAAAAATCACAATTTATCTGCAATTCTGTTAGAGGATCATTTTCTTGTTACAGGGAGGTCACTTACATTAAAAGAAATAATTCTGCCTCCACTGAACAAGCAATAAAAATTTTCACAACAGTACAGCTTTAGACAAATTGTCTTAACCCTGACAAGTGTTTACATAAGCTTTATGAAAATTTTCTTTCATTCTGAATATTGTGTTAATCTTAATTTCTTCTCTGAAAGCGTTGTGTACATAGTCTGTATTCCACTGAATAACTCCTTTATTCCACCCCAGAAGGGGAATTGAAAAATCCCAAGGGGTGAAGAGTGTTAGAATGTACAAAATTTATATGTCTTGTTCTTGTCTAAGATTGGCTCAGTGGATATTCTAGTTTTGCGGTTTGTGGTGTAGAATGTGGTAAGCTGCTAAGTTCAGGTTTTCTCATTTAAACACAGGTCATATCTGCGTTATATTACACCTGTAACTGGTTCCATAATATAATGAGAAAATTGGTAGAGAAAATCTTGAGGGACCCAATACACTTTTATAGCCATGTCTTTTCAGAAAATCAGCATAAACATTTCTTATTGAACAAAAAATTTCTCTTCAGGTGGCAGAGATGCAGATATTCAGATAGTGAAATATATTTCACATTTACCTGTAACTTTTCTAAATAATAAAGTAAGCGACTTTTAAACTTCCATCCTTGATTTAATATTGAAAGAACGAACATAGGTTTTAAATGAGCTTTTACATGGAAAGCAAAGCAGACACCTGGTGTATGGCCTACAACATGAAAACTATCAGATAGCCACTTCAGGAAGAGTGAATAGTCTTGTGAAACTGTCAGAGAGTAAGGCTGGGTCCCATGTGAAATCATGGCTCTAACTACAAAGGACTCGTCAAAATACCTACCATGTCACACTTTCTGTAATATTTCCTCCTTCCAGAATTTCCCATAGAAGGAATAAAGTCTGATTTATTTCCTCAATAATTATCTGTAAGGATAATAATTTGAAAGAGTTGGTTAGTAGCTACAGTATTAATTTCATAGAATCATAGAATCGATTGGGTTGGAAAAGACCTCCAAGATCATCGAGTCCAACCCTTGGTCCAAATCCAGTCCATTTACTAGATCATGGCACTCAGTGCCACGTCCAATCTGCTTTTAAAAATGTCCAGGGATGGTGAATCCACCACCTCTCTGGGCAGCCCATTCCAAATTTGGCTAACTATCTTTTGTTAGAAGTAGTTTTCTAATGATGAAAGAAACTCTAGCCCTCTAACAAATTGCATTTCTATTAAATTTTTTTTTCCCTTGCATTCTGGGGAAAGACATTAATTCAGAGTCTTTTTGTAAGCTCAGTTTCTCCACTACAAATCTTCTCTGGGGCATATAGGAATATAAACCAGAAAAAGAGCAACAACAAGAGATCTATTGTTTCATGATATCTTCTGTGAAAAACTTTGGACAAGAGTAAAGAATTTACACATTCATAGAAAGAGAAGGACATTGAGAAGGTATTGAAGGACAAGGGATAGATCAAGATCGCCAAAGGTAAAATAAGGTGTTCAGTACACGGTGTGGGGAAAGACAAAGTGCGTTTGGCTGGTTTTTTTGTTCTTTGAAAAGGAAAATGTACTAGTGAGTCACCCACAGTCTGTAACAAGGGCAATCCCAGGATAATTTTCAGTTACAAATCTCAATCTCCCAAACCCTTATCTCCTTACCTCTTTGAATGCATGTTCCTACAGTTTTGTCTTCTTGACTCACAATCAAACATCCATTCTCTCTGTTTCTTTCCATCTTTTTCCACCTCCAAAAACCAGGAATCCAACTACACACTCAGCTACCACAGATAGCTACACACTCAGCTGCCACAGATTCCCTTGAGGCTCCTATTGACAAGTTCCTAACCAGATCTCACCTGTGTGCTGAGAGGGGAGAGACCACATACAGTCATGGATAGCAACATCAGCACATAGCACAGGTCAGTTTGTTCCAAGCCAGGGAAATGATGGCTACCCCTGCCTATATCCTATGTGCTACCAGTCCTATCCTCTGAGGTCCTGAACTTCTAGGAGAAGAGTTTCCTCCGTCTGTTGCACAGTTTTCTTTGAGGCAGGTAATTAAGAATACAGAATGATCAGACATGAACTCGTGAAGAGGAGGGAAAGAATTAAGAAACTAAAACTGGGAGACTTCAGTAAGAGTTTTCTTACTGAAAACTGGGTAATTCAGTCTCTTCTGGATCTTCCAGTAGCAGTTGCTCTGGGAAAACACAGGAGTTTGGAACAGCATTATGCAAATAGGCTTTGATGCAGGCATTCACACTGGGACAGGACAAAAGTGAATAAAAATTCAAAGTCAAAGCAAGATATTATTTCTAAATTAATGTAAAGATATCTTTTGGCTACTTTCACACTTGCTGTGTCCTGAGTTGTTTGGGTTTTTTTTAACTTGTTAGTAAAGCTAAAGATCATGACTTAAGCCATAAGTTACTTACCCAGTCAGTCCTTTAAGAACTAACAGATAGAATTGCTTTCATGAGGAGGTATGTTTCTATTAGTCAGTTTAGTCTGATTCAGATCAGTTTATAGATGTTTATTCGCTTTTTGCTTTGTTCTTCTTAACAATGAATTAAATGAATTTTCAGTAGTTGTGTTTAATATTCTTCTTTATAACACCAAAATATATTAAGTTCCTGTAGTGGTTTCAAAGCTCCCAAAAATTCAATTTCCAAGCCCCCTGCAATTTGTTTCAGTGTAAGAGAAGTTTTCAGACTGGCACAACTCAGCATGTGGGAATTACATAAAAATTTATTACTAACAGAATAAAAACTATAGAAACTAAAAAGCAAATAAATACACAGTATTAATACAATTTCTACCACTCCTTGGGTCGTCCCACATCAATACAGAAGAAGAACCTTCGGGACGATAGCTAAAGTCTCTCTCTCATTGGGGTACGAGTACGGGGTATTCTACACCCCTGCCAGCTGCTCGGCCTCTGCCGAGGTCTCCTCCTGGACTGTAAAGGAACATTTGCTTCACCAGGTCTCCATCACGAGCTACAGGGAGTCAGCTTTTGAGTCCTTTTCCCCTGCTTCATGAAGGTTCCTCCCCGAGGAGTAAGATTTCAGGGACTTCTCTCTGGATCCCTTTCCCCACCCACGACGTGGGGTGGCCCAGTTCTAGTTCCATTTCCATCTGAGGAACCATTCCGACGTCTGAAGGAAGGGGAAAGGGAACTCCAGGGGTTTCTTCAGGGGTTTCTTCTGGCCCTGAGCCTGGAGGGGAGAGGTGCTCCCCCCTCCCCCCCGCACGTGGCCCCATGGCCGGCACGGAGACAGGACGCCGGGCATGGAGAGGAGGCAAGAAAGAGAGTTTATTGTTGGGGATGTTACATTTATAGGGTTTAGGAGGATTCACAGAGAAACCAATTAGAAGTCTCAAGGGGCTTACAGGAACACCCAATCACAGGAAGGGGTTAACAAGGTCCAATGAGAAACACCTCAGGACACCTTTCCAGGACACTCTGCATGGGAGACAATAGCCTCACAGGGGGTGTCGGGAAGAGGGAGCAATGACACTGCAGAAAATACAAAAAGCCATTTTGAAACATGTTTAAACAACAGCTTTCCCATATAATGCAGGTTTAGTGCCACACTTCTCCACTTCGGGTCCTCTCTTCTCCCTAGGTTGCAGGATTTTCCGAGTTTTCACTCAGTCTTATACCTCAAATAGTTTTCATCAAAGTCCTTACCCCGAAAAAACCTGCTTGGTTTGGCTTCTCTCTGTCTCAGCTGCAGTGTCAGCTGGATTTACATGTGGAAAGGGGGTTATTCCCCCTCATTCCTCATCTTTCAGTTTTCAGCTGCCCTCGTCCAAACCTCACATAGGGCACCTCCGAGCCCCTTGGCCCATCTCTCTGTTGCTCTAGTCTCAGCTCAAGTTGCTCCCTCCCCCACCATTGTGGGGGAGGTAGCAGTGAGACTGCTCGAAGTTTCTCTCTCCTCTGCCTGAAATTCTTCCAGCTCTGCTTCATGATCGTCGCTGCCCCCACTCGCAGTGGGGGGAAACGGCGAAGAAATCACCCTGGCTCTGGCCAAGCCAAGGCCGCAGAGGCCCAGGGAGCTCCCCAGGTTCGGGGCCCCCTGGCCACCCCTTGTGGCTCTGATTCTCTCTGCCAACAACTTCCCTTCCAACTGTTGTAATATGTTAATTTCACAGGGGAGAAATGCAGCTCTCCATTGGTCCTGCATCAGAAACTTACTTGGGATTAACCATTTCCAGCCCCAGGGGAGTCCAGACAAGTGAAACCACTACAGTTCCAAAAGTGCATTGTGTTCACTTATATGGTGTTGATTTCTTGCTTTATTGGACTTAGCCATGTCATTCTGAATTCTGAGTAACTGAGTCAGCTTGACTTACTATTTCAGCATCTGGATTTAATTGCATTGTTGATATTTTTCCCCTCTTTATTGGAAAATCAATGAAATGCTCAAGCAAATTTTCAGCCATTATAAAATGACAGAGTAGAAGTAAAAGCACATGGACTTTTGCCAGTTCAGGCTCAGGAATATCACTGAGGCAGTGATATATTTTCCTGGAGGCAGACAATTAGAAAATAGGTTTTGAATCTCAGGTTTTAGTTATTGATGTTTTTATTTTACATAAGAACACCATAGCAATATCAAACATACCATGTTCTTTCTTGCTTAGAAGACTTCTTGAACTCCCTCTTGGACTGTAATACAACTGTTATACAGCCGAACTACAGACTTAACTATAGTCAATTTGGTGTGTAGTATCACACAAGTGAATTCAATATTGTTTTTCCTAGAGCAAAACAACTTTCATCCTTTCATTTAGGGATGATCAGACTTGTTTAACTAACAGCATTAGGTGAGGCTGGAGATTAGTCCTCATTTTCTCCCTGAGTGAGCTCACTGAAACTTGTCTTGATTTACAGAAGGTCTGAGCAAAATAGCCCTTCTTTGGTGCATCCTCCGGTGTTAACACTGATGTGTCTCAGTTTTTGCTGAGGATGGACTTAAAATAGGATGACTGCTGAAATTTTGGCTGGTGAGCTTTGAAACAGGACTTTTCACCAGGATCTGACCCGTGACCTCTCAGGGCTAATGTCTTTTGCTTTCCTTGGCTTGTGCAAGCATATATCTCAAACAAGAACAGCCCAGGAAATGTCAATGAGCACGCACACTTTTCTCGGAGAAACTTTGAAAATATTAAAAACTTGATACAGGAGAGGTTTTACAGCTTTTTTCATAGAGTCCATGGAAAACTAGAAGAAGCAGAAACAGGTTTCTTGGTTTCTACTGTTACCTGGAGAATGTAAAAGTAGAGTATTTCTTCCTGAAGAGGCGAGAGTATTTTCCCTTCCTTCAATCCATTCTTCTCTAAAATGCTTGGAATCAAATGATGTTATGGGAATAGCAATGTTGTGTTGTGGTGGCTGTTTACAATCACTAAAAATTACTTGAAAAATCAGCTGCCATTTCACTTATCTGGAGTGAAACTAGCTTACTCCATTTAGTGAAAGCCTCAGATTACCTTGATCCACTGGTCCACTTCCTCTCTGCTCCCTGCAATGGAAGAAAGCAATAACATGGTCCTATATTTGGCAGAGAAAGTTCCCATATCCATGATTTAGTTCTTAGGAAACCTGAGACTCCCAACTAAAAAGTGTTTGGAGATCACTGAGACAAAGTTTAGGGATGTTGTTAGAAAGAAACCAGAATCACAGAGTCACAGAATATGCTGAGTTTGAAGGGACCCATGTGGATCATCGAGTCCAACCCTTAGCCCTGCACAGGACCGTCCCCAAGAGTCACACCATGTGCCTGAGAGTGTCATCCAAATGCTTTTTTGAACTCTGTCAGACTTGGTGCTGTGGTCAGCACAGACTTTCTTGGGGAGCCTGTTCTAGTGCTCAACTGTAGCACTATATCTGCATTATATGGGAAAAACTGTTGTTTAAACGTCTTAAAATGGCTTTTGGTGGTCTCTTTGCAAACACATGCTTCTTCTTCCCAGCACCCCCCACGACAAGTGTTATCCATGCAGGAATGTCCTGGGAAGGTGTCCTGAGGTGTTTCCCATTGGCCTTTGCTAACTCCTTCCTGTGATTGGGTGTTCCTGTAAGCCCCTTGAGACTTCTAATTGGTTTCTCTGTGAATCCTCCTAAACCCTATAAATGTAACATCCCCAACAATAAACTCCCTCTTACCTCCTCTCCACACCTGGTGTCCTGTCTCCGTGCCGGCCATGGGGCCACGTGCGGGGGGGGAGGGGGGAGCACCTCTCCCCTCCAGGCTCAGGGCCAGAAGAAACCCCTGAAGAAACCCCTGGAGTTCCCTTTCCCCTTCCTTCAGACGTCGGAATGGTTCCTCAGATGGAAATGGAACTAGAACTGGGCCACCCCACGTCGTGGGTGGGGAAAGGGATCCAGACCCAACCACCCTCTGGGTAAAAAACCTTTTTCTAATATCCAAACTAAACCTCCCCTGACACAGCTTCAGGCCATTCCCTTGGATACTGTCTCTGGTCACCATAGAGAAGAGATCAGTGTCTGTCCCTCCTCTTTTCCTCACAAGTAGGTTGTTGACTGCAATGAGGTCTCCCCTCAGTCTCCTCTTCTCCAGGCTGAACACACCAAGTGACCTTGGCCACTCCTCATACAGCTTCCCCTCAAGGTCCTTCACAGTCTTTGTTACCCTTCTTTGGACACTCTTGAGTAGCTACATATCTTTCATATATTGCGGTGCCCAAAACTGCACACAATATTCAAGGTGGGGCTGCACCAGTGCAGAGCAAAGCGGGACAATCACTTCCCTCAACCGGCTGGAGATGCTTCAAAACCAAACCAAACAAAAATCCCATTTGGTTCCCCTTAGGCAGTGAAGGGAGCAACTGGATCAGTCTCTAGGGTCAGCTTGTTATCACAAACTAACACCACCAACAACAAAAATCTTGGCAATGAACAGGAAAGTTTCTGTGACAAAGATGTATATCAGAAATTTTGTACCTCAAATAAAATCAATGGCACCCAAGATGCAAATCTCCTTCTGACAGAACTGACAGAACTAGAAAGGTAGAAGCACTTGATAAACTTACTGAAGCTGGAAACAACTTAAAGAAAGTCTCAGAGGCACTAAAACAGTGATGTTCCCCTCTCTTATATTGGCCACATGGGTCCAGAGCCTGCTTCTAGGAGCTGTGCAAAAAGTGAGGAAGGAAAACAAATGTGTATAAACCACAAACAAATCTGAAGAACTTCTAAAAGAGCCACAGCTCCATTAGAACCAAAGAAAAAAATCTCTAATCCAAAGGTGGAAGTCACTCGCATTGAGCAATTAGACCAGATTTGTAAAATCCAATTTAAGGTTTTTTTTAAAGTGAATCCCAATTAAAATAAGGAATTCTCAGAAAGTGATATTTGAGATAAAACCAAAACCCAAAACACACTGTAAGAAAAGGGAAAGTAATAATTTGTAATATAAAATCATATAAACATTCGTTTAAAGGAGACTATTACCTGCCTCTACTGCTGTGAAAACATGGATAATCGCTTAATGAGTCATTAGGATATAAAATGTTGTATTGTGAGTGCAAGGACCAGTTATTTTTCAACATTTTTCTTCTATCACATTAGAAAACAGCTAATTTGATAAAATCCATTACTGGTGGTTCCCTAGAGGTGATATGATAAAACCTATAGCCTTGTGATAAAACTAAAACTGTAACACGCAACTTTGCTCATAGATAAAAATTCTTGAAAGCTTGAAATTATACTTTGAGCTAAAAGATCCTAAAGAGATAAACCCAGGATAAGACCTCTCCTGACAGGGGAATAGGTCATATCTCAGAATCCTCACAACCAGAAAACATTAAAAGGCAATTTCTACAAGGAGCAAAAGGCACAGGCAACAATGAGGACTACCAACCATGTGGAAAGGACAGAAGATAATCAAGCAGGAACATTAAAGGTTTTCTGAGATACTTACAATTCTAAAATTTTTCTTTTAAAAAAATATTTTTATATCAAGCAGTGTTAGTACATGAGTCTACAATAACAGTTTTATATAGAGCAGGTAAAAAAACAGTATAAGGATTTATCACATCAGACAACAAGGCAAATTCAGACCTAAGAAGTAACTGAGGGTAATGTTACTTATAATAGGAAGGGATGTACCAGGATAGCTTTCCTTATCCTTATTCATTAACCAAAAAAGTATTTCTCCTGCTAATCTAAGACTGAATACATAAGGGAGTAACTGATTCCTATTAGAATGGTGTTTAAACAGCTCATGAATAAAAATATTTATTTGCCATCTTTATTATGGTATAAAAAGAACATGCCAGCTTTTTTTCAAGGATATTGATTCTATTTTAAAAAGCAAATGCAACATTTAAAGTTGCTAGTAAAAAAAATCTCCAAATCTTGGGGAAAATTAAAGTTCTGTGAAGAGTGATCAGTAAGAAAGGATGGTAAGTTTTCTATCTGACACCAGTTTTTCTTTGAAGAAGGAGCTGGCTAAGAAAATGAAGAAGGAGATGCTCAGCTAGCACACAATCACTAAAAATATGGCTGAATGTGAGAATGCTATAATTGGATTAGCACTAAAGGGAAAAAAAGCAGTGATTACAAAAACTCTGTGTTTGATAAGAAGGCATTATGGCATCAGAACAAAAAAGACTTAGATTAATGACAGCCTATACTCCTGTATTTCAGTGTATTAGTTCAAACAAAAAGGCCTCATTTTAATTAAAAAAAAAAATCAAAAAATCTTTTTTAAACAAAAACATTTTATAACAAAATGAAAGATATATGAGATGATGGTTGGCATAAGAAGAAACTTTGAGTGTCACAAACTTAAAAAAACTATATAAAAATTCAATTATATTATTTCCTATATAGTTTCTTCTTGAAAAAAAAACAACCCCACACTCTTGAGAGAAAATGATGTTAAAATTTATACAGATGAGTGCAAAACTAATAAAAAAGAATTATTATCTTGGAGAAATGCATAGATTTGCATTTGAAGGCATGATTTTTGTGATGAGTAAAATAATTAGACTATTAAAATAGGCTTATACACTCAGATGATAGTAGAAAATAGCATAAAGTTTGGGATCAAAAATTCTACATCCTGTGAGGGAAAAATTAATCCTGTTTTAAAATATTTCTCCTTATTCTCCTACCCTGTTGTAAAAAAAAAAAAAAAAAAAAGAAAAAAAAGAAGCAATACATGCAATCTCATGGCCATAAAACAGTCACAAAAAGAGAAAATTAATGTTCTTCTAAATGATACACTACCAAAAATATTGAATCTTGAATAGACTATAATCAAATATGATTGATGAATAATCATAAGGTGATAGAGTCACATTTTCATAGTACTTGAAAGAGTTTCTAGCACATGTTTATATGCTTAAATATTTTGTGCTTTTTTTCAATGCATTTTGGGAGTTTTGTTTTGAGGAGTTTTTTTCTCTAGGATTTTTCTGATTTGGAAATCCAGCTGATGCAAAAATGTATATCTGCACATTGTTAGC
The DNA here is from genome assembly GCF_003945725.1 of Corapipo altera. Lineage (NCBI taxonomy): Eukaryota > Metazoa > Chordata > Aves > Passeriformes > Pipridae > Corapipo > Corapipo altera. The sequence goes on from NW_020884874.1 coordinate 11,429,812, forward strand.
AAAACTGTACAAATGCATCCCACACAAAACTCAGAGAATGTACCTTGGGTAAAAGAACTGTGTAAATCCATGAAATTTGTCAAATAATTCCATATATTTCAGAGACATAGGGGAAAATAACTCAATTTCCAAAACACAGAAAGAAAAATTTATTTTAAAACTGATTTGATTTCTGGAATTCTAATGCACCAGGTAAGTCGCCACACAATATTAGGGTAGCAAAATTTAAAAATAGTAGTGTATTAATGGGAAGAAAAATTATGACCAGAAAAAACAGTACATGAAAAGTTTCCATGTTTGTTTTTATTCTCATTCATATCTATAGGAGAAATTGTCTAAAGAACACAATATACTATGGGCTAATAAGTAATGAGGTGGAAGATCACGTACACCAAGTGAGGCAGAAAAGGTCCTTTCTGTAAATGGTGTGGTATCTATTGTGTAGGCTGTCATATGTGTTATAAAATGGTTCTCAAAATTGCCCATTTGTTTAATAGTTTCCTAGAATCCTCTCAAATTCCAAAATCAATGAACAATCCACTGAAGTTAAAATCCAACAAAGACAAAATTGATTGCACCTCTCATGCATCTGTGTCTCTAATAAATACTAATGCTCAACTATTTGCCAAAGGCATGCTAATAGCTTCAACTCTCAGTTGCGGCAATTAATTGAGACTCAAATAGTTTATTCCAGGAAATTCTGAGTGAAGGATAATAACAAATTCGTACAGAGATAGAGATACTGTCAGGGAAAATTTTACAACTTCAATGGCCCATCTATATTCCTTTTTAATAAGCTATCTCGCAGACAATAATTCTAGTTGAACATGCAGCAGGAAGATATTGGCTGTCAAGAGTTGATCATATCAGACGTTCTCCAAATGTATGAGGAAATCAATTTGATCCCTCCAGCACAAACAGTAGCTTGGTAAAATCTCTCTTCTGTTGAGTAACAACATAGGCGCATAATGAATTTTGGAGATAATTAGACAGCAAAAAATATGTAACTCAGAACATTACAAAAAACTTTAAATGTAGTTATTGTTCCAATATAATTGTAATGGGTTTGAGTTTAGGCCTTCCTTCCTGGTTGCCAGGAAGGAAGGAAGTATTCCATCCTATTCCTTTACATAATCCAACATATAAATAGATTGAGAGAGAAACCTCTTGCTCTCTTCCCTTCCAGTGGCTCTGGAGGTGTGGGTTCCCTGCTGTCGGTTCTGCCGTGTGGGGGAGTGAGGCCTGGTGAGGCCTTGTGGACCTTGGAAGGTGGAGGGTGCTGGCAGTGGTTCAGTGCGATTTCTGTTGTCCCAAGGAAAGTAGTAAGATATTCTTTTGCTAATTCTTAGTTTGCTAGGTCCTGAGTTTTTGATTGTACATATCTATTTTGGTTTTGTCCTTTTTTTTTTCCTCCTTTCCTTTTCCTTTCCCCTTTGGGATTGTATATAGTATTTCAACTGTATAGAACTGTACTATGCGTAAATACATATATATTTTAATATAGCCCAGCTAGCCTGGATTTTTTCATAGTCTTTTTTTCTCTTTTGCTCTTTGCCAGAGGTTTTTGTGCTGGGTCTTGGGGACTTGGCGGGGAGCCAACCCAAAACTTAGACAATAATACATGCTCAATTAAAGGGGATAAAATTAATGTATATCAAGGAATGGAAGAGTGTAGGAAGTCAATAACAGATTTTATAAAAAGGGAATAATGAATTCTCATCATATTTTTCTAGTTCTGTTTAATGTAAAATTAGCATTCATGTTTTATGTTCAGCTTCATAATAAGTTTGGATATATGCAAATTAGGAGATGATAGCAACCTCACTCAGGACATAATAGGTGAACTATAAAGATTTATAGAAACATAATTATGACATTGTGCCAGCCAATGGCTGCCAAAAACACTTATATAGAAAGTTTCTTAATCAGTCTTTTAAGATAATAAAAAAAGAGGGCAATTGCCTGCCCTCCTGAAAAGTGGGAGGAAAAAAACTTCTGCTGTCCTTTACTAAATGCATTAGGCTCCTACTATTCCTCTTCTGAAAGCATTCATTTTGTTTCTAGAATGATATGTATCTTTATTGCATTTGTCCCTGGAAAAATTACTGTTGATAATAATAACAAAACCAATAGTAATAATGCAATTGTAGACTGGTGTGGGTTGGAAGGGACCTTAAAAATCATCTACTTCTGATCTTCTTGCCATGGCAGAGACACCTCTCATTCGGTCAGGTTGCTCAAAGCACCATCCAATCTGGTGTTGAACACTGCCAGGGGTGGGATATCCACAACTCCTCTGGAGAACATGTTCCTCTGCTTCATCACCCTCACAGTAAAGAATTTCTTCCTAACATCTAATATAAACCTACTATCTTTCAGTTTGAAGCCACTCCCCCTTGTCTTATCACCACAGTTCCTGATGAAGAGTCGTTCTCCAACTTCCCTGTAGACTCCCTTCAGATATTGGAAGGTTGCTATGAGGTCTCCACATATCCTTCTCTTCTGAATAGCCCCAACTTTCTCAACTTGTCAATATAGTAACAATAACAACAACAACAATAATAATAAAGTAGTAGTAATAATAATAATAATATGAATTTTCTGGGCTAGAAGCTTTTTACTCTGCTCACGAGTTTATTTTTAGAGCCTGAACCTTACCAGGCTACCTCTTCTTTCAGATCCTCTCTGGTCCCAAAACACTGTCAGAAGCTCTATCAGTGATTTATTTTGCATTGTCTGATTTTACATTCTTCCACTTGACCTCATAGAAGTCTACCTTCCCATGAACTCCATCAAAGGTCAGGCACAAAGTACTATGATATATTTGTGTTAACTCTTGTAACATCCACAATTGGACCCTTCTGAAAGCCTAATCAAAAGCAGATAAATATTATAAAAAAAACCACATGGGTACCCTAAACCAATTGTTGTAAAAGGTGATGAAGAAATAACTGCAAATATCTTCAGATGGTAAATGTGAATTGGGTCAGCTTTTTGTCATCAGATTCTTTTAGTATTACTATTACTATTAGTATCCTTATATTCTATTAAGTGTAAGCTTTGCTATATCTAAAAAAAATATGAATATAAGTCCATTTACCATAAAAATCCCCTATATTAACTATAAAAGTCTATATTTTGAAATGCTTTCAAATTGTACCGCTTCTGAGCTACAAGTCTGAAACAATTCCATCTGTTTAAGTAGGTCTAGAATACTGTTGTAAATGCCACCAAAATCTAGTTCCTGATGATTGCATTTGTCTCCAGTCCCTATATTTTTAAAAGGCTAGAAGCTTTATGTATATTATGTCTTATTAGTTAAATAAAAAAAACCTCCCTGCTTCAATACATCTAGTTTTAAAAGGAGTTATAAAATATAAATTTTGTTAATCTAGAATGAATTTAGAGTTCCTAAAATTTTAATGCTTTCTAGGATCTGTATCCTTTTGGATAGTTTTCAATACTTGGCATTGAAAATCTTACTGGAGAAGAAAAACTTTGGAAAAGCAGTATAGATTTTTACATATGATTTCTTGAAATAAAACCAGTCAGTTCAAAACAGAATATTGATTGTATGAGAGAGATCACAACTTGACTCTACTGTACTGTAAAACTGTTAGAGCAGATTTTATTGTAAGTATCATGCTTTTGTAAATACATCTTGAAGAAATGGTCGTTAGGTTCCTGATGTAGTGCCAATTGCCATTTTCATGCCAAGAAGTTTGTGTAAAAAAAAAAAAAAAAGAAAGAACCACCCCTCTACCCCTACCACAGCCTGATTACAGCCAGTCTTTTTCCCTTTATTTGGTTACAATAAGAGCCATTCTTATCTATCATTTATCTTCTCACAGTTGACAGATGCTATAGATGCTTACAAGGTCTGGGAAGAAGATGAATTTTCCAACTGTGTCAAAAACAACTTAATGCAAACATCAAGCAATGAAGCATTTAGTAGATGTTAAACCAAAGGTTATAAACGACTGGTATTCACAGAAGTATTTACTGTTTGAAAGCTAGGTAGCATAGTGAGCTGAACACACTGCTCACATGTGAAGGCCCAGGTTCAGGATGCACCATTCTTACCTGATGTGAAAATGAGAATGCTGATAAGAGAGTGCCTACCAAATCAGAATTTACACACAAAAGATGTAATAGGACTCATCTAACCAACTGTGCCTGTCATAACAACAGAAAAGGAACATATACATGCTGTTTGAGTGTCTCAGCTGAGCAACATAAATCTCCAACTGTAGGAGGTATTTTCATTAAACAAACTAACTCATTCATTTGAGAACACATAAGCATACCCTTAGAAACAAGTAAAAACAATTTCACAAACAAAATCAGAGTTGCCTACGCTCTGATACTCGATGTGACAATTAAGTAGATGAGCAGACTAAAAGTGACTGAGAGTTTAGAACTAGAGAATCCAAGCACCTATGTAAGGACAATTAAAGAGGGAGGGATGGGGAGGGACAAGAAATGCACTGTAGTGTTTATTACGAAAAGTGATGCTTCCCCTTCCACAATCCTAAAAATTTCAAATCAAAATAACTAAGAAAAATACTACTGCTTGCACAAGTACTGCTATCTCAAAATAGAAAATTCCTAAGTTTACTGTAGGCTTCTGTAGTAAACCATAGGCTGTCTATTCTAAAGCAACCTGGATGTAAGCAGGCACAACATTCACCACAGACACGACAAAAAGAGAAAAAAAAAATTATATTAAAATGTTATTTTAGAAAAATTTAGATTACACAATGAAGAAGAAAAACAGACTTGAAAACATCTTATGATTTGATGAACCCCACTGAATACTAAAAAATTCAACTGCTAAACATAGATTGACTCTTGGAAAGATCAAATGGGGTTAATAGATCAAGATTTTGAGAACATTTCCATAAAACAATGTGTTGTTTACTGTGGTAGTTTATTATTTAGATATCACTTATGTTTGCTGCTAAAGTATTACTAATTCAGAAAGAGCTAATTTACCAACAAAATCTATTTACAGGGAAGAAGGCAAGGCATCTGAGAATACCTAATCCTAATACCCAGTGAAAGATATTTCCCCACATATCAGTCTAGCTTCCTATTTTGAGACATAGTACTGACTTAAAACTATTTTTTAGAAATTTCTGTATTCTCCGGGATCACCTCCAAAATTTAGGCAGACTGGCAAGGAAAGATCAAAAATAGAAAAACAGGAAAGAAGGGAAAGATGGAGCAACAAATAGAATGAGTATTTATTAACTCTTCCTCTTTCTACAACTAATCTGAATTCAGCAGGCTTTCTAGAGGGTACTAATGCAAACAAAGGTATGAGCCAGTTACCGAACACAGAATCACAGAATGCTGGGAGTTGGAAGGGACCTGTGGATATCAGCTAGTCCAACCTCCTGCTAAAACAAGTTCATCAAGATCAGGTTACACAGGATTGCATCTAGGTGGGTTTCCAGTATCTCCAGAGAAGGAGACTCTATAACCTCTCTGGGCAGCCTTTTTCAGTCCTCTGTCACCCACAAAGCAAAGAAGTTTTTCCTCATATTCAGATGGAACTTCTTGTATTTCAGTTTGTGTCCATTGCTCTTTATCCTGTTTCTAAGCACCACAGAAAAGAGTCAGGCCCCACTCTCTTGACACTGGCCCTTGAGATATTTGTGAGCATTAATAAGGTCCCCTCTCAGTCATCTTTTCTCCAGGCTAAACAGGCCCAGCCTCAGCCTTTCCTCTTAAGAGAGACACTCCAGTTCTCTAATCATCTTTGTCACACTCCGCTATACCTGCTCCAGGAGCTCCATGTCTCTCTCATACTGAGGAACCCAGGACTGGACACATTACTCCAGATGCAGCCTCACCAGGGCTGAGCAGAGGGGCAGGATAAGTTCTTTCAACTTGCTTGCAATGTCTTTTGTAATGCACTCCAGGTTACCACTCTCCTTCTTGGTCATGAGGACATGTTGTTGGCTCTTGGCACCACTTGCTTGCCTGTAATGATTAATTGTAATTTAAACTAGGCCTCAACCCAGTAAGTGTTTGTGTTTTCAATATAATGGCTGGTGAAAAATATGTTTGATCTTCCCTAATATTCACTTTTCCTTGTGAAAGATACTAAACTGTTTAAAATGGTTTTTTTATGTTGTATCTTTACACAGATGAGATCGTGTTAGTCAGTAATTTCCATTATTACCCCGTAGTCATTAGATTTAGCTCCCTCTCAGTGATGTTGAGACAGATACATTTTGTCCATTCTCACTTGTTAACCAGACATGGAGAACTAAAACCAACCTGTAAAGAATTTTTGCATCAGTTCACTATTACCCTTAAGCTCTGCAGTGATCATGCACAGTAGCTTGTAGAATTGGGTCTTTGATTTTGATACAGTTCATCATTGTCCCATTTGTAGAAAAGTTGACAAAATCACAAACAAATAATTTTTTAAAATGCCGTATCAGCACATGATGCCTTTAATGAAGGGAGCACAGCCATCCTTGTTTTTGTGTATTCATTAGACTGATAATTTCCACAAGTAATTTCATGAAAATCCTCATTCAAAAAGTTGAACTTTTAATTCACAGAACACATTAATCTCATTAATGTTGTTGCAGTCTATTGACTTCTGCTCTAGGTATAAATCTGGCTGCTTTGTAATTAAATTTAATCTGGAATGGTACTAAAGAAAAAAAAAAGAAAAAAATCCAAGAAAATAATATCCAATGTACAATAGATGCAAGTAGTCACAGACAAAAATATATTTTGTACAACAGCTTAGACAATGACCAATTCCTTGAAACCTGTCTGTGATTGCTTGCTGCTAATCACCATCAGTTTATGCTTGTTCTTTTCCCTTTGAAAATAATGAAATGCAGCAAATTATTTTCATATTATAAAATGTTTATAAAATGTTTATATAATTATTTTCATATTATAAAATGTCTATGTTTGCATCATACCTTTTTTCTGCGAGCTGAGTTAGATGATGTTTTTCTTTGACTTTCAAATAAAGTGTTGGAAGTTCATTACTTGTAGAGAAAGCTTTACATAAATCCAAATTTTGTACTAAATGCTTTTTACTTTTCCATTTTTTTAATTATTGTCAAAGCAATGGTGCTATGGATTAGGGTATCATCACAAAACCAACCAATTTTTGCTCTGGTCTTTGAAAATCAAGGACTTTGGAATTCCTTTTTGCTAGTAAATTGATAAAAATAAAACAACTTATATACAAAATAACCAGTTTGTGGGTCTTTGCTGATGATCTTGCTATGGAATAGAAATCAGAGGTTGGACTTAGGTATTTGTGCAGCATGGTCTGTATATTTGAACTAGACAACAATCCTGTGGTTCCTGGCACATAGTCAGACTCAAGCATTCCAGGAATCCATCCTCTTCATGTAAACTTTCTCTCCAAACTCTTTGTCAATGTCAAACTACTTCAGGTATATCTGACTCCTCTTTATTTGTGAAATCCCTACCTGTGAGATTTTTTTCTTTCCTTCTTTTTCTTATTTCCATGCACAAGTCCTATTTCCTGGTACTTGAAGTCAAGCACAAGAGAAACAAGTCAACTGCATGGACCAGATTTTGCTCCAGCTTGCAATGGTCCTAGTTATCCTAGCAGCCAGCTGTATGGAGAAATGTAACTGCTCTTTTTATGCTGATCCTGCAAAAAGGTGTGTCCCATGGGGAGTGTTAAAGTGGGAACAATAAGAGACAAAGGGATTATGCTCCTTGCTTTCAACTATTAGTGCAGCAGAAAACAAAATGCTGAAGAAACTCACTCACTTCCAGGGCAAATATTGAATGAAGATGGTAAATGCTCTTTAATCTGTCTTCAACTTCGGTTTGCTCTGACTTCAACAATTTTCATTCAGAATTGCACACAACAACAAACAAAGCACTCCTGCCTTTTGATATCCTACTATGTAGCTCAAACCTGTGTTTGTAACTAGTTTTTGTAGTTTGTAACTACAAAATCTACATGAAAGCATGTATCCACTTAAGTAAGTCCTGAAATACCCTGAAAGAATGAATTTTTTTTTTTAAAGTTTTTTATAAAAAAAGAAGTTAAAAAGTTGTTTGTCACATCTCAGTTGTATGGAAACCACACACAAGACTTAATGCATGTGCCTGTGAAAATGTGCTTACAGTGAAACTACTACATTATGAATGTACCTCTGTGCATCCAAGGTGCATTAAAAAAGACAACCTAACTAAAATACAGCTCCAATGAAGAAGTTTTGTTACTGATTTAAAAGTACTGAGATTTCATCCATTTTCAGTGCTTTTGAACTGGAATTGACCATAGAAAAGAAATTATCTCTATTTTCACCATGTCTTTCAGAAACAAAAATATCATGTTCTTTAAAAGCTACATGTTTTATTATCACAATACAGTATCTTAGAATATAAAAACCTAATTCAGAAAGCTACTTTTTTCATTTATTCATTCAATTGTTCTCATACACTTATTTCTAGTTTGATTTTAATTTTTTTTTACATTTAATTACGTGATCCCCTAAGGAGATGCCAAAAAAAATCCAAGTTAATATGTTCCATTTCAACACTTGCTTCTCCCCAAAAGGTGTTATTGTAACCTAAAACCAAAATCATATTGTGATTTAATTAACAGTTAAGATTAAATAAAACTACAAATCTGATATATCTTTAACATGCAAAAGATTGGCTACATCTTTTATGCAAAGGACACAATGACAGGATATAAAATATTCTTAGCATATCATTTCTGGATTGGAATTTTAACTGGGAGGTGCTGGTGTTGCTAAAACTAAATATGAGTTTCAAGGTGAACTCAGCATCTCACTGAATACTTGGGTGACATCTTGTTCGGAAATCAGTCTCAAACTTCCTGAAGTTTTACAAATGTGGCCAGCTAGATGATGGCTAAAGCAGTACAAGTTAGGTGTAGCTGCCTTTGTCAGATACCTTTTTCTCCGTTTTGGCAAAAATAATGCTTTTGTTTTTTGATTCATTGGTTGATTGGTTGGTTGGTTTGAGTGGGTGTTTTGTTTGCTTGGTTTGGCTTGTTTGTTGGGACTTTTTGAGGAGTGGTGTTGATTGCACTGAGTTACAGAAGCAAAGTAAATCCCATGGTATACGCACATACTACTAATATCAAGCACTTTCTCACAAATGCAGGTCTTAAGAAAATCCCTCCAGAGTCATTTCAACACTACATTTCAATAAGAATTTCTGTAAGATTTGCAATTTCATATAAACTTTTCATGTACTTAATGAATCCTAATTTTTTTTCACCTCTTAGAGCTTCAATTGTACCCTGCATCCAAATTTTAAAGCAATTGTAAGACAAGTATGTTTCTGACCCTCTTGTTGTCCCTCTGTGTCTCTGCAATATATACATTTGCCTCTAGCTTTCTAGCTCTAGCTCACATATTTACAGAACAGCACAGTACACTTGGAGGTGGCTCAGGAGATACAGTCCCATTCCATGGCTCTTCCCTGGCAAGTAAACCAATCTTCCAGGGAAAGATCACCAGATGCCAAACACACATGCATTACTGTACCATGCACCCACTCATTTAGTGATGACTGGTGCAGGGAATCTTAAATGCCAGGACTGAGGAAAACTGAATCTAATGTGCTAATACAATCAGAAAAAAAAATAAAAAAAACTTGTCCAGAACCTCCTTCTCTTTCCACTGCAATGATATTTGATAATATCTAGAAAATCAATTTCTATTTGTAACAAAATTAAAACCCAAGGAGAAGAAAAAAAAGTCAAAGCAGTCTGTCTCAGACAGATTTCACATCGTGTCAGTAAAATTCAGGAATATGGACATAAAAGAAAGAAGAAATTTAGAGAAATAATGGGTGGTCTCTCAGAAAAAGCTTCCTAAAGTTTAATCAAAATTCGGTATATAGTAAGATTCCCTCAGAGACAACACACTTTTAAAACATCTGTGGAAACAATCTCTTGCTTGACTCATTTTGTGAAAAGAAATAATGACTTTCAGCATTTTTTCTAGGCAGGTATAATGATTGTGAAAACATTCCCAGTAATTCGATGCAGCATCTCTAATGATGAAATGACCTTTAAAGGTCCCTTCCAACCTAAAGTATTCTATGGTTCTATGAAAAACCATAGAGGTAGACATTGATGTTTCATAATTTCTGCTGAGTTTTGCCTTTCTTTACATCATGAAACCAAACTCAAATAGTAGAAAAAAATGTGCACACAGCACACATTTGCAATAGTAACCGCATCCTGACTGAACGCTCTTGCAGAATATAAAACTTTGAAAAGAGACTTGGCTGTAGCACTGTCATTTGTGCAGACACAGTGCAAGGTCATGAGTCAAAAAAAATGGCTGTCATGGTTATTCTCACCAAAACAATTAATTTTTCAATTAATAAAATGTGATGGCTGCAGAAGAACTGTGCTTTGTCTTGTGTATGACCAGGCTTTTCATGGCAAGGAGTAAGGAAATTTTCTTCATCTTTATAGCATGCACAAAAGGGTCATCACTATTCTAGGTCCCAATTATAAGAAGAGAGGAAAAGATGTCATAGAAGAAGTTTTATAACTATGTGTTTGCATTGGCTAGTAAAGTATTCAGTTGCCTATCTTACCTAAATTGTAGAATAAAATGAGACTGAGATAACAAGTAAATGAGCAATAATAGAGGAAGTAATAATTTAATAACTTTACATTACTAAGAAATATCTTTATTTGGTGTTCATTTAGAACTGACGAATACAACAATAAAACCTTTTGTGAAAACTTAATCTTGTGCTCTTAATGGTGTTTCATCAGTATTTTCTATGAAAGAGAAAGTCTAATCATTTTCCTAGTGCCATTCTTTATTAACAGTTTCAAAATTATATTTTTAAATGAGAAGTCATTTTTTCTTACAAATTTTATTGGAAATAATCATCATTATGTCAAGTAGAGCTATAGTGCAGGCTTTCTATTTTCAAAATTGGAACTTAAAACTTAAAAGCAAGATACAATTTTTTAAAAATGCTATAAGAGTGTCTGTGTTCTGTGTCAGTAGGCACAGATCATCACCTGCTTTTTAGCACTTTTACATCAGCTGCAAAATCATGGTCCAGCTACTAGAGTGTGGGCTTAATATAGCCTGTTGGCCAGAGAGGGCTCTACCTTTGCCTATGTGTCCTAAACTAGTATACTGCCACCCATACAAGAGGTTCTAAGTGTACAGCCAACAGGAAACTCTCTGCCAGTGTGTCGAGAGGATTTCCACAGCTGGGATCTGATCTTGCCGATTGGACCATGCTGACTAAAACATAGCATCTGCTCACTCGTTTTGAATTTTTAACACACTGACTCTACATTAACATTTTTTTAGAGCTTGTTTATGTTTACTAGACTTTAGAGTAAAGCTTTCAAGTAATGAAAAGTTGATGTTTAATAATAAGCATCTGGAAAAATAAACTTGCTTCTTTAATATAACTTTGTCTTTTTGCTTCATTGCTTTTTCCTAGAAATGCGATTTTTCACCAAAGAGGAGCCATTATAAGGTTGCATCACCTGCATTCTTCCATTTCTAAAAAACACATGAAGTTACTTTGTTGTTCAGACATATATTCTGATAGAATATAAACTTGCTGTATTTCGATGCTGGCATGTAGCCACAAGACTTAGCAGGTACTTCACTGCCTATCACACTAGGAAGAGCATTAAGGGATGTGCTGCTACTGCTGCTCCCTGGTTGGGAGCTCTGAGTTCTATGCTCATTACTAGGAGAAGCGACAGGCAGCTTCCCAAAGCGGTAGTACTGTTTGGCAGGCACAGAAGCTAAACATGATTTACCCTCTGCTTTTAGCTACTGGAGGGAGGCAGAAATGAACAATAACTCAAGTAGCACAATGTTTTCTGTTGGAAGATACTCTGGAGTACCTGGGCGAATGTGTTATTTGATGCTTTGGATGTGGCCAAAGGAGCGTTCTGTACAATCCGTCTGTGTGTCAATACAACTCTGCTGCCCGGTGGCCTCATTAAGGATTCAAATTGTACTAAATGTTACAGTTTTTATCTATGTGACAAATTTCAGTTCCTGATTATCCACCACAAGCAAGCCCAACAAAGGCTGTGGGGATTCCTTGAGTGAGAGTCCAAGAACTGCTGCAGAACACATCTGCCTCTGTGACTCCTGTTGTCTTTTTTTTACTCCCCCCCCGCCCCCCGTGTCTGACTCCCACTGAGACACTGCTTAGCCCTGCCTGTTCATCCTTGACATTCATTTGAAAGAAGGCAACAAAGATGATCAACTGAGAAATGATGTAGAGCTTGTATTCCCAACACAAAGAGAAGTTGTCACATTAATCATAAGAACAAGGAGCAGTGTAAAAGTTCTAGTAGTGTGAAAACGGCAATCACATGGACAAGGTAACCAGGTAGATGGGACAAGAAAGGGCACTTCCTATTGACTGTGATGTCTGGTTTGCACTCAAACTGATCCTTAAACCTGAACATCCTACAGGTAGAGTGATGACACCCATTAATCTTCACATTATTGAGAGGTAATGAACCACTTTCGGATTTTATCGTCTCCTGTGGAAACACTCAAGTTACTACAGATTAAGTCTAAGTGTAGGGATGTGTAAGATCTCATTCTGTATTGCACAGTCTGGAGAGACTGAATATGACACCATAAGAAGAGTGTCACGAATTTATATAAATATAATTCACACTTCTCTATGTATCTGATAAAAATCTGTTTTAATTTTGATACTCTGGATGGGCAAAAATGGCATTTCCTCTACCTGCAGCAAGTTATTATTTCATATCACAGTAATACTAAATTTTCAAGAAAGTATTTTTCAGACTTCTATAAGTTTTGTGAAAATTGTATATATATTTTTCTTTTTTTATTTGACCGGAATATAGTATAAAAAGAAGAACTACTGCAAACCAAGAATTTTTAATTTTTTCCCCAGTACAAAGAAACCCACTTTTATAAAAAATCAAAATTATACATTTTTTATTAAGATAATGTGTAGAAATGTTAACCAGTAATCAGGACTCCAGAATAAATACCTGTAGATACACAGTGTAAGTACCTCTCAGATGAGTGATATTAACAACTGGATTAAGAATTAGTGCAGTCTAGTTTATATGGCAAGAAATCTGTGAACATCTGTCTGCTATTCAGTCTCCTTTCTGAATTACACTCTTTCTCTGATAATATCCTCTCTCTCTCACTTCTCAAAACTTAAACTTAAAAAAAAAATACCCCAAACTACTCAACTGCGATATTTTTCAGCTAACCCGTGTAAATATTAAGATATTAGCTACATAGATTTGACTGTAAAAATAAGATGCAATGGGATATATGAATAATATTTCTATTGATCTTGTTAAGTTCTGGGACATATGGAAACTCAGTGAATCTCTGCTCATGAGGTTAATAAAAAATGCCCTGTCTTCACTTCTACCAGTCTGATGTCTGAAAACTTACTAAACTTTGCATCTTCTGCATCTCTGTGTGATAAAGAGGTGAGCTGCTAAACAGATGGTGAATAAATGACTCTCACTTTTGCTACTTTCGCACTTCCCAGAAGCAAAGCTGACAAATTGTATTTGGAGCCTGGAATGTGATTTCTTTATTTAAACTATATGCTTAGCACTAACAAGGGAGTACTCAGGAACATTAATTCAAACATGCAGAGTATCTCACTCTGGGAACTGTGTTCAACCTTTTTGAGAATTTCTTATTTCCAGAAAATAATCTTCATTGTATTTTTCTGCTAAAAACATAGTCACAGTCTCTTCATTCCAGTGTAAAAAATTACTAAAGTCACTGTTTGTATATATACATATGTGCATAAACAAATAGATTAGATGCATCTATACATTCTGTATGTAGTAGATAACTCTTGACACAAATTATATTTCTGTGCTTGAAAATGTAGTCCAAAAAACTGCAATACATTCATCCAAATAAAATACCTAATTCTTCAGTGAAATGCATTCTAACTTTTTCCTTTGTTTTTATCATAATGTTCTGTTTCATACAGTGCATATTTGCACTGTCTCCATCCACTGTGAATTCAGTATTCTAAACCTTCAAACCATTAGCTTTATAATGTTGTGTTCTGCTTTGCTCATCTTTACAGTGCTACTGGTTTTACACTGTTTCATTCCTCTTTGGTCCCCAGTCACACTCCTCAAAGCACGTTGCCACCAAATCCTTCTGCAACCATCACCTGTCTGTTTTCTATTTCCTACCTGCTACAGAAAACACTTTCCTCACCTCTTCTAGTTTTGTTACCAGCTGAGCCAATTTAGATTTCAAAAGTGCTTTGCATCACATAAGACAAAGCACTGAATTTGGAACAGAACTTCTACCACACTTCTCTTTATGGTACACCTCTTGGCACTAAATTATTCCTGCTGGAAAGGTATTGGGGAACATAGAAAAGAAGCAAAACGAAATTAAACAAAGCTCATGTTGTGGATACTTGTTGGGCTTGCCAGTTTTCTCAGAAGGTAGGCACTGTAAGGTCCTATAAGTCTGATTGTAATCTATTCTCTTCCATTCTTCTCAAACACAGATACCCCTGGATAATATTTCAGAAATCCATGTGTAGTAATTAACTGCTAGAACACGCTGCCATCAAGGCTTGAGTTCTTAACAGAGATGCAAAAGTAGAATGACACAAGTAGGATTAATAATTAATCAAAAGAATCTCTGTGACCATGACTGTTTTGTTCAGAAAGGGAACAATATACTACTTCACAAATGACCATTTCTTGTTGTTCACTTTTTTACACCACCACCACATAGACAGGTTGAAGTTCAGACACTTCAAAACAGATTATATTAATTTTTTTTTGTGATAGTCATAATTAAAAGTAAACTTATTTTCTGGTTTTGATATATTCTTGTTATTCTGCTCTGGTTTACTTAACCATTTAAAAATTCCCATAACTGTAGTAGTTTGAAAGCTAGCCACTAGAAGCATAAAATCTTTATATATTTAAAGGCAGAAACATTATAGCAAGGGTCATAGCAAAGTTTATCTATATGTCACCTATGTAGCTAAGAAGATTCTGTTGCTCAGTATGTATAATTCAAAAAATGAAGCAGAACTTCACTAAGTACGTGTAGAGCAGGTTGCTCCCTTGGCACACGTTTCCTGCATTAAATGCACAGGTTTACAAATATGACTTGGATAATGCATCTGAAAATAATGCTGCATAGAAGAACTCAATACCATTAGAACCATGTAAGAACACAATAACATTTGATGAATTTGGTAGATGGTAAATTAGAATTGATCTTCAAGTGAAAATACAGTGAAAAAACCTGTGATTTTGTATGCAAGGCAGAGTTATTTCACAGCCAGAATGGCTAAGAAAAATGATCACGCTGGTATAACTTGTCTAATTCAGCATGCATCTGAGAAGTACACATAAAAGGGGAAAAAAGACTGTGCAAGTTGCTGAAAAGTATATTAAATAATGTACAGTAAAATCCGAGCTACATTATAATATAGATCTGGTATGTCTAAGGATATAATATAAACAAACAGTAACAGATCAGCTGAATAATTTAGGGTTGGACTGGACATCACACTTAAAAACATAGTATATCATAGACAAACAATCTTGCTTTGGCGGAGGACTGTACAAATGACTTAGTAGGTCTCTTCCATTACTAATTCTTTTCATTCAGTGCTCTTTGTAGACCAATGTTAAGTACCTCTAAAAGGCACTAGAGAGATTAGACCTCCATTTACTTCTTGTCCTAAAAGCTAATCTTCGATCACAGAGCAGTGAGATACCATGTCTATTAGCTGAAGTTGTTTATCCTGGAATGAAGGAATATTTAAAGACAATGGATAAAATAAGAGTCTCTAATCAATCAATGTGAATTACTACAGGAATTTTTGCCAACACACTAACAGTCCGTCACTTAAGATGACTAATGTTTTAGAAAAAGTTATGGTTGCTGGGTTATCATTTCATTAAGAAGTACCAAACGAAAAATGAATCATCTATTCTGGCTTCAGAAGGAGTTAGAAAAGCAATACTTGGGTTTATTCCTTTAGCAAAATTATAGTCATCTCAAGATAACTATAAATATATTTGTATACTTTGTATACTTTATATATTGCTCTTTCAGGCAGTAAACAAAGTCACACGAGAAAAACTCCAAAAAGTGTGTACTTAGAACATTTCACAAGGTTTCTTTAAGGAGACAGGATAATTAGCTACCTCCGACACCCTAAAGTTCAGGTTAGGAGAACATATTTCTCCCTGTTCTACAATCTCTTAAAATTTATTCTGTTGATTTTATATCACTCAACCTTATGATTCATGTAAAATTCGTAAACTTTGTGAAGTTTTGCATTTATTTTGCTGAAGTGTGGTAATGTATAAACAAGTTCAACAGGTCCATAGTTAATCGAACGTTTAGAAAACATTCAGGCATATTGTAAATGTTGTATCTTTAACTGCAAAGGATTATTTTTCTGGTTAAATTATTAACTAATGAGTTAAATGCTTTGTTATTTGATGTATTTATTTCCTTCTTTAAACACAGAAATTTGAAAACATTGTGGGTTTGTATGCAGTTTTAAATATATATTCCTGTTTATATTCATAATGAAGCCTTAGTTTTGAGTGTGAAGAGAAAGTAATTGATATTTTCACTTTTTTTTTATTAATGAGAAATAATTATATGTTTACTCACCGAGGCAGGAGTCAAGTTTAGTAGAAGCTTTATCAATGCAGTGAAGGAGAAGGTACCTTCTCTGACCAAGTACCACCCCAAAATTTAAAAGAGATCATCACAATTTCTTTCCTTTTGTTTTGGAAAAGTAAAAAGTGAATTCCACACTTGATGCATGTTCACTTGTCCCAGGACCAGGTGTTTAAATTAAATAAACAAATTATGGTCTCCTACCCCACAAGCTGCAGCTGAAATACATATTTTTTTTTCCCTCAGGAAGAATCCCCTGTTTCAGGATTCCTTCCAATGCTAAGGTTTACTTTTCTATGTGCCTTACGACACCTTACTCCTCGAGGTAGGTGAAAAGGCTTGGGGACCCTTCTGTCAAGAAGCTGTTCATCTGATGAGAATTTTCCATTTAGTGTACTTATTGAGACGAGATTCAAGATGGTTTGATAGGAACAGTAAGGTGGAGAAAATTTAGCACTTAATAGTTACACTAAAAAGTGAGTAGTTTTGGTCACTATTATTGCATGAAGAAGTGTATCACCTACAATCACTGATGAAAAAAAATGCAAGAATTGACAACTCACTATTGCTTATAAACAGAGTAAATTTAGACCTAAATAAGCAGTCATTACTCACAAAACACAATATTGGCCATTTTCAGGAAAGAAAAGTTTAGTCTTCTAAGAAATTATAAAAAGACCACAAATCCTTCAAAAAGAGAAGCAACTCCAGGGAAGAATGTAAAATTTTCAAGGTTTATGAGCCAATCAACAACAGTCCTTGAGGGATGACAACAAAAATAGCAGTCATTGCCAAAGGGTTTAAATTATATCTTTTAAACTTGCTAAAGAATGTAAAGGAGAGAAACCTTTGAAATCTGAAGAATTCTTTCTGGCACAATTCAGGATTGAACTGGGCTATACAAGTAGAATAAAACGTTAGTCTTCTCACTTTCTTTAAAGCCTAATGGCCCAATGTTTTATTCTACTTGTATAGCCCAGTTCAATCCTGAATTGTGATGGGTCACTATGCATCTGCACAGGTTTTAAAATCCCAGTTCAGTCCATCTCTGGCTTTGCCTGCACATTAGCTTTTGATGATACAGCTGCCAATTAAGAATGCTTAAAAAGAAATCTAGGCTAATCTCTGGGAAAAGATTTTGCTCTTAAAACTTCACAGGCTTATGGGAAGATTTCCAAATATGTTTAATGCATTTGAAGATCTGTCGTTAATGTAAAGAAGCAACTGGAAACTCAAGTGCAAAGCACAAAGAGAAGAGACACACTTAGAGAATCACAAAGAAAAGTCAGAACTCACTTCTGAGTCAGAAGATGTTAAGGATAAGGCAGGTTGCTCTGCCCCATGCACACACTTTCCAGCTCAATGATATTAATAGAAGTTTAGACTGTACTCAGATGGTGTAAGAAGAGTGGAACTTATTATATATCATCATGGTAATCTGTAAACTAGAACTAGCTGCAGACTACAAAGTATTGTAGAGACAAAACAAGATGAAGTACTGAAATTCATTATTTAATACCCAGAAAGAGGTTTTCCATGGATTTCTAAAGTCAGTCCAGATTTATCAATATTTCACTGCATAATCATTTCATTTTTCTGACTGATCCTGTGAAGGAGTCTTCATTCCTGGTGAATCTGACCTAATCCTACAGAGTTGCAAGATCCATGGCAACAGGACAGATGAGGATGAAGCATTTGACTGCAGGGACCCTGAGAGTGTCTTAAGGCTGTTTCGTGATATGCCATCACTGATATTGACTGAAAAACCCACAACATGCCAGCGTGTTTGAGGACACTCTGGACTGAGAACTTCTGCTTGCTGAGAATTTAAATACTATTTTAAAATTAAAAAAAAAGTTTCCTACAAGATTGTAAACTTGCTGTTTGCCCCACTCTAGTTACTAAATATACAGGATTCCAAAATTCAGTAAAATCTCATTTTGAAGAGACAATGGGTTGGATGGAAGGATAAACAAAGAACAGTAAATGAATCTCTAGGTACCTATTTTGGGCCTCAAAATAAATGAAAAACAAACACAGAAATGAAATAAGGAGACTGTTACCAGTTTTGCTAGCAAAAGGTCGAAGTCTTCCAAATGAAAAGCACTGATGCATCAAGGACAAACAAACAGACTGCCTTACAAACTATGTGGATTTCTATGGGAGTTTATTTGTGTATATCCTGGGGGATCTACAACACATTAAAAGAATGCATTTGAGCCTTGTATCCTAAATAGATGCTTCTGTTGCTAGGTGATGTAATATCCTTGTAACCCTAAGAACTCCAAGGACAATTGCATTCAGTGACATTTCTCTTGCCAGCAGCAAGCTGATGGAAAAATGGAATTGAAGTTTTCGGTTGATGTTTGTTCTCAAAAACTTTTCAGTTCAATACATTTGAACTAATGTAGTAGATTTTTAATATTATTTTTCTTCTAAAAACACAGCTATGCTGTTTTCACTCTTGAAATATTAGTCTTATCAAACAGCCTTTGGAAAGATTCAGCATTTACTTTTAAACCAAGTTCTCAAGTTAACCCCATATTGGAGGGAAAACAGGCTCTTGAGTTACAGAAATTTCATTAGGAGGAGTTATTCAACACTTGACTGTGCAGTAAGCCATCCACTGCAGTGCTTCATAGGTCCTGATTATTCTCCAAAGTGTGTGCTGGGAGGGAAAGAAAGTAGAAGGAAGAAGATGATGATAGAGGTGGAATGATAATAGCAGAAAATTAATGTTGGCAGGAGAGTTAAATTTAGTTTAAACTTCCCTAACAACGGAATTAAAAAAATAATTGATTGGTTTTGAACATAATGTTTCACGGGAAGGAACAGCAAATATCTGCAAATCTGCAGTAAGCTATTGAAGATATCAAGACCAACATCTATATCATAATATCAAAAGTGGGCAGAGTGCTGAGTGAAAAACACTAAAACGAGACTAGTAAGTGGATCATGCCTCATACAGGACCTCACAGGTGAAAAAAAGAAAAATATATAAACTAATTAAAGGAACTGCAATCAAGCAACAGCTTACCAATGTTCCTGTCTATCTACCAGAGTTCCATTGATGTAATAGCAACTATGGAATAGAAGTGAGAGAATAATTTCTTTATTATCTCAGTTGTCTGCTACAGAGTTCTTGTGTGTGACAAATTCAATGAAAAATGTAACTAACAAAGTACTTTTTTCCTTCTATGCTCTTAACTGCTACAGTAATCTAATGTCTTTAAAGATTTATGTAATAAAGACCAGAAATGAAAAGATCTTGTTAGGAACATGAAAAAAAAAGTAATAGTGTTAATGAATGGATAGAGCTTATTTTCTCTTTTTAATGTTATTGCAGTATTAAAAACAAAGGGAGGAATTCCATTTTTAGGATGATTACTTAAAATTTATCTTAGTTTTGAAAAAACTTCAAAATCCCTTGGTAGCAGTCTCTGACATTTTTGGGTGTTTTTCTGAGTCTAAGCTGGATCCAAGTAAAGAAGAAGAGAAAAAGTAAGGGAGGAAGATTTTTTTTCTAAATATTTAGAAAATTTCTGTTGGTTTTTATCAATCTTTCAAGACTTTTCTTGACCTTACTGAAGAAAAAAATCCGATTGAGACACTGTCTTCCATGCCCTCAAGTTTTTCAAGTAAATGGTTCATTCAGGATCAAATTATCTGATCTACAGAAGATTACAGAGATCAATGAGAAAATATCAATAAGACTAAGAATATTCTTCAGTTACAGCTTTTTCCTGGTGCAAGTGGTATTCAAAGCTCTATTGTCAGGGCTGCTGACTCAATTTTTTTAATGTTACTGTAACATACAGATTATTTAAAGTTTATGACTACTAGCAATAGCTGCTTACTTTATAATATTCACAAACTTTTTTCCTCTTTATTGCAAAGTCCATTTAACAATGTATTGAAATGGTTTGCCTCTTTGGTTCAAAAAAATTTGTTCATAACAAATAAAAAATGTAAAAACCTTAAGTTTTCTTAGAAAAGTACAGGTTCAACTATCTGTCCTGTTTCTTTGTTTAATAATAACAGCATATTTCCTTAGTTTTCTTTCTGTATTACTTCTGAAATACTTGTTATAATATACTTCAATAGATGGCTGGGTGTGAAGGACTGTACTCAAGACTGTTCACAAGGGAAAAATACGGTTCAGAAAAAGTCCAGATTTCTTGCAGATTTTAGAACACGACCTGAAACATGAGCATGATGCCCACCTGTCCAATCTTGCTATTTGTCATGGCAAATCCTGAAGTTTCAAACCCATGACTCTGGTAAAATGGTCACAGAAAAACAAAGTAGCAATGCTTATGCTCAGTAGAATATGAAATAATTGTGTAAAATTAAACTCTGTAAGGCTTTTCAGCATACTGGAAACCAATATGTGATAGAGAGCATGATTATTTACTGAATTTATTTACAGTTTATTGTGGCTTCTCTGAGCTCTGTTACCAACTGTATTCCGGTGCAATTACATCCCCTCAGGAAAATTGCTTGTTCTTTAAGAACTGCTCCTCCATTTTGGTCTGGCAAGGAAGGCAAGATTAACATGGAAAGCAGAAAAACTGCAGTACTGGAAATAGAGATGTGGTGGGAGGCAGAATGGATGTATTAGCTCAAGAGACTATCTTTATAGCAGTCTTAAAAGGCAGTGGAAAGAATGAGACTTTCCTAGGAGATCAGCACAGCCCTTCTGCAGGATACAGTGTAAAGCTTAATTCAGGTACAACTGAGTACTGCTTGATTGAAAAGTAAGTCTGGAGAACATAAATGCCTCTCTAGAGGAATCTAACTGTTGTTAGGAAGGGGAGATTTTCTTTATATTTGTGAGTCTTTTTTCAATTAATATTCATCATATCTTGTTGCTTACTAACGTTTCTTGATTAAAAGTTTCCCAATCTTCGTTCGCGAAGCCTAGCCATGATTGAGACGAAAAGTTGGTTTAATAATAAACACTAATTTTAGAGACTTCTAGGCAGAGTACATCAGAAAACTCTAGAAAATTGTACCTCATTTCTGTCACACAGTCCAGTGACTTACCACACCATGAAATTAGTCTGATGATGAATCTTATGAGACTTGGGAGTCTGATAACTTTTGGGTAGAGCCAAATGCATTGATTTCTTAAGTTTTTGTCATGTGAAGATCCATGTTTATCTGTCCCTTTTATGAGGTGAATCTTGTGGTAGAAGAAATCTGCTGGATAATAGAAAATGATTTTGCATATTTACACAGCACACAGGTAGCACTCTTACCTGCTCTAATATCAACTGTGCCATATCTACATCTCGGATAATCACTGCATCTGTGCAATGCTGCCTTCAGCAGCAATTTTTTTCTGTGCCAAGCTATTTCGTAGCACTGCTTTTGACATGAATCCATTTATCCTGCTCCAGCTAGTATTGCATAATCTTTACACACAGGCACAGGAGCTTTGCTATTCGGGTTCAGCAGTTTCCAGATAACAGTTGCTCTCACTGGCAGGGGAACTGCAGAGGTAGATGTGTTGGTGCCTGTACTGCAGAGCTTACAGAAAAGGTTGTGCATGCCAACAGGACACCTTCAAGGGGGCTGGATGCAGATGTGTAGATGGACATAAAAAGATGTCCTTGATAAAACAGATGGATTCAGCAATATTAATTCCTCTATTGCGGTGTATAGCTATGTTTGCATATGTATCACATAATGACAAAACCCCTCCATTTTCTTCTAGCTTATAAGTTTGTATCTCTATTGTCAAATACTCTCACAAATAGGTGTTCTGTGTAGGGTAGAGTAAGCTATGAAGGAAGCAGCAATAAGCAAAACTAAAATGACAATGTATGAAGAAGTATTTTCTGCCTTTTGCTTCATTTATGTACTTTACAAATATGCAAGGGCAAATTCCTCATTTTAAGGTTTTAGACTGGAGTTTACAGAACAGTGGTGACACTGACATTGTTTTCTTTAATATTATAATTTTTCAATTACTATAATTTAGTTAAAAGAAATGATTACCTGAAATGGAATTTGGGACATTATTACAATCTAAAATTTAGGATTTCGAGACCTGTAGAAAAGTAAGTTTATAAAATCTTTGAGACAGACGCTTTCTAAATACCATTTATTAACCAATAATAATTCTCAGTTTATTTAGTTCTCTGTGAATCATGTTCATCCTTGACATATCCTTAGTGAAATCATTATATTAAGAGCAATCTGAATTGTCATGCTCCAAGAATTTTCTGAACTAACTTCTTTCTTACTACAAAAGTGTTACCAGCTTGTTAGAGGGGAAATGCCAGCGCCTTCAGCTTGTGTCAAGATTGTACTTGTCATTTATGGCCACACCCAGAGTTGGGAATTCAAATTCTACTTACTTGTTGGTGAACACTGCTCATCCTTGCTGCCAAGGCAAGGTAGAATCCTCTCTGACATCTGCTTTCACTGATTCTTCCTCACTTTGCAATGGGAAGACTTTCAGAATTCTTGAAAACACAGCAGTTGACTTTTTTTTTGTGGTTCATCATGTTTGAGGCAGAAGCACAGAGAACCTTCCTAGCTCAAATTTCCTTCTTCTGACCGGTATCTGAATTCTCTGATTTCAGACAGTGCTACTATGTTTCACTTGAAGTTTAGGGTAGTAACCAAGTTTATTAGTCCTTGGTCTTGGCTTCCACATACAAGTTATTGTGCAGTAGTATTATAATTCTATACTTTTGATGTAACCTGTATTTCATATACTGTATTTCTCACACTGTATTTCATTTTCCCTATCAGAGAATCGTATGATGCTAGTTTTCCAAATAAGTACATTAAATATTTTCAGGATGGGAATGATACATTGCTATATTTTCTGGAAAATAACACAGACACAATGACACTTTTGCATGCTGCCTTCCTTATCTCTACAGTCTAAGTTTACATAAAAAAAAAAGTATGTTGTGTTATACACACAATGAGAGTGCTTGACACAGTTCAAACTTTTTTACACGTTTCGTTATTCAGTTAGTTAAAAGTGGCACTTTAAGTTTCTACTCATGAGTTTCTGAATAAAACAAACATTGAAACATCACCATTGTTTTGGATTCATAGCTTTGTATTTTGAACATTCAACAAGTTCAAAGATGATGATTTGTAGGAGGTGTGTCCAGGGGTGCAGGGGAAGCACCCAGGGCAGGGAATCCCAGGGGACATGCGTGGAAATATGTACTCTCATTGGTCACAAGGTCACATGGTTTTAAGGGATAAAAAGAACTCCGGGTTTGAATAAAGTCTCTTTAATTACCATCGCATCAGGGAGCTGACTCCATTTCTTTATTATATAAAGACCCCACCCGACAATGATTATAAATGTTCAGTGTAATTCACCTTAAATATCAGACCACCATACCCATCTTCAACTCTCTATTTTGAAAGAAAAGTCCAGACTTCCTGTTTAATATCTTTATCAATGGTCTAGTTGATATGGTGCTGTTCAGTCAAAGGTTGGACTTGATGATCTGGGAGGTCTTTTCCAAACTATAATGATTTTATAATTCTAAGTCCAGAAAGCCTAGATGAATTCTACAGGGCAGCCAAATGCCAAAGTTTAAGAGATACAGAAAAAGGATTCCAGCTATACTGACTATAAGAACCCAGTTGAGTACCTCAGGGATTACGTTTTGATTTTTTTCATGGGTATTCAGTGCATAATTTCCTAAGAACAGTACAGGGGAATATTATTACCTTTTGTTCTCTGTGGGGTTCTTTCTAGAGTATTTGTACTCTTTAGCTTGAAATAGAACTTAATAGATGATTGAACACATATTCCAAGAGTTGTACAAATCTTTTTTAGATAGGAAGTGCAGTGCAAATATTATTACCTTGTGTGTAAATGACACTACCTCATCACAAATTTCTTGTGAACTTTCAATGCATTGATCACGTATTGCTAAAAAATAAATGATCTAAGCAAACAGCTAGCCTTTCTCCAGTCATCCCTTAATGAAGTATTAGCAAGTCAATATCAGTTATTTTCTAATTTCTTAGATTTCTGCTGGCTGGGTTCCATATTTTGCTACGACAGTAATGGACTGATACCACTATCTGTCATCAGCCTTTAATGCCAGAAATTGCTGTTTATGGAATGCTAGAATGGGAAGATATTCCAATTATTTTTCCATTTTTTAGCAGCTAATGTTCTGAGTAAGTGAATTCAGGTCAGTTCTTATGAAATGATTTTGTTCAACAGAAACTACGGTCTTTGGTAACAGGAAATACTTGGATAGACTAGAGAGAAAAATGAATGTCCCCTCTACTAAAAACATGGGACAAAGGCCAAACTCCCCTTGAGTAGAAATTCATCAAGTGCTTGGGATTTTATCCTAGTACAAAACTCTGTCATTTTGGCTTACTAAGCCCAAGTAGGTTCCAGGCAGCACCTCTAATTTAGAGTGTATAATCAAGGTTGGAAAGAGAGTTTGACTTCACAGCACAGATATCTCTGGCTTAAATAAATTCCATCATCCCTGGGTTCTCAAGTGTTTTTTTAAAAAAAACAAAACCACAAAAAATACAAAACCTTTTCACAGCTCCAATACTATAGGTATTTTGGTGGTCAGTCCTTCAGATATCTGTGATAGATTTTTTACAGCATTTTAAACACAGTTATTGCCTATTTAGCACACCAGCACAAACACTAAAAAGTTTCTGTGGAAAGCACTGCCTTGGAGATCAATATCAAACATGTTGGTTTATTTGTTTTTGTGAAGGGGAGTTTGTACATGTTTCCTTTCAGTCTTTGGGGACTACTTTGGAATTTCACTCCAGTAGTTCAGGCTCATCTTCTGAACCGTCAATCTATTCTTGAGGCAGCATCCCATGTCCCACAACTCTTTTTGTCTGACTTTTGTGTCAGTCCCAAAAGTTTCCTTTCATTCCAACAGTTTGTCTTTCTGGTTCTCTTGTCCTTCTCTTGAAGTACATGAATATTTCTCCAGCCTTAATCATGAGAACCAGCAGTTCTCCTGGGGAAACTATTCTGCTCCTGTTCCTGTCCCCTGCAGGAAGAAGAAACACCTCCCCAGTATTTCAGCCACTCTGTTCTTCTAAGGCACTTTCATATGAAAGACAGGTATTTATTCTGACTACTTCAGAGACTTCTTTGTCCCCAAGGAACATAGCACCAGCCCTGTTGGCTGATAGCTGACTCTGTGTACTCTGAGATATTAAGTGACCCCACAAAAAACTGCAATTCAAAAGTTGTTTGCATGCAGCTACATGTCCTCAAGTTGCTATACCACACACAACCATCACAATTCATGTCAGGCTGCAACATAATCCTGGAAACTTCCCAGATCTTCTTTAGTGAAAACAAATTAAAATGAATGTTTTCTCCTTTTTTATCCAAAACAATGTGCCCTTCTGTTTCAAGTTCAACTTGCAGAATGATTGTCAATGCTCTTGGTATGTCTGAATTGGGACTTTGACTTTCTGATACTTCCACATATAGTTCAACATAGAGAAAGCTTATTCTCCAGGGGCTTGGAAAGTAAGACAATATAATATTTGATCTCCAAGGGGGTTTATTAGGTTTATTAGGTTTTATTTATTTATCATATTCTTGTTA
Source organism: Corapipo altera (assembly GCF_003945725.1). Classification (NCBI taxonomy): domain Eukaryota; kingdom Metazoa; phylum Chordata; class Aves; order Passeriformes; family Pipridae; genus Corapipo; species Corapipo altera. The sequence goes on from NW_020884874.1 coordinate 11,456,119, forward strand.
TCTTAGGCATATATGTTCTTCAGTGTCTTTTCACAGCACTTAGAATGATTGGACTATCTTTTGAATCTCACAAGGGTTCACGTTTCATGCCATTTGCATGTTCCTACCCTCATGCCTATCAGTGTATTTTCTTATAAGTTTCTCTGAAGCTCTATATTTTCAAAAGATTCAGCTTTTACCTTTTCAACAGATAAGGCTCCCTCCTTCCTTTCCTTTAAACAAGAGTTGCAATGGAAATTGAATGTATTATGACTTTTAAAACTCTTCATTAAGACAAGTAAGGTTTCCTTTTTTCCTGACAATGAGATTGATTATTTTTGGTTTTCCTTGTGTCATTAAAACTGTAATTATGAAATATGCTGTGTGGAAAACAACAAATGTAAGAGTAATATTCAGTTGAAAAAACCCAGACTTAACCCTAGGCTATTCAGTGTACATTGGCTATGTTGTGAATGGAAGCACAAAAGGCGTGCTTTGGTGCATAACATATCACCTGTTTCCTTCCTAATGTGCTCTACAGTTCTAGTGTTGGCAGAAAGAGAATATGTAGTCTTTGATGCCACTGAGCCAGCTGGCTGCCTGGCTTTTCCATCTTTTTTTTCATGATGTTTGTATTAGGCCTGTGTTGCAGGACCAAAGAGAGTTTTAAGTACCCTTGGCTGCCCAAGTTTTATTAGATTTATCATACAACATTTGCATCTGGAGTTGAAATCTAAAGTGATCTTATGCATCTGAAATATTGAATTTTCAAAACAGATTACAAATATATACTCAGGAAATAATGTGGTGATATACTTCAAGAAATACTGTTCTAAACAGAGGATAGAACATGCAGTCAAAAGCAATTTTTTAAATGTTAAATACCGTATTGCTGTTATTTCTAAATAAAAACATCCCAAAGCCACATTTCATGTTACAATGTGACGGTTATTCCTTAGGCCTAAGTGAGAAGATCTTTACTTCGAATTAAATAATAATTAAAAAAAAAAAAAAAAAAAGGAGAGAAAAAAGCAACAAAGATGTGAAGGTCAAAAACTAAACGATCCCAGATCAGGGGTAGAAGCTGGAATCTTTATTGAACACACAACTCGCAATATAAGGGTCTGGTGGGAGGGGATATGTTAATGAAGAGGACAAGTTATGCTATCTAGAGGATGGATTATGCTAACTAGGTGATTACACAATTCTCTGCTACAATTACACAAAGTGGTTAAGATTTTCCCATAGTGAGGACCACACGGCAAGGAGAGAATAAAGGGGCTTCTACATCATCTGACAACATCATCACAAAGTCTTTCCGTATCTTCCTAAAGGAGACAGGACATTCAAACATAGCTAAATATTAATGTGTCATGTGACGAAGCATCTGAATCTCAGATTAAAGAATTTCTCTTAGCTCCTGCTGCCCATGGCTGACTGCTTAATACCATCAATCCCTTTTCTGCTGACAGCTGAGTTTCGGTTCCAACACAAAGAAAAAAGTTTATGTTTTCTAGATGCTCAGTAAAAGCCTATTAATCAGAAACTGAGTTTGCATATCAGCTGAATGCCTCTTTCATGAAGAGGGGAAGGCAATGTATTTTAAGAGTATCAAGTTACACTACACACTCTTGAAAATAGATTGACCAGGAATGCTGACAGTCATTTTGCCTCAGGACAGCCAAGTTCTACTATATAACATCACTAAAGGCAACATTTAAAGTACATTATGAAAGGGAACCAGGATACTGCTAAATGGTGTTGTATCCTGAGCAAATCACCATTTTAATTATGTTACCTATTAAAATAGTCAGCCTTAATTCCTTACTAGTTACTGTAAAAGTAACTAGCTATTTTTAGAATGGAGACTTCAAGTTATTTTGCTCAGCCACGCAAGGACTAAAGCAAGCCACATACTTGCCTCCATTTAGTTTTATTCCATTGTTCAGAGAAAACACTGGATTAACATTTGTGCTTGACATCTTGTGGAGACCATACAGCAGAAAACTGCTCCAAGATCATTTTTTATTAATAAGAGCAATTTGTTATTAGCTAAAGTAAAGTGTTCTTTGTCTTTCTGCCAAAAATGCCTTGTCTATCGTCTGTGTTTCCTGAGCTCACACACCATAATGGAAACACTATGAGATATCCTTAAAATAAGCAGGACACACTTCATTGTTCTGAAACAGTAGGCATGAGTGCGTTCTTTGTCACACTTTTATCTACCATAGAAGCTCATTGACACGGTGGAGATTCAGCATTTCTTAATTGCCTTTTTAATTTAGTCCACTTTTTCCCTGGGGCTAAAGCACTGATTCCCCTCATTCCTCTTTCATCCCCCTCTCAATAGACCTGCTTTATGAGATACATTTTAAAACATCTGTTTTTTTTTATTATGTTCACATGTTTTTACATAACTATGTTTCTCTCTTTTATGAATTTAATAATCTCTTTGAGGTAAGTGTTAAGAATACTTAAGGGAAATACAGATGTCCTGGGAGTAGATGGTTTTTAATAGAAGGCAGGACAGAAATTAAAAAAAAAAAAATTAATAAATAACTTGAGGAAAAAAGGGTAGTTGGGGGAAGAAAAATACAGATAGCAAAATGGTTTTCAGCTAATTACATTGCCATGGGCAGCTTTAGGAGAGCAAATTCACATAATTTCATATACATGGCCTTTGTCTGTACAGAGACAGCACTTTGTGATGGTAGCCTAGAAAAAAACAGGATTTGTGGGCATATGAATATTTAGAGAACAGATGAACTGCCTAACATAGCCTTCATTTCCTTTACTATGTAAGTTTTTGAGTGCTCTAACACAATTCCTTAAAAGTAAAGGAAAACTCTTCAGAAATCATTAAGTACCCATAGGACACATGAAACAGTATATATGAGGGAGTTTAGCCTGGTAGAATTAAGAGTATACTTCACACTGCTGTCTTTCCACTAAAAAGAAGAAAAAGAAAAGATGAAAAAAGTCATCATCTGTTGTGGAAAAGGAACTGCACAAGAATATGAAATATTCATGACTCTCATCCTTTGAACAAGAGCAGTTAAACCAGTGAGTATACAGATAAACCACAAAATGTTATATGGGGATTAAAACATAAATGAAGATATGGTGCAGTATGTATCAGTTGTATCAAACCTCATAGTTTGTGTTGCAGTAGAGTATCCTTTTTCTCTGATTACAATATGCTTGAGTCATAGAATCAAAAAATCATAGAATTATAGAATTATAGAATCATAGAATCATTTAGGTTGGAAAAGACCTGCAAGATTATAGTCCAAACCTTGACCACCTTGTCAACCAAACCATGAGACTAAATGCCATATCCAGTCATTTCTTGAACACAGTGGGTCGTTCATTCCAATGCTTGGCATTCCTTTCCATAAAGAAATTTTTCCTGATGTCCAACCTGAACCTTCCCTGGCATAGCTTGAGGCTTTGTCCTCTTCTTCTGTTATTAGTTGCCTGGGAGAAGAGGCTGGCCCTCATCTTGCTGCAGCCTCCTTTCAGGTGGCTGTAGAGAGTGATGTCTCCCCTGAACCTCCTCTTCTCCATGCTAAACAATGCCAGTTCTCTTAGCCTCTCCTCATATGACTTGCTCTCTAGACCCTTCACCAGCTTCACTGCCCTTCTCTGGACATGCTCTAGCACCTCAAGGTCTTTCTTGTATTGAGGGGCCCAGAACTGAACACAGAATTCGAGGTGCAGCCTCACTTGTACACGGGGACAATCACTTCCTGCTTGGCCATACCATTTTTTATACAAGCCTGGATACCAGTGGCCTTGGCCACCTGGGCACACTGCTGGCTTGTGTTCAACCAGCTGTCGACTAGCACACCCAGGTCCTTTTCCACTGAAACACTTTCCATTCACTCTTCCATCAGCCTGTAGCACTGCATGGGACCACTGTGACTGAAGTGCAGGACCCAGCACCTGGTCTTGAGCCTCGTACTGTTGGTCTCAGCCCATATATCCAGTCTGTCCAGGTCTTTCTTCAGAGCCTTTCTACCCCAAATCAGATCAACATTCCTGTACAACCTACTGCTGTCTTTTAACTTACTGAGGGGACAATCAATGCCCTCATCCAGATCATCAATAAAGATATTAAACAGAACTGGACCCAGTACAGAATCTTGGGGAAGGCCACTAGTGATTTATGTTTATTAGGAATTGAAGGAATTCATCTAGATGTTGCCAAATGAGCAAGACTAGTAATGTGAATATCTCATTAGAAGAATCTTGTGTATCACTGTTATTCTTTCCTTCTATAAAACTTTCTTGCAATGCTCAACATGTCTTTCAAGTTATATTGTTTGGAAATGTATGTCTGGATTAGTAATGATTTTTAAGTATCCATACAACATGGAGTGAAACATTATAAAATTATCAATTAAATTACACTTTTAGGTATGATGAATGACGATGTTCATAATTGAACATGGAAAAGAGCCTCTATTCTCCCTAGTTATTCTACACCATGTGCCACATCTGATTACTCATTCCTCCTTCTTCTTCAGCAGTCATTTTCACAAATATCTACACAATCATCTTTCATTTCCCTGCCCCTAGTTGGCAACCTGTCCAGAAAGTAGAAATCATCAAGGCACTACTGGACTACAGGTCAGGTGCCTTTTGACGTCCTTACAACTTCAGATGAATATGTCATAACTAAGGAAGGAACAGGGCATTATGAGTGGATGTATAAATGCCTTTCACATACACCAAAAAAAAGGCGGTAAGTTTTCAGTTCAGGAAAGAGGCAGTTGAGGAGGAATATGAGGAAGTTAATGAAATCTTTTGCAGCATGGAGAAGGAGATTATAAATACATTGGGAAACTGGCTGCTCTGGGATCCTGTGAGGGCCAAAGGGGTAATTAGTTTTGGAAGGAGATTTCAGAGCTACATGGAAGATATATGTATAATTCACCACTATATATACTGGTGGCTATTAAACATCATCAGAAAGATATATGGGTGATAAAATGCTGATTGCTGGAAATCAGCAAGGTGTGCCAGCAGTGAGATTGTTCTCTTGTTGCCTGCATTGTTATACTGTTTTCTAAGACAATATTACACCCGGTTAAGCCAGAAGGTTAGGTGGACCTATGGCCTAAACCAGTTTGGTCAGTCTTGTACTGTTGCAAATTATGTACTTCTTTTTCTCCACAAAGCCCCCATTTCTGACTTAATATCTGTGCCAGACCATGCTCATCTCCTTTCCAGACCAGGTTGATCAGTCATTAATTCCCACAGCCTTTCTCATTGGACCTTTTAGGAATCCTGCTTTCACTGATTTTTTTTTTTTTTCCTTCCCCCCCCCCCCTTTCTTTTCCTGCTCCCCCCTTGTCCATTCTAAAGTTATTTAATTTCTGCTAGCTAAAATAATATCAGCATTTAAAAAATATGTGAACTGTGTTATGTAAACATGTGAATATCATCCTGTTTGTGGTCCCCTGAGGCCTGGTCTGCTTGTTTCTTTTGTCATTTGTTGAGTTTGTGCCTTTTGGTTTCTTTTTGTTTGGTTGGTTTTATGTTTGTTTTTGTTTGTTTGTTTGTCTGTTTTTTTACTTTAGTTCACAGTAAGAAGAACTGCAATTTTTGCAGCTTTGCAAAAAAGACACTATTTTTAAATATAGGTGTTTGGATCTTTACAAGAGAATAGCCATGTTGCTAAAGGTTTATACCTGTCCTGGTTACATTCACAAAGAAAAAACATTGTTTTAACTGTATGATACTATCTGTAAGGTATTAAAATAAAAATAGAGATGTGAAGGGCTATTGGCTTTCAGATTTCCTTTTTCTTTTTTTCCTTTTTTTTTTTTAATTTTTTTTTAATTTTATTTGCTGTACCTTATTTACTTAGTCCAGGTAGAAATGTGAATACTTATGCAAAGGTTTCCCGTGATTTCAAAAGTGGAATTCAATAAACTCTAATGCACATCTCTGTTGGAGCTTCTGTCATAATAAGGTTGATTCACTTATTCAAACCACCCTTATTCCCAACTGTACCTTCACAAGAAATAGATCCTAATCTCTGTCAGTTCCCTCAGGACTTAGAAAACTGAAGCAATACAAAAGTGTGTATAAGTTTTAGATAATGTAGTCATATTTTTCTAATCATACTTCTAATTTCACTAGCTTGTTACACAAAAGCGCTGATTGGGGAACAAGATCATAAAAGCCTAAGAGATAATACTGAATCACTCACACACCAGAATGTAATAATTGTAGAGTTGCTTAAAGAGCTGCCATAAAAATACAATGAATCCCCAAAGCTGCAATTGCAGGGTATTTTTAAAGAGGAACAAATAATGCCCAAGGGTGTGGCATGGGGAAACTTGTACAAAAACAATGATTTCTACAATAATTAAAATTTTAATCAAACCATCGATTCCCTTCCCCATCCTCCAATACACACATTTCTGTTCAAACAGAGAAAGGGCCACTTTTCAGGAAGCAGCTTGTAAACACATTCTCATGCACATTTCAATTAAAAAACCCTGAGAGTACTGTAGCTGAAAAACAGATGCCTTTTATTGAAGGCAATACCTCTGTAGTTCTTCTTTTTACATGTGTCGTAAAAGAATTTGAGTAATTTTGAAATTTAGAAAAATCAGCATATTTTGATTTCTGAAGACTGTCTAAAGTATAGAATAAAATACCATCTTTGATAGTTCTGTATGTATTTTTTCACAGCAGCACAGAAGGGCATTTTTACATGCCGAGAAGGGGGTTGGAGACTGCTTTTCTCTCTCATTTTCAGCATAAGACTGTGAAATACTTACCAGCTCTCAGTTTTCCTCACTCTCTGAGGATGTGGATGTGTGATGAGGCATGTACTAAAGGATGTGATGGAGTTAGCATGCCAAGTTATAGAACAATAAGGATGCACAGAACTATGTGGCATCTGGAGATTTTCCCTTGAGTCCCTTCCAGTGTGAAACCCCTGAAGAAGTTGCAATGCTCAAGAGCAATAGAGAGCAATGAACACTCTCGTCTTCCACCAAACTTCCCATTCCAGGCACAACCAATCACCAGATTAGGAAGTTTAATGGCATTTGCACATGCTATAGAGATATAGCCACTTCAATGCTGTACCAAAAAGGGTACAGACCCAGCAAGCAAGATGCTGAGTCTGGGAGAGTCTGAGGTAAGATCATGTGCATGAGGGTAGGAGGCTTGTGTTGAGTGCACAGGTTCATGGAGGTCCTTCCTCACAGCCAGATTCCTGAGCCCAGGCTCTCACAGCAGCAGGATAGGATTAGAGCGTCAGCAGTCTCTTGCTTCAAAATGAAAAATTATTCTGCTTTTCCATCGAGCAAAGCAAAGCCTGAAAATACAACCTGAGCATGTCTGTCTGGGGCTGCTGATACCATTAGTGTAATTATTAAAAGTCTCAGAGCCTGGGCAGATTACTTACAGCAGTGGAAGGTGTTATCACTTAGGACAGACTTGTAGCAGTTCAGCCTGACGGGCACAGGTGGGAACTTTGAGGTTAAAGCAGAAACTCCAGCAAATGCCTTTTTCTGCGGCTGGTATATTTCCAACAACTAAATCTTCTGGGAGTTATCTGCCAAAACTTGTAACTGTTTCAATTAATCAGTGCAACTACATCAGAGAGACTGTGGCTGGATTACATATCTTCTAAAAACTCATGGCATAAAGTCAAGCTTTTGTAGGAGGTAGCTAGACTGCATCAGGAGTTCTGAGGAGGTCTCACACTTCCAATCTGTCTCCTCTATTGTGGGGCAATAGACCCTCGGAGAGAGGAAAAATCAAATAGCCAGAGGCAAAAACATAATGTGCTATATATATATCTTTGCAGTATCTGTCTACAAGTTAAATATCCCTTTTATAAAAACTCAGGCCATTACTTCTATGTCCACCAGATAAAGGAGTTATTTATTTCCATCTTTTTATATAAAAACAGCTACCATGTTCAGTTTCTCTGGACAAATGGGAACATTTTCACTATTTCTGAAATGTTTACCTGGGCTCTGTAGTTAGCTGCCACTCTACAAATGGCAAGCATTTCCAAGAAGCAAATCATAAAGTCATGAGATGTACATGTCATGGTTTCCTTTGTCCTACTATAGTCACATGACCGAATATTTTCCTATACAAGTACTCCATGTACTCCCTGATGTATACAAAACTCACTATTGTGAACCAAATAATGAAATATCGTGTCAAGTTTTTGGAGGGTGTTCTTGTTTTTGTTATTTTTGGTTTGTTTGGTTGCTGGTTTTTTTTCCTAATAAAACTTTTTCCCCAAATCACAGTGTTTAAAGGCAGACCTACTGGTAAGTTTGGAGTCTTTTCCTTGAATGAGTATTTGCTTTTCCAAAATGAGATGGACTTCTCAGACATTTTGCTACAGTCTGGCAAGCTGAAAGACATATGCCTTAAAATCAAACCAGAGATTCACATATAATTATTACACTGTAGAACCTGGTTGAAAAAATAGATTACAAATACCCCAATGCTTTTGATAGAATTGCAGGAGGTGACCAACCTTGAAACTCAATTCATCGTGTGTAATTGCCTTGGCAAGGCACAAAGTAGTAAGAATGTATATTTTCTTGTACCATATGGAATGCCTTGAATTCTTGATTTTCCTCTGTCTACACAAGCAGCACACTGCACGGAATTGTTAGGTGAAGTTCCTTTGAAAAAGGAAAAAGAAACCCTTTCAATGTGCTTTTGTTTCCACATACAGCCCTTATAACCTACTTGTACATCACAAATGTCATAAAATCAAACCTTCACAGATAAAGTGCTGGCCTGTCTCTTTCATAGCGCAATAAAAGAAATAATCAGTAATTTTACTGTGTGCCTTCATTACACCATGTGTATGGATCTCTCCTAGGTAGCAGATAGACTAATTGCCATACATTTTTCAGACAATTGATTTACATTATCTTCTGTATACAATGTAGAGGAAACAAACAGATTGCATCTACACAGATAGGATAAAGGTTATTATTTCTGTAGCTTCAACAAGATTTGAAAAATGTATGATGCTTCTCACATTATTTATGTGTATCACATAATCCCATCACACTATTTAGTGCTCTGTAAATAATAACTAATGCTTAAACTTTTCAAGAATATAGGTTAGTATAAAAATTTGTATTTGTTTAAAAGTGTAATAAATCAGTTATTATGTTTTGAAAAATCCAGATGCTATTCCTAAAATGCACATTTTCCCTCAATGTAATTAAATCACAGACAACCTATGAGGAAGAATGGCTTCTGTTTGTCCTATTCTGAACAGGAAGAAGAAATTCTCCAGGACATGTTGAGTGATATTGATACATAATAAAACAGAAAAAAACCCTAAAAGTCCTATTATTTTCAAGGTGGCTTAACACTTACTGTAAGACATGCAAAAATGCTCCACTTACATAATATTAAGGTGTTACAAAAACAATGAGAAATCAATAGTAAAGAAAAAAATTAAGTACCTATGTTTTGGATTTCTCACCAAACTCAAGACAATATATATTTGAACTTAGTGATAAAGAAAATGAAGAATTAGAGTACTGCTGTCTTTTTTTAAATTTACATTGCAAATGGATATTATGACTGCCATAAAAACCTACAGAGTCCAATCAAGTCCTAGATTTTGGGCAGGGAATGATTAATGTAGCCCTATGTAGATTGACTCTGGTGAGTTCCACCATAAGTCCAGTATTTCTGCTCTTGTTCTGCAGAAGTGTGTGTACATTGTGCACAGAGGCGTACAGAGGTGTATGTCGTACTGCCTGGGATATCTATGCTTGGCTTTTTTTTAACATGAAGAAATAGGTTGTCTCAGAGTCTATTAGACGATGGAAGACTTATTTTCTACTATGCTGGCCATGTTTCTGCAACCTACAACCTGTTTTCATGATTCCAGGAAAATAATTTAACAGATTCTGATACTTTATTGGATTAGGCCTGTTTGCATATTTGCTTTCTTGGAACACGCCTGAAGAAAGAGAAGATCATGGAGGTTTCCCTAAAAATTTATAATTTCTCATTGAGGCGATCACCTGTTAAAAAGGCTAAAGGAGAACCAGTACACGGACTGGTTCTAATTTCAAATCCAGTTTCTTTAGATCTCCTAGATGAACTGTCCCAATGGCTGGGTCACTTAAGTTTATAGATTTGTAGCCACACACAAAGATTTTTTTAACTTATTTCTGACCAATCTAACAGAAATAGATGTTCAAGCAACGTATATACAATAATATTTTCATGGAATTTTCACTTTTCTAGTGTTAGGTTTTTCAGGGCTTTTTTGGCTGAATTTAGACCACATGAATTTTCTACAGATTGAACATCTACAGTGAATGATACCTCCTTAGTCCAGAGCAATTCCTTGCTTCCCCAAAGAGCATAAAGATTTGTAATAAACTATTGGAGAATGGAGTTCCTATCTTCTTGCTGGTGAGTAGACAGGAGTTCAAGGAAACTCCCCTTATTAATGGAGAAAGTACTGTAAAAGAAGACAACTTATTTAATTTTATCCATAGTTTCTAATCTCCCCTTCACTGGAATACTGGTTTTTGGAAGTGGATAAAGTAAGCAGCAGAACTTAAAACCAAGATCTATTTCTCTAAGGAGGCTACTATGCAGAATTTTCATCAGCTGGGCTGAAGACGTGGTCCTAAGGATCTGTTCACATACCTCCAGGCTCACTAGGTGCAGTGAACTTCTAGAGCTGAAGGAGTCTTCTTATTTCATGCCAAAAAGTGATGGATGTACTCAGGACTACACATCCCTTTCTGAAGCATGGCCTGGCATTGCTATTTCTCATTTGTGAGTATGCTTTCCTATAGATACTGTTAGGAGTTGCCAAATCCAGGACCCCAACAGGGATGGGGCTGCTGCAGCTCCAAGTGTCCTGTTCCAACCAGTAGCATGGCTGAGCTTGTATTCCCCATAGGCACACACATATAAACACACATATACAAGACATACATACAAGTGTGGATCCTCCAGCAACTAGGCTCAGACACTATCTACCCAATAGCTGTCCCTGTATCCCAGTATCGCCAGTTGCTGACATCCCCAGTTGCATGACAGGCATACCAGCTCCTGAGGCCACAGGCTGCAGCTACTGGTGCAGACCCACACATACACTGTGTATAATCAAGTTTAGTCACACGGGTCATCCAACAGCTGAGATCCTCAGCCAGTGGCTCTCACAAAGACACGTGAGACAGACATGTGCACACACACACAGACACACAGACATACATAAAGGTGTCTGTTAGTCAACCCCTAGGCCCCATGGTCTCCTTGGCAGTTGGCCAGGATACCCTGGTCCCTCTGGTACCCAGTTCTCCCAGTCATCTCTCTCCCAGAGACAGACTCATACACTACTACAGGCTGGCCCACAATGTGCGTGCTCCCCAGTCACTCCATGTGCTGATGTACGGTTGTTATTATTCAGGATCTTAGAGCTGGAAAAGACTTTAAACATCATTTAGTTTTAACCTCTCTGCAATGAGCAGGGACATCTTCCCACTAGACCAGGTTGCTAAAAGCTCTGTTCAACCCGGCCTTGAACACTTTCAGAGACGGGGCATCCACAGCTTCATTGCACAGCCTGTTCCAGTGTCTCACCATCCTCGCCTTAGGTATAAAATCTTTCATCCTTATATCTAATCTACTCGTACCCTCTCTACATTTGAAACCATTATCCCATGTGCTATCACTACATGTCCTGCTAAAAAGTCCCAGGAGGGGACATAATTAGAGATGATCAATTCGTGATGATGAAAATAATAGTTGTGTTGACCACTATTTTCATCAGCAAGAACTGAGCTGTATGTATGCTAAGAGTGAATTTGACCAAGACAGGACAAAGGAAAGGTAGTACCTCATGTAGTATCACCTGCTGCACTACAAGGTCTTTAAGTTTTATTACGAGAGTCCCTGAATCAAGAGTGGAATTCTATCTTTTGCCTGAAAGCAGGTTTTTTACTCAGCTTCCATTTGTTTGAATATAAATATGTCTGCATGACTATGTGATCATTATTGTGATCCCAGTGCAGATAGATCAGGTCTGAAAATTATCCACATTTTTCACTTCTCCTGTCATGATATTTTAGGACACACTGAACCCAACTCCAGACTTTCCTCAGGTAATGTTTATGAAATGGGAGACAGAAATTAACAGGAGAGAAACAATGAAAGCCTCATTCTTGGGGTTCTCTGTTGTCACTGGCTCTGGGAACATTCCCAATCAATTTCAGACAAAAATCAAACAACTAAAAAAGTTTTGAGGGTAATTATAGTTATCAAATTTATGCTTGTGATATGAAATGTTGCTGAACAATGTTCAGGAAGTGCTTTGCCTCCAAGAACTACTAACGTCCACAGTAGATCTGGGCACAGAACTCAGGGACAATTTATTTAGACATGGGACAGTGAGACATCCACCACAATTGACACAAATGTACTAACAATAACACTGAAATAAAACGTGCATTTTGTTTGGTAGTCATTTTATAAAACTTTAGAAAGATGTTACCAGTACAAACCTGGTGGGTTTCACAGAGACTGCTTATCCTTGTTCTCCAACAACAAACAAAACTAAATATTCTGAGTCTGCACTGAAGAGATAATTGACAGAAGTATATGAGTGTTGTATACGACTCCATATAAATGTCATTCAATATTATTTCAAATATTTGGGGTTAGACTATTTTTTTTCTAAATATAGTATAAAAACACAGGGAACTATAAAGTTTTGAGCAATGTAAATTAGCCTATTTTGATCTGCATTTGAACAGGAGTATACATATGGAATTTAACAAACCTGATTCACTCTCTCAGGACAGAATGCAAATTTAATTCATTAATTGCTTTTCGCTTTATTTACAGGTTAAAACTCCACTGAGACACATAATTTCACATTTAGGAGATCCTGCCTGCATGGCTATCAATCAACATTTCAAATTAGTTAAGCATATAAAGATTACTTTGACATCTTTTTTCCCAGCTTGCTGAAAATATTCAGCCACAGTAAATAAACCAAAACTTCTGTGTTCTGCTCTGCACAATGTGACTTACAGCTGTCAGTGGCCTCTGAACAACCAGGACACCCAGTCAAAGATAAATTAGTCTTTCATCAAGTGGCAGTGAATGTCTGACACTTTCTGGTAGCTGTGTGCGCTCTCTGGAGTGCTGGACCTGAGTGGGGAATGTTGAGCAGTCATCCTGATTTTCCTTTTAAAAACATACAATTTTTTTTTTTTTTCCATAGGGACAAGTTTATTTGCAGCTGACATTCAGTTTTGCTTGGACTTCAGCAGAACAAATTCTGTCCCCACCCATGCTGAACTATGGTATTGATTTTATGATCCACAAAAAGATTAATAAAGGATGAATTTTGACTTTGTTAGATTTTAGGCAACCAAAGTTCAAAAGTTCATAGGGATACAACAGAGAAGTAGTAACAGAAATGTAGGAGTAATGAAACAAGGTCAATCTCTTAGTGGAAGGGTATATTTGCAGATACAGTCCTCAGCTGTTTAAGTGTAATGATACTTGAAATTTAGTCTGCCGGCAATTTGTACCTTTATATAACTCACACTGACCAGTAATGGGAGTAGAAACATATCAATGATAGAAATGCTTTAGATAAAATAAGTGAGATTAAGAGGAATGGGAGAAGATAGGAAAATAGAAATTCAACTTTCTAATACTCATGTGTATAAACTGCACTGTTGCTGATCTACTCAGGTTAATTATATAACAGTGCATGTGAATGTATGATACCCAAATACAGTTACAAAACAGAGAATAGCAATGTTTTTGCAATTGTGCAGCAGCCCACAGGCAGTCAGAGGCATGCAAAAACTCACATCAAGAAGGACTGCTTGTGAAGAAAGCTCAGGGTAGAGTGCAGAAAGGAAAGCTTCCAAAAGAGGTTCTTCATGAAAGGACATGGAAATCATCAGGTGTGTAATGTTTTTCTTATGTGTGGGTATATCATAGAAATCAGTGAAATTATGAATGGTCCAGAAAGAACAAATATGAAGTTTTCATTCAGTGGTTTGTAATAGAAGACAGGAAAAGGAATCAGAGGAAATTAACATGCAAAGGATTTAAATAGTTGAAAAGTGGTAGGCTTTCTTACCAACATGTAACTACAGTTTGGATTTAATAATTAAAAATGGTTATGAAGGCTAAAAATATAAAGGATTCAAAAAGCAACTAGGTAAATTTATAGAAAATATTTCCATAGTAAATAAAAAGAGCAGAGTTCTAGATGCAGCTTCCAGTTCTTCAAAACTCCAAGATGTACCATTCCATTCACATCCCATTTTAACTCTTTAAAAGCTTCCTGTTATTTACTAAGTGAGATGGAGTTCTGGTTCAACACTAAGATTCTTATATACTGGGACTGCAGCAAGTGGTTTGAATATGTCATGCTGGATCCTGTGAGAAAATCCTTTTACTATCAGTAAGAACACTATTACACCATTTAACAAGTGATCTCATGATTCAATGCCATTGTGCCAAAGAAGAAATGAAGAAGCCTCCTCTTAAACCACAGATTATATATATTTTTAGCAATGGGACATATTTTGCTTAACCACATGCAAATATGGTAGGAACTGTTATCCAAAAATTTAATCACCAATAATCTGTCATCCTAGCTTTTTAGTTTCACACTTCTAGTGTGAGAACAGAGCTGCAGGGATGAGAAAAAAGCCAGTTTAGTTTCAATATCACAGACATCTGAAATGGGAATAACAAGTCTAATAGATGCTGGGGATTCCAAAATTAGGTGCTTGAATTTATTTCAGTTTTAATAAATCAAATTCTTGCTAGTAGCTCTGAGACAGAATTTTTAAAATTCCTTTCTCAGCATAGACTCCCTCCCTTTCTGAAATAAGAATGAATAAATTGCAAACAGAAGTCTTTTGGGGCAGCACTGACTGTTATACTAAAAGCACATTTTAAGTAGTTGTCAACAGGTTAAGATCAGCAATTTTTACAGGCATATCACTTCTCTTGCTATAACGCTAGCATAATAATTTCCTTCACAGTTGGAAATGTATTTAATATTTGTTTCCCTGAACTAAACTATACCTATTTGAAATGAAACCTTAGGTGTCCTTAATAATATGACCTTAAATTGCAGTTCCTTTTTCACTACACATGTAGTATTAAATAAAAGATGAATTCTACTACATTCTAGGGGATGAGTAAAGAGATGCTAATCGTCAGCTTTTCTCTTCTTGTAACAGTTATAGATTAAGAAATATTATCTCTCCTCATTCTCCATCCAGGATTAGCATTCTTTTCGGTATCAGGCCAGATCGGTTGCATAAACATCACGTTACTCCATTGCACCAAGATGATTGAATACCAGATTACTAAGTGCAGAGGAAATATTACAGCTTTATGACTGAATATCTTTCAGACATGGAAGCAGTACCAGTAGATGGTGCTCAAGAACATACTGCATAAACAGCTATACATTGATGGAGAATAAGAAGTATCAATGACTAAGGCCATTCTGAAGCAACCTTCTTCCAATAGAGCTGTAGAAGCAAGTAGCCTTAGGTATTCCAAAACGTAAATGGATAGGAATAAGGAAGGTACTGTGTGACAGAGTAGGGGAGATTCCGCATGAACAATTTTGTGGTATGAGATTTCAACTGTAAAATTTGCCTAACCTACTTTAACCACAGAGTCCAAGTAAGAGCTTGTTGTTCAAACTACCTTTATACACAGTGGAGAAAAATAAGCAATACTAGCCAAAGCCTCATTTGGGGTTGTAGGTTCCATCAAGCTATTTTGCTGCATAAAATACTTCAGAAAGTCCCCACTGGCTTCCTTCCCCAGGAAGGCCACAAACACAGAACTGGATTGTCCTGTTAATTCTTGGCTACTGTAACACCTCTTGTGTTTGATAGGAAGCCATAACTGGAGTAATTCTGAAACCTCTACCAGAACAGAGGAAAGCATGCAACATAAAGATACCTAAAGATCAAAGAAGCTCAGAGGACTTTATTATAATCTTTCTGACTGTAGTCCATTTATTCCAGCTATTATTTGGGCATATAAGAGCTCTGATGTCCACATTCTTTTGAAAAAATCCCAAACCAACAACAACAACCAGTTAATGGAACCTTCAAATATTTCTTCACATCTTCAGTATTGAACAAACAGAATGAACATCTAAATGGGTATTTGCTTTCTTTTTCTTAAAAAAAGGTAAAATTTATATGTGTGGGTATTTGCTTTCTTTTTCTTAAAAAAAGGTAAAGTTTATATGTGTATATGTGCATGTATATAAAATATAAACACATATATACATATATATGTATATATATACATATATACATATATATATGTATACATATAAAGTTCCTTCACTTTATGAGTTATACCATTTAAAATAAATAAAAGAATGATAGCCCAGACATTTCTAATGAGTAAATAGAATGCAAGTTTTACTTCATTACTCTCTTTTGCTTGGCATTGCCATGGGATATTTGACACCAGGAGCAAGATGTTGATTTCATATTCTTCCCTGTTGTCATAAAGGGTAGGGAGCAGGAATGTGTTCAAAGGAAAATCACATTGGGAATCACTCATAGATGGCCTCTTGTGGAATAGATATTAAATTGAAATTCTGTGTCTGCCAGTAGATTTGCCTCCTTTTTCAGAATCCTTTCCCTTGAGCCTTGTTGCAGCCTGATGAGATTTATGAAGGAAATCCCTAGAACAATGTTTACAGTGACCTATTTATGGTTTCTTTATATACCTCTGATTTGAATATTCTGAGATGTTTTTCCTGCTTTCTAACTTGAAGTACAAAGGTGATTCCTGCTGCCATTATATTAAATATGTTTCATAAGGAATACTAATGCTGTGGAGATTTCATTAAATACACAGGTCTCCTTAAGTTTAACTTGCTCATTGTTCTGAATCGTTATTTGGTGGCCTCCATAGTAAATATGAAACAGTATTGTAACCTTTGCAACTGAAAATCTTCCTTTTGATAGCTCCACCCTGTCAGAGTCTTTCAACAAAGAATTACTGATGGGAATTTAAAGATAGAAATTAATTACAAGCTTCGATTGTTTCACCACAGTGTGCTGCCATGTTTGTCACATCACTTTCAGCTTCAGTGCTTGCAGTCACTTGTCTCTCAAAAAGTATTAGATTCTAGTAATTTTACAAATATATAAAAAAGATATATTTGGAGATGTATTTTTGGAAATGATAATTCTGTTGGTGGGTCATGGCCAGGGGACACCTATTCTGTTTTTCAAATAATTGAATTAAAGTAATTCCTTTGAAGTATGGCACTACTATCAATGGCCAATGAGAGAGAAGCAGGAAAGGAAGAGATAAGAGCTAAATGGCTTCTTGCAATGTGTGCTGGTACCACCATGTAAATGTGTGCTGGTACCACCATGTAAATGTTCTTTTTCAAAATTTTGGGAAATTTACATCTATTCTTTTCTAAATACATAGTGGTCAGAGACTTTAAATATCCGCTATGTTGTGAAGGTATGTGTAAACATATGGCTTACTTACCCTCATCAGGTGAATTTCAGTGCTATTTTTTCTGACATGGTTAATTTTTATGTCACTCCTAGTGAGGGTAATTGAATTATAATCCCAAACTAAACAGTGATTTTTCAAGAAACAGCATTGTGGTATTCCAGGTTAATTTCTGACCCAGCACTTTGCGGCTCAAAACCCCTCTAGTACATGTTTCAGAAGAAGAGACAATTCCTCTCCATTGTCTCTCGCTAATTTCTTTTTCCATTTTACCTATGTTTGTTATTACATAGATTCTACAGACTCAGCCTGGACTTTAGAAGGCAAATGAACTTCATTCTTTTGCCTCATGATTAGTTAAATAGGATCCACCAAACCAAAAGTTAGAGTAGTTTAAAGCATTTTTTTTTGGTTTATTAATAACTAATTATTTCTGACATTTTAAATGCAGATTTTGCCATTCTTGCTTGGATGGACTTTCAATTTTAGGGTCTAGTCATTGTGATTATTTAATAATTTAATTTTGTGTTCCACTGGTATTTACACTACTCCAGAATCTCATGTCTAACACTGTTTTTTATGGATGTAAGTAGAGTAATAAATTATTCTATGATATATTATTATCGTCTACTTTGGATTCATGGGGCCTCATCTGGAGCACTATGTCCAGGTTTGGTCCCTGCAGTACAAGGGACATAATGTAAATACAACAAAAGGCTCCTGAGATGATTAAAGGACTTGAGCACATGGTATTAGAGGAAAGGAGAGGAAAGGACATGAATGTCCTCTGTCTAGAAGGGATTTATAGAGATAAAAAGCCACACCCATCTCAGATGTCCTTTGTCAATGCAAGAACAAGAAACAAACTCCTCAAAGGAAATTCTTGCTGGATACAAGGAAAAAGATCTTTTCACAGTGAGTATGGTTATGCCTAGAAAAGGGCTCCTAGAGAGATTTTGGATCTTCATTGCTGGAGATTTAAAAAACTTAATTGGACACAGCAGTGACCAGCCTGCTCTAACTCCAAAGTTGTCCTTGCTTTCAGCAGAGATTGAACTAGATGATCTTCAAAATTCCTTTCCAACATAAATGATTATATCAGTCTAATGACTAGTCTTTCCATTTTTTCCTCCACAGATTACCCCTCTCTGCCTTCCTTTGTTCTTTTCCTTCCATTTTCTTCTCATCTGGTTCTTCATTTGCTCCCTTCTTTTCTTGCTCTTTCAATTTTTCTTCTATAGTATTACGTCGTATTTTACTTTTCTGTTGCTTTTGTAATCTTTCTCCAACACTCCTGTAAAACCTCTATAAGGCAGACAGGAAAGAAAACCACCAAGAGAAAAACATATAACAAAATACAGAGAGACTCATTAAAAGGATGTACAGGTCTCATTCCCTTCAGTTATTGGTAGGTAACTTCTGCAATAGCCTGTGGGTCTGGTTACTTCTCTTCCACTTTTTCTTCTTTCCTGTACTTAACAGATGACCTCTTCCTACCTTTGGTACCCTGAACCTGTCTGCACAATAGTCCCAATATCTAATTCCTGTACCCATTCTGATATTACTGTTATACCTTCCTTACTCAGCTTTTGTCTCTGTCTCCTTTTCCACTCAGTGTGTTTGTCCTTTCAGATCCTTCTTTTAAAGGCTGTCATTTTAAGCTCATCAAGTCTTATCTAGTTTTAGATATATCTTTTCACTCAGTAGTCAGATATTCCAGTCATGATTTGCAGTTTTTAAACTAAATTTGCTCTAGCAGGTTTTCCTTGCGAGTCTTTGAGCTTATGACAATTCCGAAAACTTATGGCAAGTCCAAATGTGATCATTTTTTTTCATGGCAAAAAAAGAAAGTGACCGTTTCACTTGCAGAAAAATATTTCTGCAAAATTTCAGTGCCTAGCATGGAAGACCAGAATTCAAAAAAGTTGGTTTTTTCAATAAATAACTGTCAGAATTTGTTATCAACAGCAAAACAACATATATTCTGATTCTCAGAAATGGTCAGAGTGTATTTATGGAAACCTCATGAAGTTGCCTCAAGGCAGACACCTGGCATGGAAAATTGGAGTAAGAATTGTTAACCTCTCTAAAGCCTGTAAGTAGTTGAAAACTGTGTGTAGAATATGAAGGTAATTAACAGAGGAGAGACATATCTAATTTGGCTTATAATCCATTGTTGCACAATTTTATTTTTGTTCAATTGTAATGTGTTTAGAGATTCTATTCCTTCTCCCATTTACTGCCAATCTCACCCTGGACACACACCAATATTAATGCCTTGATCAATGTCTAAAAACACAACTGTTAATTTCCTGGGTTTTGGTATTCTGACATCATTTCAAATTTTATTTTTCTTTACTGTTTTATCTTACTTGATAAACACATTTTTCTTTATTATCCAGTTGACTTATTCCATCAGCTATCAATTTTCTAATTAATTTGTACTGTGACCTCAATTTTCAGTTTCATAGAGTAGAATCATGGAATCATTAAGGCTGGAAAAGATCTACAAGATTGATTCCAACCTTTGATTGAACATCATCACGTCACCAAAACTGTATCACTAAATGTCATGTCCAGTCATTTTTTGAACACTTCCAAGGATGGTGAATCCACCACCACTCTGGGCAGCCTTTCCAATGCTTTATGAGCCCTTCAGTGAAAAAATTCTTCCTTATGTCCAACCTAAACCTCCCCTGGCACAGTTTGAGGCTTTGTCCTCCTGTCCTGTCACTAAGTGCTTGGGAGAAGAGGCTGACCCCATGCCTCTCCAACCCCCTCCCTCCGCCCACCCCCCTTCCCTGCTACAACCTCCTGCCAGGTAGTTATAGAGAGTGATAAGATCTCCCCTTGAACCTCCTTTTCTCCAGGCTAAACAACCCCAATTCTCTCAGCTGTTCCTCATAGGACTTACTCTCTAGACCCTTCATCATCTCTGTTGCCCTTCCCTGGACACACTTCAGTGCCTCAATATCTTTCTTGAATTGATGAGCCCAGAACTGGGCACAGTACTTGACGTGTTGTCTCACCAGTATCTGATTACAGAGACATTTCATATCCATGTACAGTAATTTCCACAGATACTAATGTCTTTTCTTCACCTTGAGTATGCCTATGATTTTTCATGTTATAAATTTTACATGCAACAAGAATATCTTACAATGTCACTGCAGCTATTTTTCTTTTGGATAAAGTCCAATGACTAACTTTTTATATGGCTTAACCCAGGCTTTACTGCTCAAACTCTTATTAGTTACCTGCCTCTCTCTCTTTCTTCTATGATCTTAGAATTAATGTTCTGGCAAAATAAAACAAAAATATGTGTTACTATATTTCTTATGGACTCTCATTTCTCTCTTCACATCACTGAGGATTTCTCCACTCAACACTGTACCAAGTGCTTTAAGGCATTTCCAGGAAATTTCTGGTCTCAAGCAGAGTTTTGTCTCTAAATTGAATTAAATCTCAAATTCAAGACAAGCCATTTGCCTTCCTGCATTTTGCTACTTATAAATTCCAAGTTCTCTTCTTAATATTTCTAAATATTGATTGTATCTTACTGTTTTATGGACATTTAAGGAACAAAAATCATAAAAATGCTCCAAGTTAAGAGTGCAGGTGAAGAAATATATCCGTTATTATTGTTCTTCTTGGAGACATATTGAAGTGAAATAATCGCTGAAGTCAGTTGGACAAACCCTGAAAGTAGAGAACTCAGCTACAGAACTTGGCTATTATATTATTCATAGTAAATGAACATAAGAAAAGAAATATATTGTATCATTTCACCAGGAATAAACAACTATGGGTAATCCTGACTGTAAACAGTGTTTATGTGCATACATATGCGCAGACAAACATACAGACACAGGTTTATATGTAAATAGTCAGTATACTAGATGATCATTTTAGGTCTGTTCTAACTGAAATGTTTTCTATTCTATTCTGTTGTATTCTATTCTATTCTATTCTATTCTCTAAAATATTATAATTATTATTTTGGGATTTAAGTATAACTTATGAAAGTATATACATGAGTAGAAACTGTTTAGATCTCTCTTATAATCATAAAGAATAAGTATGAAACAAAGAGTGGTAATCTGCAATCACCTTGCCTCAGGAAGTATTCAAGAAAACATTCAAAATCAGAAAATCACAGAGACGTCCAATTTTGTTCTTTTTTTCTAAGGCATTGGTAGTACATGGGTCTTGAGTGATGGCTATTGCCCTACAGTACAGTGAAGCATAAATCCATGCCAAGTACAGCTAAAATCTGTTAAGATTTTAACAAGGTACCAATGTCTTTGATGAATACCCAGTCTGCTCAATATACAGGAATAGAGGAAAAAAAGCAAGAAAAATTAACAAAGTTTCTAATTCCCAGAGCAGTTGAGAATATTAACTTAACAATGTCTCTTGGGGGCAGTTGTCTGCATGATATATCTTTTGCAGGTCAAAGAAAACATGATTATTGGAGAAAGCCCTGAAATAAGGCATCAATTGTTCCATGCTGCAACAGTGACTACAATAATTTTTTTATGTATTTATTCAAAACTACTGAAAATTCTAATATTTCTGTATAGGGATTTTTCAAGCTCTGTAATTTCCAACTATTAATCTTTCATAAATATGATAAATTCCTGGGTTAAAAAAATATACTTAATATCACCTTATTTGGTATAACCTCTGCTTCCAGTTGATGCAGAACCCCTCAAAACCCCTCTTGTGCCTTCTGAAAGAATAGCAGAAATCAAACAAAATACCTCAACTCTGACTTGAAAACATAAAAAAAAGTGTAATGAAAGTAATTGATTTGAAAGGAAGAAAGAAGTCATGATCATTGTATAACATTATGTTCTGCAATCCTGGTAACTTTGTTTTTCTTTATACACTTGAAAAACTCACTAATGAGTAAAATCAGAGAAATCAAGGCTTATTGTCTTCAATTTTATTAGTATCCACACTCCCAAAATCAAGAATGTGCCCATTTGAAGGGATGGGACAAAAAAGGAGATCAGAGACTAATGTTGCTTGATCTCACAAGTCAATACAGACACATGTAAACTGGATGTTGTATTCTAGGCCAAAACCTACACTAAGCTTCAGGATGAGTAGATATTTTTTATATTTTCTATATTTATATTTCATATATTGATTTTTACATCATCTGTTTCTAAAGTCTAAACACTTCTTATCAATTTCAATTGGTCAGTCTTTTTTTGTTTGTTTTGTTTTAAATGGTAGCTGGTTAAGTTATGGGTGTCCATCTAAAGGACTATTGGAAATGTCATGTGTAGTAGTCAAATCTGAGTCTACTATGTGTGATTAACCACACCCATAACCGTTTATTCTAGACTACAGATTTCCTATGAGAACAAATGAGTATTAGCTGAGATCATCTATGCAAGTTTGGTCCATTAGAAGCTCTTTTTCACAGATCAGCGTACCCCTCATATACTCCCTATCCCATCAGTCATTATCCCCTCAGCCACCTCTTACCTGTTGCCTAGACAAGAGAGGAATCTACTTGCTTCATGAGTCATCTATGTTTTTCCATTTACTCTTGCAGGTTGATATATATTTTGTATTGTCTTTATCAAATATGGGAGCAGTTCGATTTCATGTAACACAACATCATATGTTTTCAGACAGCAAGTGTTACAATTCCATAATTCCTTTCAGATTTTGTTCCCTTATGATGTCATGAGACATTTCTTCAGCATAGCTTTAATGAGGTGAATGATTTAAATGTCTTATTGTGACAACCTAATGTACAAAAAGCTATAAAAATATATAAAATTGCAATAATCTGAGCATATTCCAAAGCAAAACCAGCCGCATTAGCAAAGAAATAGCTACTGGTATGTTTTTCTGAAAAGAAGAACCATATATTATGAGAAGAAAAGTAGTCCCTGTTGGAGTATTAGGAAGTCTGGGATTTTACGTTTTGTTCTTATGACTAAAGCATTTATGGCATCATAAGAACTGCTTAATGAATGTACTGCCTAGTAATACTCCACAGGGCATACTTTGTTCTCTTCCTATTACTACTTTTGTATCTGCAGAAAATTCTACAAGCTTGCCGTTAAGAAAGCAGAACACTTCCTGATCATGTATGTTTATTAAAAATGGTTGATCATGGAGAACACCAGTGGCTTGAATGATTCAAACTTATCCAGATATTTTACAGGTAATTACACACAAATGAGAATTAGTGACTGCTGGGGTTTTTCTGTATTTTGCATAGTATGCTCGATAATATATCTGAGTGCATTGAAACAGCATTATAACTACTTCTACAATGTTCCTGGAGGTGATCTAATGGATAGGTTCATGTCCTTGAATTTTCCACAAGTTAGTAATTTATGATGATTTGTTCTTTTCAATCTCCCATGAATTGCTTTCTTTTTTGACGATTCAATTGCTAGATCCAGTATTGTAAAATAGTTAAGAATCTTTTATTCTGTCTTTCTTGGTTTAAATTTTATGCCTAGGACTTTAAGTTCTTTTTAGTTCTAATATATTACTTGGCAATTTATTACTTTAAAGCAAGTCTAATTCTGCACTAGTTTGCTATATGCAGGTTAATATGTACAGCAGAACAATGAGAGCATTTCTGTAGAGTGAAATCATCCCTACTAAGTATTTTATATGTACATGATATGCAACGTGTGATTTTTATCAGCGGAAGGTTTTGATTTTTTTTTAAATTTTTTATTTTATATTCAGACCAGCACCAGTCTGGTCTAACAGACTGAGTATTAGTGGGAGTATCCTAGATGTACTTCTGAAGCACATATTCCCATTTACCTCTCACCAGAAACATACCAAGTTTATGCACTCCACGACTGGTTCACAATGTGGAAACAGGAAGCACAGAAAGAAGAGATGATCAAAAGATTTGTTTCAAAAATGCTTGTTGGATCCAAATTCTAACATTAAAGCAGCTGCATCTATGTGGGACCAACTCAGGCACAAATTATTAAAAAGTATGTTCTGATATGATGTGACAAAAAAAAATACTAAATTGCACATCTCAGTCACAGGAGCTGCAAAAAAAGAGATAGTTTTGCTCATGTGGGATCATATTGTAAACTACAGGGAAACATTCTAACCTTGGAAGCCAGGGCCTGCCTTGCTAAGATGCAAAAAGGAGCTCTGAGAATATGCAGTGAATGGAGAGTCATTTATATTGAATAAAGTTGCCTTGCCCTCCTCTTCCTGTTGGAGTATTTCCCAGATTTTTTTCCTAGAAACTGACTGATGCAGAAAATTGCAGATCTCTCTTTATAGAGATTTTGCTCTTAAAAAAAAAATCACTGTTGGTCTTAAGTTACTTTAAATTTCCTTTGTAGTGTGTAGGGGTGGTGGGTTGACCTTGACTGGACAACAGGTGCCCACCAAAGCCACTCTATCACTCACCTCACCAGTTGGACAGGGGAAAGGAAATATATTAGAAGGCTGAGACCAGGACAGGACAAGACCACTCATCAGTTACCATTATGAGCAAAACGGACTTGACTTGTGGAAATTAGTTTAATTTATTACCAATCAAATCAGAGTAAGATAAGGAGAAATAGCACCAAATCTTAAAATACCTTTTATCCACCCTTCTGTTCTTCCCAGACTTAACTTCAGTCCTGACTTCTCTACCTCATCCCCACCAGTGGAGCAAGGGAATGGGGAATTGAGGCTGTGGTCAGCTCATCACACATTGCCTCTTCTGCTTCTTCTGCCTCAGAGAAAGGGCTCACACTCTTCCCCTACTCAAGCATGGGGTCCCTCCCATGGGAGACAGTCATCCATTAGTTTCTCCAAGATGAGCCCTTCCCACAAGCTGCAGTTCTTCAGAAGCTGGTCCAGTATGGTCTCCTTCCACAGGATTCAGTCCTTCAGGAACAGAGTGCTCCAGTGAGGGTCCCCCATGGAGTCACAAGTCCTGCCAGCAAACCTACCAGCATGGGCTCCTCTCTCCACAAGAGTACAAGTCCTGTCAGGAACCTGCTCCAGCATTAGCTTCCCATGGACTCCTTCAGGCATTCACCTGCTCTAGCCTGGGAGTTGTCTGCAGACTGCAGGTGGATCTGTACTCCCCTGTGGACCTCCATGGGCTGCAGAGGCAGAGCTGCTTCACCATGGTCTGCACCACATGCTGCAGGGGCATCTCTGATCTGGTGTCTGGAGCACCTCCTCCCACTTCTTCCTCACTGACCTGGGTGTCTGCAGAGCTGTTCATCTCACATATTCTCACTCCTCTCTGACTGCAGTTGCTGCTTCCTAGGGTGTTTTTCCACTTCTTAAATACCTTATCCCAGAGGTGCTACCACCATCATTGATGGGCTTGGCCTTGGCCAGTGGCAGGTCTGTCCTGGAGCCAGCTGGCATTGGCTCTGTCAGACACATGGGAAGCTTCTAGCAGCTTCTCACAGAAGCCACCTCTGTAGCACTCTCTGATACCAAAATATTGCTACCCAAACCCAATGCATAGGGAAAATCTGATTCAAAGCACCTTGTACTAGTCTATGTCATTAGTTGATGGGGTTTTTTTCCTTCCATCATTTTTTTCCAGGATGTCCTTCAAACACTTATTTTCCTTTCTTTGTGGTTTGTTCATTAATCCTTGAGACTTCAAAATCCTAGAGCAACCAAAACTATTTGTTCCTTCAGACTGTTATCCATTATGAAATTTTTTATTGAATAGAACCAAAGGCTCTACCTCTTCTTTCTGTTACTTAACCTCGTGGTTGCTGGGCACTAGAGACGGTAGACAAGGGTCATACAAGTATGTTGTCCCCCACCTGCATCGACTTCAAACAGCAGTCATTGTCCTCTAAACATTAAAAAATACCACAATCAAATTATAGGTAAGATTTCATGTATTTCTTCTGTTAGTTAGACTGCTACATAACTTCTTAATGTAATTTTCACTTTGCTTTTTCCACTGCACATTTTTCTTTCTCTTTTTTTGTTTTTTTATGGAAGTGTTGCTCAGGACCCAAGAGACTGCTTTCTCTCTCCTATCCTTGGGAGAAAAAATTTTCCCAGTTCTACTACTACACTATCTCCTTTCTTTCATCTTTTGTATTTATTACAATAATTTTCATACAACTCTCTTAATTCACTTTTACACTGACTTGTTTATTTACTAACCCTGAAAGTATTTAAACAATTATTTACATAATATTTTATTACATGTAAAAGTGCAGAAGGTTAGGTGTGTAGGAAAAAAGAAACAATTGTGTTTGAACAAACCAGAAATTCAAATAATCATCATTTTGTTTGGAAAGTATATGTGGAAATTTCTATTACAATCTCCTGCTCACAGCTAGGTGGACGCTGAATTCAGACACCAGAACTTATCTGGGTCTTGAAAACCTTCATGGATGGAGATTTTGGAGGTTGTATGGGAAACCTATGTGGTTCCCTCAGCTGACCCTTACAGTGCTGTGCTCCATACCCATCTTGTTCAGTGGTCTCTTATTGAGAGTTCAGACTGTCCATAATGTGTAGTCAGTATAGATTTTTGTATCAAAACAAGCTCCCACTGGCTACAGAGTGAAATGCTGGGACTTTCTATCTCTTGAATACAAGATGCTGTGCTGGGGATCACTTCTCCTCCACTGATATCTTGGAGTGCATGACCTGGACATACTGCCCTTTGGACATGCTTGCTGTGGGGAATATGTTGAGAGCTCTGAACTAGAAGTCTCTTCTGTCTCTTCTGAGGCCGGGTATTCTGCAGACAATTCTAGAATGTGGATTGTTAGAGAAATATATCTTTAAACCATGCCAGTAAAATTTCAGATGGGACAATGTTTTTTTAAAACATGTTCAAAAACAATCATGTGATTTGTTTAATAAACTTTGCCCATTTATGACAAGCAGAAGATAACAGATGTTATATGTAGAATATGGGGGGAGTTTTCTTAAACTTCTTGTTTTTTTTCCTGTTCCCTGAGGCTGTAAAAAGCTGTATAGTTTTTCATGACTACAGCATGTTCTCTTTATTTAAAAATCTGTGTGCACAGAACACATGTATAAATAGCTTGGAAATCAGGGCTCCCATCCTTTGTTAATTTTTTTTTCCTGTCTGAAATTCCTCTACAGTGTCTCATCATTCTGTGTCTCCTACAATTTATGTTACACATGATTTCTTATTTTTCACACTGTATTATAGAGAATAGTACTGACTCTTGAGTGTAAAACTTCTATCAACAGTAATGTGGAATATTCTTCTTGCTTGTGTAAGAGAAGTGAATATGAAGTCTCAACAGCATCTCAGCTGAGGTTATAACCACGGCAGACCACAGGGCCGCAATGTAATTGGGAAAACAGCAGCAGAGCAGTGTTTCTGTTCTTTTGTAGATAGGAGAAACATTTTTTTTTCTCCTCAGTAATAGCAGGGACTTGTTTAGCAGCTTTGCTCTAAGACAAGAACACATAATTCATACAAAACACACATGTATACACACATATATTGACATAAAAATACTTGATTATACATCTTATTTGAAGGATCTGAAAAGTTGTGTTGAAATTTCCTGTGAGAGTATCTCTAGGAAGTTATTCTGGGTATCATTCAATTAAAGTGAAACTACAGTGTTCCTACTTATAAAAGCATAAATGGTAGAAACAGTTACTGTGAGAACAATTTGCCAGTAATGGAAAGACTGAAATATATCCTACTAAACAGTTTCTTCATAGGCCTGTAAAAATCATAGGCTCTTTGAATACAGGTTGATGGGAGCAAACATCTAAATTTGCTATATAAACTGCTAACTCTCATTTATTCACCCCCTTTTCTTTAGTCAGTGTTTCACAGTAAACTTTCAAATTATTTTCCTCTATGGTCCTCTTGTGACTCTTTGGTGCCTGAGGTAGTGAATTATATCTGTTTGTCCTTCTCTATGATAATATAACTTGCTGGAAGAGTTCATTACTCTAGCATACAGAGCCACTCTTCCACGTTTCCTCTATCTCTTAGACAAATTATACCCACCTCAGAGGAGACAGTATTTAAGAGAAATATCTCCAAGAGTTTTTAGATGTTCTATGGTGACCTCAAAGTCAATAGCGAATATTTGTCAAGCTTTACAGATTTCTCCCTGTGTTTCTTGTTGTTATTTTTCAGTGAACCTTTTTCACATTTTCAGGAGTTTACTGTCATAAAGATGCTGATTGGTGGGTATTAGGCATATAACTATTACTTCCTGCTCTCTGTGCCTGTTGATCTTTCATCCTGGGAGGCTGAAAAACAATGGTATGTGCAGGAGTACAGGATGAAAGTAGAAATTACGAAGATCGGGTTGCCTAAATGATGTTAGCAAAGGGAAACTCTTTTGTATGTAATGACACACAAGGAGTGTGTGTATGTGATAAGATAAATTATAGTAGACCTTATTAATGAGGACCCAGAGGCAGAGTAACACTGTCCTGTATTGGGAGGATCCTCACGACTAATGTTCTCTCCAAGAGGCTGCAGTAAGACTTCCACACTGTTGGTCAATCTTTCTTTGACTGTAAGGCACAGAATTTGGTGGTTCCAACTTGGGTAACCAGCGCAGCAGAGCATCATTGATTTGAACAAGTGAGCTAAAAGCCATCTCCAGCATGGAGTAACTTTGCAACAGAAAAAAAACAAACAAAAAACCCCCCAAAAAACAAGTATAAAAAGCAAAAAGAAAATAACCAAATGGCAGTATAAATTTGAAAGAAAAGGTTAGAATGCTTTAATTTTGGAGGTGGTTTTTGCTCTGAGTTTGGAGTTGGGTTCATACCCTAACATGTTGTGTGCATAAATCCAGTTAATAAACTGTCCACAACGTGTTCAGAGATGAACACAGAAAGACCCCAGGGTATAAACTAAAAATATATTAAAAAATCTAAAAGACAAATTTTAAAAATAACAGAAACCTCCTTTTTTAAAATTAGCAGAGCAACAGCTTCCTATTGATCAATATGGGATGTCCTATAAAAGCACAGATTTACAATATCAAAGTTTGCATTTCGTGTTTCTGCTTCCCTGTAGTTGTTGATCAAAGATCATATCTTTTCAGATACTTGACAGGTAGAGCTTTGCCAACAGAAGTCAGTAGCTTAGACCTGGCCATAATTACCTGATGGTATCCCTATTAAGTGGAATTACCATCCCTATTAAACTGCAGTTATTGCTATTAGGTATCATTAGTCTTAAATTACTTCCTTGGGAAACATCTCAATTAAGCAAATTTCCATGTAAAGTGCATCCTGATTAACTGAACTGCACCGTACTGCTTTGTTTCTTCATGTACTCACTTCGGTAGCCTTCATCCCTCATTTACAACTCTCTCAAAGTCTGTCCTTTTAAGACTCACTAAAAAAGTAAAAACAACTGATGTATGGACTCCAAAAGACCCTATTTTTCAGTGTCTTGCCACATTTTATTAGTTGGATTTGGAATTCACGTTCTACTCTTGCAAGGTGTATTCATTTTAATTAGTGTGTAATTCTCGTGTTACAGGACACATTTCAGCTTCTGTAAAAGGCTGTGAATTATGCATGCAAAAGAGTGATGTGATTTTACTCTCTACCATATATTTAGAGAAAGGTATCAAAATAGTTCTATTGCTAAAATGATATCAATTTTCTTTCTCTGGATTGTTTGTACTTCAGTGGTCAGAGGCAGTGGTTTTAGAAATAACATGCAGTGAATCTCACCACTTTTGTTTGTTGAAAGAGCAGTTTTATTACAAGCAGATTAGAGGTGAAAATAAAGCCAGATGTATTTAATGCAATTGTTAATTCAGAGTCCAGTTTATAACATTTAAGGTAGTCCTAAATGATGCTGGGCAGGGGAATTCAAACAAACCCTTAAGTCAAATCAAGCCTTTCAGTCAAATTCAAACCCATGAATAATAATGTGCCTTCAAGACAAGTTAAATCTTAAACAGTATTCTTTTAAGAAGTAATTACATGTTTTTAAAGTTGAAATGGTTTGATTATGTAGCAACTTTTTATAAATACAAATTACACTCAAATAATATGAATAAAAAATTAAAACACATTATTGAAAAATGACCTGTTTTTCTTCTGCTTGTAAGACTAGCCTTCCAAAGTAGTTGAAATTATTTTCTAACACTAAATAAAATTTTGATTATAATTTCTGGTCATCTGTCTTGTCACTGAATACAATTCAAAGGGACTATACCTGTACAATTTCTGAGATGTAGTCATGTAAAGAAAAAAAACGTCAAATGTGCTTATTCAATTTTTTCAGTGATTCTTTGGGATACTGGATGTCAGCCTAGAAATACTAAATAATTTTGACTTCCAAAGTTTTGCAATGGTGAGTGCACATATACACACAAATTTATTTCTGAGAATATTTTTTAGTGCTATCTCCTAAGCCCCCCGCTCCTTGCTGAGAAGATGACAAGGCAGTAAATCAATATAGTCCATGAGAAGACTTTTCAGAAGAGTGGTTTTCGTTTTTTTATAACAGTACTGTATTTTATCTGGATATTTTCTTAAATCTTCCTTGACATGCTTAATGCAATCTAATATGATTTTTAAATGTTTTTCACCCTAAAAGTCAGGAGGTACCACTGCAGTCATCTCTTTTCTTTTTCAATAAAACAGTTGTTAGAGTGCCCATAAAAATAAATTCCTTTATTAAGAAAAATGGAATTCAAAGTAAGACAGACATTTCCGGTCTTAAAATTGCAAGTGATGGAGAATTCATCGCAAAGGTGGATAAATATACATGTGGTCTCACGCTTCTGAAAGTGGGTAAAGATATGAATGTGGTTTTGCTTGGAATTTATTTCCCTTCTATTTCCAGTCCCTGGGTTTTCTTTAATAAACTGAAGAAGATGTTATAGGCCATATTTAAAGAGTGTACAAATATTCATCAAGATCAAGTGAAGCTTCATATACATCAGTTTCTGCCCATTGCATCTTGTCCTGTTGCTTGGTACCACCACTAAGTCTGGCTCCATCCTCTTGACACTGTCCCTTCAGACATCCCTGGACTGAAGTTCCGTCTGAGAGGTAACTTCTTTCCAGACATAATTTTCTGCTTTGAGATGGTAGTTTCATGCATTCTTTATCTGTTAGGGTATGGATCCATAAACATTAATTGTCCTGTTTTCCTGAGTTAACCATAACGTAGAAAAAAATCTCTTTCTTGACAGAGTTCTATTCTTCTTAAATACAACTTAACAATTCCCTGTAATATCAGTCGTATTGAATGCTGCACAGTTATTCCATATTTTATGTAATAAGAGAATGAATTTTTTTCCTTGTGTCCTCAACTTATTGATATAAGACTTAGTGGATTTTAAGTCTAATTTGTACCTCTCAGATTTTATTCTTTTTCTTACTACTGTGATACAGTCATCAGTTAAATCAAATTATCCAAGGCAATTGTAAAGTATTTCTGACTCCTTTTAGCTTTCCACATCAAACACTTTAACACAATGCACATCAACTTTATCTTTTAAAAACTAAACTTACAACTTGGCATTTAATTAAATTGTACAGAGCCAAGAATTTTTACTATTATTTTTCTGGACAATTAGCCTTACACTAATAATGTTTTTTGGCTCAGACTTCTAAGTCTGTAGTCATAGGACTTAATTGGGAAAATGTTATAATCAGAAAAACTTATAATTCGGTAAAAGAGGAAAAATGGAACACATCTAAATGACTTTTAGTGTTAACAGGCAATCCTGTTTTTCTCCACTAGAAAAGGAGTAGTAGCTGAGCAGTGGTGGTGAAACATCAAGTTTCAAGGCAAAGGAAGAAAGTATTCTCCTGCAACTTACACTTTTGAGTCCTTCTATTCTTGTGCAATACACACATTTTCTTGGGTAAAAGCTTTTCTGCCTCAGTAAAAGAGAAGAATGGATGTACTATGCAGAGAGTTGTGAAAGTTATTGTAAAAGGTACAAAGAAAGCCCATATTTCACTCTTCGCCCAGAAGAAATGAAAATCTAGAGACTTCTTCTAAATAGAGACATAAGTCTATTGATTGTTAGCGGAGTACACAGATACCAGTGAGTCAGTACTGACATTTTTTGAATGAATTACACCATTACTCTTAGAGGAAACACTTGAAAAGCTGGCTATCATTTGACCTAAATTTTGATGGTAAAAAATATAGATGATCAAGAATAGAGACTAGATAAAACCAGAAATTCATAGTTCCACATGCTATTAGTCATTTCACATTGAAGGTTTCGAGTTGCTGTATGTCATCTTAGGCCTGTATAAACCTTAAAAGCTTTCTACAAAATTTCTTAGACATTTACAGAAGTTAACTTCTTAATGAAGAAAATACTAGGGAGAGCTTCTTTGATCTGTGAAAAAATGGGTTAGACAGACAATGGCTTTTTGTTCTGTCCTCAAATATCCATGTCCTGTGACAAACTCCATGTAGATTAGCATGTTTAATATGTATTTGCATTCTGGTACCAGTGTCATCACAGCTGCCTGGGGTATTAACTCCCCAGGCATATCTGCCTGATGTCCATGGCTATTACCTTCTTTTACAAGTACTAGAAAGAATATTTTTTCTTTCTTTACATTTCAGTAGTATATAGTTGGGCAGTAATGTGATATTCCCAAGAAAATAAGGAAAGGAAAGGACAAGTTTGGAGAGCAAAGGTGTTGATGAACGAGTCCATTCTTGTATGTGTTAGGCTAAAAATATTGGTTTAAAGTTGAATTTGTCCCCAGAATGAGGGAAAAATTACTCTTTCCTCATTTTTAGGGTGACATCTGGACTTATGAATCATTTCACTACTTGAAAATTAGATCTGGTGTCTAACCAGACTGTTGCAAACAGGAAAATCACTAGTTTATTTTATTTGTTTATTGTTTGTCCGTTTTGGTTTCTTTGACTGAACTTGTATAAGTATTTAATTGAGTCTTGTCGGTGCAGAGGGGAATAAAAAAAACTGTTGTGTGCTTTATTTTTTGTAGGACAAATCAATAATATATCTTGCATGAATTTTTTTACAGAACCATAGAAGACAAATTTTTGCTTAATATTATTATCCTTAATGGGTCTTGTCATTGGGATGTTTGTAGTAGTCAAGTTCACACAGACTAAATTCCAATTAAACCTTCACATTTACAAATTTACTATTTAGCTGACTCAAGGGCATCTCCCTGCTCATTACCAGCACCTTTTAGGAGTGAAAGAATAAGTTTTGTTAAAGAAAAGTCTGTCATGATCTAAAGAACAGCTCACTGCAGGATCCACTCCAAATCAATGGTATGAATGCAGAGCATCAAAGAGATGAATGACTTCCCTAGAGAGTAAAATTTACTGTCTACATATAGGGATGTAAGTAAAGTGTAAGCAGTCCTAATCTGGCCTAATTGGTTCGGTTAATAGAGGTTGTGATCAATGTTGTCCATATAGTTCCCCCCCAAAAAAAAATCAGTGCAAAAAGGTCACTTAACAATGTGTTATTTTAATCTAATACTCACATAGTTTTGTTTAGATGGAAATATATCTCATGACTGTGGAAAAAACAAAAGAATATAAATGAATGTTGCAAAATGGACTGGTATTTAAAGTAGGTAATGTTCAAATCTATGTGCTATGGTATCTCTTCATAGCTTTCTTAACTTCAGTTAGCTGCAAACAAGTGGGACTTAATTCTGGACCCACCTTCTTTTTACACTTGCAGCAGTGGCAGAGGCATCAGACAATACATTTTTACAAACGTTTCTGGTCCTGATTTCCTAACAAAAGGAGTAGTGTAGGAAAAAATTAAACTTTTTCAGTATTTGATAAAAATGAATTTGCAGAAAGAGAAACAATTAATTTTTTTACTCTTGTACTGTATTTTGTTCAAGTACTTGCAAGTGATCATAATACTTTTGTAGTACATCATTTACAAATGTAGTTTTCCTTTTCCATAAAGGAAGAAATTTGAGACTTACCTAGACTTTTAAGAACTTCAGTTCCTTTAAATCTTTTCTTTGTTACTGAAGAACTTCATTAGTCTTGTCAGTATGCTGAGCATTGTAAGTAAAAAGCTCATTAGTAATGTTTAACAAAAATTTTATTGAGTGTAATACTTTATAGACTTTAGACTTTACTGGGTTTATATGTAGTTAGATAGGTGGTTATACTAGTTCTTTTTGTATGAACTTTTCCACAGTGTACAGATGCTTCTTTTTTTTTCCTAATAATTATTTATTTATTGTATTTTTATTTACTGGCTTGTAAAATCAGGAAAATCACAGATTAAATATGAAATTTTCCACTTTTCTCTCACAATTTGCCCTCCCCCAAAAGACCCTAAAACTAGACAGATGTGATGGGCAAGTTTAGTGCTCTACATTTGAAACTGTTAATCTACTGTCCTATGGTAAAATGACCATGAACATGGTTCTGATATATACAACATATTTTGCTACCCTTACTTATTTTGAGTAATAACCTTGCTTTGCAGATAATTTCATATAAGTTAATGGGGTTTCTTGTAGAATTACACACTGCTTAATGGAATACAATCTGAATTTCATGGTTATTGAGGTGAATGAAAAATTCTTTGGTCATGGAATAGAAATGAAAATACTGACACAGATTAGAAATTTGATAGGACAGAAAGGTAAGATTGGGAGACAAAAAGATGAAAAAAATGCTCAAAAAAAACCCTAAACCAACAACAAACAAAAAAAATGGAAAAAAATCGTTAAAAGAATTTCCTACTGTAACAGCCGAGAATGTAGAACTGCTACATGAGAAAAATCCTCTGAATTGTGTGTTTTGTAAAAACTGTAGCTTATTGCTTGGGCAGATACCTCGGCAACGTTGTAGATAAAACAGTCAAAATATTAGCTCACGGTGGGACAATAGTTCAAGTCAACAAAAATGTGATACGTGAATAGTGTACAAGAAAAATACTGAGAAATGCAATCTTATAAATCTCCAATGCATTATTATTTGTAATTGTATGTTCAGTACTGTTCACTTAAACTTAGATCAGTAAAAGTACTTAATCATTGTCCAAAATACCTTTTAAGAGTCTGGGATAATATATCCATAGAGACAATGCAAGAGTAGAAATCACTGCTCAGAGATAAGATAAAAACCAATAGCTATAACAGAGAATTTTTCATAATCTCTTACCTGGTGAGTATAAATAAAGGGAGGTGAAAGGCGAAGGATGCTGCTAATTAGCTATGTGAGCACACACTCTATTACACTGGGGTAACTTACAGTCAATTCATACTCTCTAAACTGAGAAACTTGATTCAGAGGCTCTTTGAGCACCTGTCTAGGAGGACGTTCTGGTGGGACGTGTCCCTGCCCATGGCAGAGGGATTGGAGCTAGATGATCTTTGAGGTCCCTTCCGACCTGTACCATCCTACATTTCTGTGATTCCATAAATACAGATGGAGAGACACTGGAGAAACTCTGCGACACCTGAGATCAGCAGAGGTCACACAGGTCTAGTGTGAGGACCAGGTACCCCTGGAGTGGCAGCTTGAAGCTAGTCAAAGTATCTTAAAGCATCCAGATTGACAATATATGTTCATGGGTGTGTACTACATGTCACTGAGTGCAGACGTCTCATTAGGAGAGCCTTCTGGTTCAAAAATCAAGTTGGACCTCATCTGTAAGAAGTAATTTAAGTGGAAAAAACCCAACATACTATTTATGGTTAAAATATGATTGTATCTTTACTAAGGGTATACAGATTTTTTCTCTTCTAATGCAACTAATCACTTAGGCAACAAGCCAATTTAGTTTCAAAATTTAGTCAATAACTTAGAAAAGAAATTAATTACTTTATGTGTTCATCAGGAGAAAAGTAAGAGAGATATGAGGAACACTTTTGGATTTTTGACATGAGCGAAGCATTATGTTAATCTTATCTTGACCTTTATTTCAAAAGTCACGGAAATACTTTGAGATCACAACTTTCTAGATGATTGGGAAATGTGCATATAGATTAGTCCAGTCATCTGGAGTCTGACATTTACTTGTTGACAAATCAAAAAAAAAAAAACTGGGATGTCCATTTCATTCCTTTTTATTTAATTTTTTAATTCAGGGCACGTGGAGAAATTAAATATTTATGAGCAATAAAAAAGTAGGAAGGAGTAGGATTTGCAATAAATTGTTCCAGCTAAATATTGTTCATATATGAAGCACATATTTTAAAGTCTTAAAGGGTGAAATTTTGGGGTTTTTTTGCACATAATCTTAAGTATGTTGCAAGTTTGAAATAATGAAGAATCGAGGGGCCATAATGATTCCAAAAGTGGAATTTTATTATGTAACTGATTCTGTCATGGAACTTGTCACACTTAAAAGGTGATGCTCAATTAAATCTTCTCATCTGAAATATAATCCAAAAGTGCTGAAGAACAGACAGCTCTCCTTTGAGCAGTCTGCTCTTGTTACATTTCTGAAGGCAAAATGTTTCTTAAAAGTCAGCAAAATAACCTCTGATTTCCGGTGACAGGAGAGGAAACTCCTGTCCCTTCTTTGTTACCTTGCTATTATTCAAGCTTCAAACCAGTATTTTTATTGATATATTTATTTTTGAGATAAGCATGTGTTTTTTAAGCCTTTGGGCAGTGAGTTTATGGTTTCCCATCAGTGCAAAGTATGTTCTTAGAGGAAAAATGAATATTCATAGTTTATTACTGGGTATTAGACTCCAGATTTTTAAAAAATTAAGAAAATATTTGAGACTGGATTTTTTTTCTTTATTAGATGATTACAATATTGATAGGAGAAGTAATGTGTTTCATATTTTAAATACTGTGTGAGTAGGCCCTCTGGGAAATCACTGTTTATTTACAGTTGAAATGATCTGCAAATAAACTCACTAGGAAACTTCAGTATACTAAATGGAGAGAAAATACTGAAAGACAGCCTCAGACTATACAGATTTTTGAATTTAATTTCTCAGGTCTATAAAACAATTAGAAAATCAGTGATATGGGTCTCACTTTATGCTAATGGGAACAGATACACTATCGTCAGTGAGATATTTTGGGTTTACAGGAGCTGTGGGTCTGGGTTATTTTTTACTTGTATTGGAAGTCTGAGATAACTACATCTAGGAATAAAAAACAACCCTATAAATTCTTTAATAGGTGATAAGGGAAATGGGAGATGAAGTAATTTGCACTAAAGGAAGGGTTTAAAATTGTTGAAGATTTAGTGTTCAAGATAAGTGGTTAGTAGTTTGGGGGACAGGATGGGGGAAAAGCACAAATATTACGAATAAGCAGTAGATAGAAACAGTAAGTGGACAGGGTGACAGAATGTCAAGGAACAATTACAATGTGAAAGCAACAGCTTAAGATCAGGCATCATAATGGCATTATGCAGAAATCAGATGACTACACTAAAATCAAATAGGAAAACAGCACCATTTGACTCTGAAAAGAGTGTGACACCTCAAATTTTTAATGAAGAAAACATTCCTTCACAGTTGTATTCGCAACAGAAAGTAGACTCTAATACAGGGAACGAACTATGTATTGAACTAAAGTTAATTGAGAAAAAAATCTCAGTGGCCCTTTGCTCGGTGAACTAGCTCAAGAAGTGATAATGTATTTGCCAGTGTAGACAGTTACTAGCAGCAGAACAACAGTGAATCTTGGGAACCTTGATGTCAGGAGGTAAAGAAGCTCTGCTGAACTTGCTTTCATTCTCCACCTGCATGGCGTTTGACAGTGCAAGTTGTCTCAGTAATTCTCCATTCCATTTAGAATGAAGTTGTGTGGTATCAATTAATCCATCATAACTAAAGTAACTAGCATAAAGTGCACAGCAGACCCTCAGTGCGAAGTGCACCATCCCCTTCAGATTTGCAGGTGAGCTGTTCAACATTAGCTAGACATGCATGCTGCAGTCACCACTAAAAGAGTACAAGTCTGAGGTGTGGGGTAGAGTGTAAGTCATACAAAATTATGGTAGGGAGGCAAGAGAGAAGGAAGGACTAATGTCCTGTTTTGAGAATTAGGAGGAGGTAGAGTATGAATGTCAGAAACAGGAGAGGAACAGTGTTCAAGGTCTGATTTGTATAGTAATAACAATATTGAAAATGGGATTTTGATAAACTTTAAGGGTGAGAAAAGGATAAATAAAGTTTTTCATAAAATAAAAAGCTTGTTCAAAGTCACATTGGATGTTTAAACATGTAGGGCTTTTGATGTTACCCAAGCTCCAGCTTGATTGAAGGAAAGCTGCTGGAGTTCTCAGAAACAAGAGAATTTTTCAGAAGAGAATAATCTTCAGCTAATAGTTCCTAAATGCTTGATTTCCAGAAAGTGGGAAGTTATGTCAGGACTACCATTCAGCCCATGTACGGTTCTGAGACTCTTTCCCTCAGTATGTTTTATTGCTTGTTGTGGGAGAAAATGGGATAGGGTATATGCCATTGCAGTTTTTCTTAAGATTTACAACATTTTTGGATCTTCTTCAACAGCATTTTCACTTGCTCTGATGTGATGATTTGTTGATGCTGAACTTCCTGTGTCTATTCTTATCTCCTTTTCTCTCCACACTTTGGGATTTGAGACTTCATAGCTAGGTAGAGTTAGATAAGTCTTCTTGTAGTCAGGTGTATTCCTTTCTTTACCTTAAGGGAAAATACTGATGTCTTATTGCAAAGCAGTCCTTACTGATGCTCTAAAGGTCATAGTGATATATGTGGTGCCCTCTATCCATTTTGTACAAGGTTAGCTTAGTTGTTTTCAGAAATACCGTCTTCTTAAAAAAAAGAAAAAAAAAAAGAAAAAAAAAGAAAAAAAGACATCTGCTTCTATGTTGTGCATAATGTTAATAATTATGTAATTATAGTTTATTAGCATGCATATGCACATGGTGTTTTGTTCTGTTTTATGATCTGATGTATATAGACCTCACTACTGTTTCAAAGATCCTTTAAAAATAAATCATCACTGAACAAAAAGCCAGAAATGTGTGACAGGCTCTATTCGGAATAGAACACTCATAATTTGTCTTGGCTGGGGTTTAGCTGCTGTGTAATAGACTATTAGCTCCAATTTGCTACTGCTTTAGTTGTGTCAACACACTCTGATCTGAGCATTTTTGTGAACTGTTTTACTCTGAAGATAACTAAGAAAATATTCCAAAAATGTCATTCAGCAGCAAGATGCAAGTAGAACTTGTGTGTGCTTAGTAAGAATTGCATGTCATTAATTACAAGACGCTTTTTACCTCTGACTGAAAGCTTTCAGGTGAGCCACTTCTAGTGAGAAAAAGGGAAATCTGTAGCACTTCTGCAAGACCATGTTGATTCTGACTAAATTTTCACCAGAAATTTTCAAATTATTCAGAATTATTCTAATAATTCTTTCTGATACTGATCAATTGTTTACAGCCCTTTTATGTTTAAACATTTTGTCTTTGTTATACTATTTGAAATACTTTTTTGGTTTTATCAAAATTAGGCTTTTAATTTTTTTTCATCCATTCTTTACCAATCCTGACGAAATGAGTTGCCACCCTCTCCCTTTATTTTGCCTGCTTTTTTCAATGCTTATACCTTACTTTTTACCTGATTCTTTAATTATGCCTGGGACCTCTAGGTAAGTCAGAGCAGGGTTTAATTTTGTCAGGTCCTAGTCTGAGAAAAAAAAAATGAATAACTGTTTTTTCTCAAGATTGCTTTTACCCATGGTAGACAGAGCAGATTACTGGGAAAAAGAGGTGAAAGGAAGAATAAATCTTCAACTTTCCTGTAAACTTCTTTAACTGTGAAGCTGTTCTGAGAAAGTAGACCCAAAAGATCTAAGTTAACTGAATCTTTCATCTATTTGGGATTTTAGTGTCTGTCTATGTTTCCTTACACTCTCAAAGTGACAGGTAACATCTCCTAGATGTCCAGTATTTACATAATTGCATTACCTAAAATTAGCTGAGTTGAATTTTGTGCTTGAGTTTTGGGTGAGACACAAATGTAAAAGTGAATCTGTCTTTTTGAGTTTTTCTTATCATATACTTCCCTTATTGCCTCTTAAGACTCATAAAATAGTAGGTAAAATTATTTGCAGTACCAAATTTGGCATCTAAATAAGATACTGTCTCTAAATATGGGTCTGGAATTTTCTGGCAGACATAGTCATTTCTATATTTCTATAAAGCGACAGTGTCTGAATCATAGACACATAATCATAATCATTTAGGTTGGAAAGGAGCTGAGAAAGTAACTCGGTCCACTCCCACCCCCAGTCAGAGGTGATTAGGAATTCTGCTGTGACTTGCCTGTGAACTGCCCGACTTCAGAACTGTGTTTCAGAAGACTGGAAATATATTTTGTGCTAGGGAACCACCCACTATTCTGAATAGCTAGGAGACCAGGTTTCCCTGCCTTTCAGAGTTCGACACCAAAGTCTCAAAAGAAAGTATAGAAATTTTTTATCCTGCCCAAGAACCAGAAAAAAGTTTAAGAAAAATGAACATGTCTCAGGACCTCTGTTCCTTCTACACAATCTGAAGAGAAAAAAATAATTTCAAAGATCACCGAATCACCAAATATGCTGAGTTAGAGGGGATCCACAAGAATCGTGGAGTCCAACTCTTAACCCTGCACAGGACCAACCCCAAGAGTCACACCATGTGCCTGAGAGTATCATCCAAATGCTTCTTGAACTCTGTCAGGCTTGGTGCTGTGACCACTTCTTTGAGGATCCTGTTTCAGTACCCAACAAGTCTCTGGGTAAAAAACCTTTTCCTAATATCCAACCTAAGCCTCCCCTGACACAATGGCCCCTCAGGCCATTCTCTAGGGTCCTATCACTGGTCACCACAGAGAAGAGATCAGTGCCTGCCCCTCTTCTTTCCCTCACAAGCAAGTTGTATACTGCCTTGAGGTCTCCCCTCAGTGTCCTCTTTCCAGGCTGAACAAGCTAAGTGGCCTCAGCCACTCCTCATATGGCTTCCCCTGAAGGCCCTTCACCGTCTTCCATTGCTTTTCTTTGGATGATCATTAATAGCTTAATATCTTTCTACTACTGAGGTGCCCAAAACTGCACACAATATCCAAGGTGAGGTCGCACCTATGCAGAGCAGAACTGGACAATCCTCTCCCTTGACCATCCCAGGTGCAGAATCTGGCACTTTCTCTTGTTGAACTTCATATGGTTGGTGATTACCCAGTCTTTTAATTTGTTGAGGTCTCTCTGTAGGGCCTCCCTAGCTTCGAGGGAGTCAACAGCTCCTCCCAGTTTTGTATTGTACGCAGACTTGCTTAGTATCCCTTCCAGTCCTGCATCCAATAAACAAGACTTCTTTGTGAACAATTAATTTCAGGCCAATATATTTAATTTAAATTGCTTGATGCCTGTCTGACAAACTCAAAAGTCCTTCTTGAGACTGGAAAGGGAGCTTCTAAAAGCATCTCCCCACGTGACTCTAGTTTTAGCTGTGCATAAGTATCATAATCCAAAATGAAAAAAAAGCAAGACAAGGTATGCATTCTCTTTTTTGATTGTTATGTACCAAGGAATAAATGTAAGAAAGGCTGCAGACAATCAGTTTAGCAAGGACTTTGACACATTTTTTGCTGAGTATGAAAGCTCATGACTCTATACTCTTTATATAGAACTTTACAAAGGTCTGGATTTTAGACAGCTAGAGGAAATTTTTTTAGAGTAAATGAAATGGGATAGAAAAAAAATTGATATTCCTGTGTTACTCAGTAAGAAACATCTACACACCATATATATATTTGTACTAGAACTATACCTCTAGTTACCAGTAAGATATTACGTCAGTGTGCATTATGTGAATTTACATTATAATTTAAGATAGATTAGTAATTAACTTCTTAGAAAGACAGCTTCTGGATTAGTTAAGAAATGTCTTATTTAGAAGTTTGGAAATACTTCTCCATTGACCACTGTCCTCTGAAATACTCCATTATTGGTGTTATCCTTTAGCATTGGCACTGATGAGGGTTCCTGCAATTAGACATTCACCTTTTTCTCTTTCTTACCCAAGACACAAGATCGTATTAGTAATAACTTTAATCCACTGTTCTATTTCAAGCTGGAATGTTATCTGTCTTTGTCAAAACACTTTTAGAATGTTTCTGATAGTATTCATATGGACAGACTAATCAAATAATTTTTGTGATTTTGTGCTCAGAAACTGTTTTGGCCAGTCTAACTTAGTCCACTGATATTGGTGTCCTTCTGTGTTGTCTGAGAATCACTACAAATAAGAGTTCCCTACCTTCTGTTCGAATAAAAAAAATTAATTATTCTTTTAATTCAGATGGGAGTAGGAGTGTTAATGTAGGTCAGTTTTACTTGAAGAACCAGTAGCAACAAAGTTACATGTTATTGTCCTTAAATGTTCTTGTAAACATAAATTGTCCTTAATATCAGGAAAGACCAACAAATATGAAACTTTAAAAGACACAACATTATTATCTGCTAAATAAGCTGCATATATTTCTGTTTGCCTATATGAAATTCTGCTACTTGAACCCACTGAAATAGGTACATTCTTGATACTGCATTCCAATAATTTATGACTGATATGTTCTATCATTTAGAAGACTGGTGAAAATTTCTCGCTCTAGTCAGCCCATTAAATTCTGAAAGCAGAAATCTGTATGGGTGGAAATAGGTCATTCTTCCTTAATGTATCTCAGAATTCACTGTTACTATTTCCAGACTGATTATGAATAAATATGAAATAGAACATACCTCTTTCCCTTGGCTCCGGAATTTTTTACGGAAGTGCTTAGATAATTCAAATAACCTACATCATGTTTTCAAGCAGCATAGAGGAAAAAACCACATTCTTAAGTGTTGGTTGGCTGGTTGGTTTTTTCAAAATCACACTTTTTGATTTTTTTTTTTTTTTTTTTGGATGATGTGGTGGTTTGAGACCCCCCAAA
The DNA here is from genome assembly GCF_003945725.1 of Corapipo altera. Lineage (NCBI taxonomy): Eukaryota > Metazoa > Chordata > Aves > Passeriformes > Pipridae > Corapipo > Corapipo altera. The sequence continues at coordinate 11,499,535 of NW_020884874.1, forward strand.
AATCCAATTCTCAAGTCCAAGCCCCCCTCCCACAACTCACCGCAGTGTGAGAGGGGTTTTCCAGGTGCAACACAAGACTCAATATGAGGGGAAGGGAATTATATTACAATCACTACATGAATAAATATTATAATACATTATATATACAATCTTAACTATCTCTCTGTGATGGTTTCACTCTAGGCCTTCCTGGAGACCAGCTTGTAACCAGGAAGGAACTAGGAAGGTGATCACGGAAGTATTCCATGCTATTCCTTTACGTAACTGGAGGTATAAATAAAGCCAGCAAGAGGGACCTTGCTCTCTTCCTTTCCGGTGAGGTTCGAGAACGGTGGGTCCCTGTCTCAGT